>NC_143421.1:9065000-9665000 GCF_059467195.1 Physcomitrium patens
CAAACTAAGATATATCTTTTTTTATTTATGCAAAACACTTATATGTTTCTTGATTTTGGAAGCTTATATAAACAAAACTATTGATAGATTTATTTCCAATGTAAAACTTGTATTAAGAAGAAAATTATGCTGGCAAAGATCAAGAGTAGTGGATCATGACTTAATAAAAAGAAGAATCAAAATCTGTAAGATGCTAATTGTCTCATACTTAAATAAAAATAGATAAAATTGTGGAATTTAAAAGCATGAAGATCTTCCACAATATACGTTTCTTTGATTCGGATGTATTTTTAGAATAATCAGCTGCCTAAAAAATATTTAGCAATAAACTCCATGTATAAAATATGAGATGTTATTAGGCCAAGGCTACAATACATCATGTCAAGGAGTAAAGTGCACTTGTAGACAATTTTGAGCTATAACTCTTTTCTTGTCTAATTTGTATTTTAAAATGTTTTTAGGAAAAACAAGATGAAGGGGTGGAGCTTTAATTCTAGTCACCTGTGAATGGTGTGAATATCAATTGTTTTGAATCTAAATGCGTAGAGAAAAACCAAATAGTCAATAAGGCAGGAAGAAAAAACCAAAGAAGACCTTGAATGAGGTAAAATTCAAAGCCCAAAATTGGGTAAGCTAAAACTCAATCCATTAAATTAATGCATTAAAATCCTAATTATATATATATATATATATATATATAACAAATAAGATGATCTTTAATGTACATGAATGATGTAGTTAGGAATATTTCTCTAACAAATAAAAATAAAAGTAAAATACTCAGTTGCTATGTTATGTGATAAATTTATGCACAAAGTGCTTATGCTTGAAGTATTATGTGATGAATACTTTTGTATTTTTCCAATCCATTCTATTCTTTAAGCTAAAATTTTTTCCCTGAAATTATTCTACGCTTGTTTTGGCTCTTAGTTTATATGCCCTTAAATTTTGTTAATGTTTTTTTTGTTGCACTTACCATGAAGTCTACATTATTTTAAAAACTTTCGACTGATAATTAGTAATAAACTCTACATCATAAGAATATCATTTATACCAGAAGTAGAGGATGTTAACATTAATCACATTTTAGTGAAGTATATATAATGGTCATGCAACAAATGAATGAATCCCTCTGCACACATATAACTTTTGTACACAATAATCTCAACCTGTATTATCTACATATCAACATCAATAAAAAAATCACATATGTATTTATATATCGACACATCAAATATAAACCATGCATATTTTTGAAAGTACTTTAAAAAATAGGTTTTTTCTTCATGATAAATTATACTCAAATTCGATTTTTGTTTCAATGGATCTAAATTTAATGATCTTAAATCAGTTCAAAAGTCATGCTTATATATGAGAATTATAATTATATTGGTTATAAATATTCTATTAATTTTAAAAAAACTAAAATATATATTTTGAATTATTGATATTATAATAGAAATACATAATAAAAAATAGCAACAATTTTTATAGATTGCCGTCCTTGCATATGTTTCTTGTATGTATAAGAAATTTCTAATAAATTACTTATTTATATTATAATATTATACTATTTAATTACCAACCACCTTTTGAATTAAGACAATATAGAATTTTTGTTTTGTACAAGGGCCTTCTAGATACCACATTTCATAAGTATAAAAAACATTATAATTTTACATATATTTGAAGGAGATTTTTTATCTTCTCTACTTCCATGGATTATTATTTGAGGTTGTTTATTTATTTATTATCTTAATCATTATGGATTTAATATATCTAATGTTGTGGCCTCATATTTGGCAACTTGTATGCTTGATATTTGGCAACTTGTGTGCTTGAGGGATGGATAGACTTTTGTGTTTTAGTTATTGATGTATAATATAGATAAAAAAATAAATTGATTTTTTACCAATATTTTAAGAGTAGCTACATAGTAGAAGATTTATTATGAGATCTCTTAGGATTAATATCTAAATCATGCATTGAAAAGTATAGAAATATAAAGTTAGTATTCATACAAATGAGAAATTTGGACATGTTCAAAAAAATTAAATATATTTTTCAATTTTTTTTTCATGTAGTCTAAAGATAATGAGATTTTTTCGAAGAAGATCCCAAGTAAAAATCTTAAATCTTCAAAATGGTATGATGAGAAAAAATCAATAGTAACCACTAGCATCACATTTATTTTTAACCTTATACCTATTAATTAAAATAAAAAACTTCTTTAGTCATGCAAAGCATATTTTTAATTAACTCTTTAAATTTTAAAAGTAAAAGTATTATTTTTTACAAAAGTTATATCTTCTTTCTAAAGCCATTTATATAAATGATGATTTTTGGTTAATATTCATCCGTATGTTGAATTTTTAGATTTTTTTTATAAAAATTATTATTGAAGATATCAAATTATAAAAAATTAATATTTTAAGCAAATTTACATTATAAAATAAAGTAAGACTATCTTAGATATGGATAAGATCTTAAGAAATATATAAAACCAATATATTTTGGTATCAATTTCTTCAAATAAGATGATATTTGACATCTTCTACGTATGTAATGAATAATTCATTCCTTCATCATTCTTTTACTAAGGTGCCTAAAATATGAATGGTACTTCAAGACCCATTTCACCATTATAAAATATAACTATTTTTTTAGAATGAGATGTAAAAAAAATAAAATAAAGATATTTTAATGTTTGTCAAAATCTTTATTTTCTATTTTTAAATTTCATATTCATATACATATATAAATATATATAAAAATAATATATTTGCATCTTTTATTTTTATTTTTAGCCAATATTTTTTAACTTCTATCTTCCATCTAATCCCTTCAAAAAACAAACTATGTTTATAAATTTCTTCAAAGGCTGTTAGTTATTAGAAAAGTGCTTGACAAGGTATTCAATCCTTCAAAGGCTTTTGATTATCAATATTTTTATTTAAAGATATACACTTTTCTTCCAACAACAATTTATATTGAAATTATTCAACTTTCTTTATAGTATAACATTTTAAATAAGCTTGGCCCCTATCATAGACATACATATTTACCTAGATAAGAAGAGCTAGGTAGAAGGTAAATGTAGAAAGATTTGATATTATCTTGTGGCATAACTTCTTAAAAGCTTCATAGATGCATATTTGACTTTATACATATTTATAGTTGATTGATCGATTAGAATCTTAGCCAACAAATTAGTCATATATCACACGTGTGGATAACTTGTGGTATAAGTTAATAATATGGCATGCATATAGGAAACTTGTCTTGCAAGTTAAGATACATGTCTTGCAAATTGGATATGTATTAGAGATCTTATGTGACATTGCCATATAGCTTTTAATAAATAATATATATAGAAGCAAGAGTAAAGTCTTTTTCATTCTTATCAACGCCTTTCTAGTTCTTAGTCTTTTTCAATCTAGTATATATAAGTGCAGAGGACTTTAGATATGATGTAAGAATTGTGTGCTCTTTCATGTATACACTTATGTTCTTTGTTCAAGATTGCTGAGATTGCAAACTCATGATAACAAACTTATACAATACACAAGTGTCTTTATTCCATGCATTTCTTTTAAACTACAAACTAATATTGAAAGGATTGCATGCAACTTGATAATCATGACTTCTCTCCACATGCTCATCTCTTTGTCAAGTGCACATTTTTGTCAAATATGATGTATATAATATGCTAATAATCAACAACCTTGGAAGAAACTCACATACATAGTCTATTGTTTGGAAGAATTGGAACATGTAGTGGAGGGAGGGAAGTTGGGATAGGAGATACATGCTGAGGATGGGAATGGGGATTAGTACAAGGGACTAAGACCTACTACTTGTTACAATGGTGGGGTTGAAATAACAGCAAGTGGGATTGATTTAACATTTCCCTATTTATACACACATCACATTATTTATTTATTTTGTACTTTGCAAGACATTTTGTTTTGATATGTTTTGATTTTTTTTTTTAAATATAATTTTTGAGATCTTCAAAAGCTACACGAAGGAGAGATAAAATGACAGGAATAGGTCCTTACATCATCCATGTGAAAAAAAAAATTACTCTTCTCTCATACGAGGTTTAAAATGCAAGTAGGGTGAGAGGTATCCTCGTGACACCTACCGAGTAGACTAGCGGTGTGAACACAGTTCAAACCCTTCCGTAAGTACGCGGGCCCTACGTCACTGTCATAGAGCCCCTCCGTTTGCTCTCCCCCCCCCTTTCTGCGTCTTCTCGTAATCCGGCCGTATTTGAATTTAGCTTCGGCAGCAGGGGCGGGCTCATGCTACTCTTAACGGTCTACTGGGATCCCTGCCAAACCAGTTAAACCAGACGAAAATTACTAAGGTCGTCCACCTTCGTCGGACGAAGTTTGGGCCCCGCGCTAGTCGTCGCTTGGCGCCAAATCCAGACTTCCGCCAACTTCGGCCGCTCTCGACATTCTTCCGCTTGAATTATGGATTGGGGCGTGAATGATTCCAATGCGGATCTGTTTGTCTGGTGTCTGATTGTGTGCGGATTTTCGAGCGAGAGACCAAATTCTGCGTCATTGTGTGTTGGAATGGAAGTTTTCCGGTGACTTGCAGTGAAGTACTTGTGGTTTTCAGTATGTGGATGGTATTTGGTGTAATAATTGGCCGTGGGGCGACTTTTTGAACTTTCTCTCGCAGTTGAGAGAGGGACTCATTTCGAAGACGATACGTGCTTGCCGTGGCTTGCGATGTGTGAGTTGTGAAGGTGCGGGGTGTAAAGGTGGCAGTCGCGGCAGAGGCTTGGAGCTCAGGAAAGATTAATGCGTAGATTCGCCTAGTTATATTACGATGCCGAGCTCCCGATATCCGTCGCGTGTGCGGAATGAAGGTGGTGCAGTGCAGCCTGTGGAGAAGCGGGGGCGAAAACAGGTTGTGAAGTTAGAGGAGAGCGGGAGTGACGTGGAAGAGGATATGAAACCTGATGTTGCTCTGGATGATGTAGAGGTCATCAAACATTCGGGGACGGTGCGACGCCCTTCTCTGCGGAGCTCCACGCGCATTGCCACTCTTGCTTCTCGTCAGTCTTTGAAGCAAGAAGTTTCAGAGTCGCCCAGTCCGCAGCGTGTTCGGAAGCGAGTGAAAATTGCTGCAAAGGTGAGCGTGAAAGAAAAAAAGGTGAAAGTTAACGAAAAATCGTCGAAGCAGGCGAAGGGGGATGTCGTAGCTGATAAATTGAAAGTTGTAACTACAATCGTGAAGGTTGATAGTGAGGGGGAAGATAAGAATGGGCGTACCGATGATCCTGTCGAGGTCGTGGAGAAGGTCAACATACCAGGAACGGATAAATTAGCACAACTACTCGCGGAAAGAACTAGTTTAAGCGATGCTTTGCAAGTCAAAGCAACGATTCGAATTTTCAATTTCATGTATCTGGAAGCCATTCAGGTGTGTGCAATTCCATCGATGGCTTTTTCCGTGCGTTGAGTTGCTACAATATCACAAATTAGTTAGGATGCGGCGTGCATCGTGATATTCATCAAGTCCCAGGAAAGTCTTGTCCTGATTTATGGATTGCTCTGACCCTGGCAACTTTCGCAGGAGGAAGACAAGCGCGCTTCAGAGCTGCTAATGAAGATAGGAGAGTCTGGCACAGGCAAAAGACCCTCCAAACGTCCTGACCTGAAAGCTGTTTCCAAGGTAACACAGCAGGGATGGGGATTTCGTTACGAAATACACCTGGTTCTTTGAGAGTTAAGGGTATCTTAAGTACAATTTTTAAGAGTGATCAAGGAGATCTGACGTTGTTTCGAGTTTCAGATACTTTGATATACAACCTAGTGGTGATGATCCTTCACCTTGGATCTGAATGCTCTGTTATTCTAGCTATATTATTAATCATAACCCAAGAACTTCGTAGGAAGCAGTGCCGGGGGTTTCAATTGGCAAATCAGATGATCTGAAAGGAGGAGGAGATAGCTGAGCTTGGGTCTTTGATGCACAGATGATCGAACTTAAGGCAACTCTTAATTCCGAGAAACAAGTTGGTGCTATTCCAGGTCAAACTCTCTTTCTGAGCTCAACTTTCGTTGCTTAGGAGGTTCCAAATTCATGCAATTCTTTGAATGAATAGTTCTTTCATCCAAGTTCTTGCCTTGCACAATATCTTACTCGTGCTGTGTTATGTATATCTCCAGGTGTTAGTGTGGGTCAGCAGTTCCTTTCAAGAGCAGAGATGGTTATAATAGGTCTGCATTCTCATTGGCTCAATGGAATCGACTACATTGGAGTTGCCAAAGGCAGAGTAAGGCTTTATACAGTTAGCACTTCCGATTTTCCGCTTCTTATAATACGTTCATTGAGAACTGTTCCTTTTTAAATGAACACTTGGTTGTCAGTTTAGGCAAACAAATGTGCTTCGTATTTACTGACTTGCAACGATCTCAAAGATGTACATTTGCACCGATTATTATTTTCACCTATGAAATTCTTGATAGTGAAGCAAGCGGCGTCTTCGAGTTAAAAAGTAGATTTAAGTATGGGGCGTGGATGTTCGTCTGCAATCTGTGTATGGTTGTGACTTTGGTTGTAGTGCTTTGGCTTCATCACTCTGTGGGCGTAGCTTGGAACAAGGCGATATGTCATAAAATTTTGCTGGCTTCGTGTTTCTTGTTTATACTGTGCTTATGTTAACGTATGTGTTTTCTGTCCTAGTTCTTTTTGTGCCGAGCAAGGTTCAGAGTTGGAATCTAGGGTCGGATTGGAGCTTCTCTGATTTAATTTTGTTGTTGTGATGGCATTAGATGCCCGATGTAGAGCTTCCAATTGCTGTTTCAATTGTTATGTCGGGAGGCTATGAAGATGATGTTGACAATTCAGAGGACATGGTTTACACTGGGCAAGGAGGAAACGATCTTTTAAGCACTCGTCGCCAAATCAAAGACCAAAAGATGGAGAAAGGCAATTTAGCTTTGAAGGTACGTGGTTCCTAGGCACAAAGGCACTTGCTCCTCCTGCCAATGGATGGTTGCAATGTGAGGATGTCCTTGGTTATATCTAACTTTCTGCCAACATATCTCTGCTACTCTTTCGAATAAATTGAAGTTTAGTGCCTCGTCTTTTCTACTGATAATTGATTCCCCAAAATGTGGTTGTACAGAATAGCATGAAGTGCCGACTACCTGTCCGTGTCATTCGTGGTCATGCCGACAAAATGAGTTACACTGGCAAGGTTTACACCTATGATGGACTGTACGAGGTAAGTCTTCTGCTTTTGAACGTTGGAATCAAGATGTTTGAACCACTTTGATCTTTACACTGACTTGGGATTATCTTGCTATATTAAAACACGTTTATTTGGAATTTGGAAACTGTACCGTGGACCATCTTAGAATGCATTGTGATTTACGTCTTCATCGTAAGGGCACACTCCTAACACTTGCCAGACCTTCAATGATGCGCGATCATACTCCCACTTTTTTGGTGGCACTGAATCTATTGGTCTCCAACCCGGAGTGCCGTTTTCAGAGTGGCTCAATTTTGTTGACGCGTCTCCTATTTTTGGAAATTTAACGGTTTTGTGAAGCGTTGCTGAGAATTTTAGATCCGGAATGCAGGTTTACGGTCACTGGGCTGAAAAGGGGATTTCTGGGTTTACAGTGTTTAAGTACAAGCTTCGGCGTTTGCCTGGGCAGCCAGTGCTCACTAGCAAACAGGTGCATATTTGCTTCCTACGAGTGGAATTCATTAATTCTGTGGTCTTTGGTGTGAGCTTTAATAGTTAGTATATGCAGTTGTTGGCGTTGTTTATCTCCTCCTTTTCATTGTGAACCGGAAATTCTCAGTAGTTGCCCGAACAACATTGCCCCTTGCAGTATTATCACTATTTCAAGACTCTTAATCTGTTGCCGGTTAGATTACCCCTGGGTTGTAATAGCCTGGTTTTGTTCTTATGGTTGCAGGTTCATTTTGCTAGAGGGAAAGCACCAGACAACGTTTCAGAACTGCGAGGGTGCTACTCTCTCACTCTCCTCCTTTTCAGACGTTCTGTACTTCAATTCTATAGCTGACTCTAGAAATTATGCAGGTGTAACACTAATTCCTTCATCCTTAATTGATAGTTCATGAATCTAAAACCTTGTACTTGTGCAGATTGGTGTGTAAAGACATCTCGAATGGGCAGGAGCGCATACCAGTGCCCGCTTCTAACACAGTCGATGATCCTCCAGTTCCTCCTACAGGTTTGTGCGTTCCCGTTTCTTTTGGCTACATGCGGAACCTTGGTTGTGGGGTTTCTATGTTTTCGTGGAATTTCGATCACAAACTCGTTTCAGTACGCTGACTCTTAATGATAACGGAGTATCAAAACTGCAATCCTCTTTTCCCAGGACCTTTGTTCAAGCCCTCCGATTTGGGGTACATCCTGCTAACAGTTCTCTGTAGACCCTAGTTGTTAGCAAGTGCACCTGACATGGTTGAATTTACCAGATTACACGTACATCACGAAGACCGTAGTACCAGACGACATTGCAAGACCTCCCCCTTCTAAAGGCTGCAGTTGCAGGGGCGCCTGTACAGAAGAGAAGGACTGTGCTTGTGCTCGCAAGAATGGAATGTCCTTCCCTTATGTTTTCAATCATGGCGGAAGGTATGCCGTTTGATTTACACTTCCTGTATTATGTTCAAATATCATGATAAGGCTTCCACTATCCAGCCCCGCATACAAACAGAAGTTTTTGTTCGTATGTTGCATAGTCTTGGTCATGTCTTCGCGATCAAGGCAGTCTGTATCAAGACTTTCACCAGTTTTTTGGTGCCCCAGTAATAACCAAGAATGGAAGTTAGGTAACTACTAGGTTAATCAGGATGTCAAAAATTCCGCCTTCTGTTTTACACAAGGATTAGATGTCAAAAAAATTCGGGATCCATTTAGGTGTCCAGCAGAATGAATGTACAGGATATGTAAACATCTTAGTCAAATTTATGAACTTGTATTTGCACATGTACACTGCAAGTTTCATCTGACATCGTGGATGCTTGGGATTTACAGGCTGGTGAAACCCATGGATGTTGTTTTTGAGTGTGGCCCTGGGTGTGGTTGTGGCCCTGAATGCTTGAATCGAACATCTCAAGTGGGGCTTCAATATAGGCTTGAGGTGTGGATACTTTCAGTGCTGTCGTAATGCAAACACTTACCATGTTTCGTATCGAAGATGGTTTTTCCTTTTTAGTATCAGGCCTACTCTGTACACAGAAAATAGTGGTATCGTAAGCTTTTACATGGTCTGAATTTAGGCAGCCTGCTAAGTAGAGCTTTCAATGGGCTTGAGTTGTGCAGGTGTACAAAACTGTTTCAAAGGGGTGGGCTTGCCGATCATGGGATTTTATTCCAGCGGGAGCACCAATCTGCGAGTACTTCGGTACTTTGAGACGGAATGATGAGAACTTGGAAAGTATGCTGGATAACAGTTATATTTTTGAGCTCGATCTACTTCAAACTATGCAAGGCATGGAAGGGCGCCAGGTATTTAATCAATATTTCCTAGATACTTGCCAGACGATGTGCATTTGGATACCAAAATTGTACCTATATTGTGTGTGTAAAATTTGCACAGCTTGAGATTGGTCCTTCCAATCCAGAATGCGGATATGATTAAGCTCTTGTGAGGAGAAATAAAAATGAAAAGAAAGAGAGAGAATGAGTCTGTACATGATGCGAATGGATACCATTATGAATTAATACGCCCGCCATTCACCTTGAGACCGTATAATAGTTCCAAGTACCTTAAATTCCTTTCACTCGCATTGCAGAAAAGGTTTGGCGATGTAATGCCGGAGCTTAGTGATGAAGACGACTTGATGATGCAAGATGCTCCCGCTTATGTTCTTGATGCTGGAAAGAATGGAAGTGTTTCAAGATTTCTTAATCACAGCTGTGAACCTAATGTGTTCATCCAATGTGTGTTGAGCCATCACAACGATGTCACGATGCCCCGAATTGTAATGTTTGCGGCAGATAACATTCATCCATTAGAGGTGCGTTACGTTTTCTCAAGAAAAATAATCTCTGCTTCTCTTCACGTTATATGCCCTGTACCCAGACTTACAATCTCTACGATATTGCGTTCTTTGTTACGCTCGTTTGACAGCTTATTGATTGCGTTCCATGGAATCCTCAGGAGTTGTGCTATGACTATGGTTACGCGATGGACAGCGTGGTGCGGGACGGGACAGTAGTGGAGATGGCTTGTCACTGCGGAGCCGCATCATGTCGTAAGCGCATGTATTAGATATAATCCACAGATCGCAGTTGATTCTTTAAGGTTGATCTTTCTTTCGACCTCTGTACATTAGGCCCAACTGTTTATTTCCGTGCACTGCTTGATATTGATGTGACTTACATTTCTGAGCATCTTTCTGAGTGAATTACTCATTGGCGCAAGCAGTGTGCAACATTTAGGCAGGCTTCTACCACTTCTTGTGGCGAGTGTTCTATAGGACATCAATTCAATTGAAGAATTGTCTTGGCGAGGCCTATGAGTTGAAGTTCTTCCCGTAAATGTCGGCGGTCTTTTCTGAAGACTTCGAACTTTGCCTTTCAGTTTGTTTTATTTTTTTTCTTGCGATGTCCAAATGTAAAATTTGAGGTCAATTATTCATCCCTTACTTATTTTGGTATTTCTGGCTCAGCCTTGTAAACCAATTGATGATAATCCATTCGGATCGTGCTGTAATGTCGAGACTGTAGCCCGACAAGCCTGAAGAACTAATGGTATTTTTCCCGTTCGGTTCTCTTCAAGAAATGAAGCGCTGTATCCTAGGATATTATGAGTGGTATATTGAATACATGTGACAATTAACTTTTATTTGTAGATAACCTGATGTTATAATCTGCAAATGCCTGATACTAGTATCTCATAACATTTTAGAGCTGCATCAGTCGTAGTGGAACCACTAAATTTTTTTATCTGGTAGGCACATTACTTTTGATTAGACATGAATCATTTATGGGCGTTCATGATCCTAATTATTGCTATAATTAAAGATTAATTGTCACTCTCAAATCTAGCATTGTGGATCTTGTGAATTCGGACTACCCATATATAGAACATGTGTGCTTCCCTTCTTGTAAAAAATATTGGTTTTTTTATTTTTTATTAGTAAGATTATTTTTACAATATTGACTTCACCATGATATCTAAAAATATCCAATTAGCTTTGGATCTTTGTGAGGCTTTTAAATCTTGTTCCATTTTTTTTATAATAATTTTAAAGATGGTAGTATCATAAATATATATATTTATTTAAATAGTAATTTAAATAATTAGATAGAAGTAGGGTAATATAAATTAAATCTATAATATCTTTTATTGAAACTTCCTAAAAGTTTTATGATTTTGATTTACACATATTTGTAGTTGATTAGTAGATTAGAAACTTTATCAACAAGTACACTATGTACTACATGTATTGGTAACTTCTAGAATAAGCTAACTATGTGGCATACATATAAATAACTTGATGTCATAGACATACATAGGTATTCTAGTAAATATCTATATAATTAGGTAGGAATAGGTAAAAGTAGATAAATTTCATAAGACCTTTTAGAGAAGCTTTCCAAAAGCTTTATAAATGTTGTTTGATTTTGTATGTATTTGAAGTTGATTGATGGGTTAGAAACTTGGTCAACAAGTTAATCATATATTGATAGCTTGCAAAATAAGCTAACTATGTGCTGCACATATAGAAAACTTGCCTTGCAAATTAAGATATATGTTTTACAAAGTCAACATGTTTTGGAGGTCCTATAGGATATCACCACATAGCTCCTAGTTAAGAGTATATATAGAGGCAAGAATAAAGCCTTCTTTATTCTTGTCAATGCCTTTTTAGTCTTTAGTCTTGTTTCAAGACTTTCGAGTCTTCTTGTTTTTGGCAATAACCATTCTAGTTCAGTGTTATATCATCTTTGAGTAATTTTATAGTTTCTTTCAATGATATAAGAGTGTATTGAAGATTATCTTTTTTCAAGTTTTATATCCTTGATACTTTGACAAGACTACTAATATGTTATTTTTATCTTATTTTAAAAAAGAGTGGATTATTCTACTTCTATTGTTGTGTTTTGAAGGTTGTAGATTATCTATCTTTAAACAAAAAATCTTGTTTTCTGACACTGATTTTTTTCTAAAAGAGAGTGGATTATCCCTCTTTGTTGATTTTTTTTTTTTATTAGAGGTTGTAGATTATTCTCTTTTAATTTAACTTTTTGAATTTGTTTGAGTCATCTATGGAAGAAAAAATTATACAAGCTACTTTCAACAAAAGTAAGAATAGATTTGCAACTATTGCAAATATTCATGAGCTTGTCAATACTATAAGAATAGAAATCTCACATATTTTTAATGTGAATCATGGAAGTATTATACCTACACATATCGAAGAAGTTCAAAATCTACGACAAGAAGTTGTATAGTTGAAGGAAATAAGTAGACCTGTCACGGACACAGAAATATAAACTCGAGATCTAATAAGAAGTTCAAGAAGAACTGGCAAGAACTAGATTAATCAGATGAGAACAACACCAAAGAGGTGAGCTAGAGCTCCAAGAGATGTGTTGTCGAGACTGAAGAACTCTTCAACCTCGATTCCAATATATACTCCTATTTAGGAAGCTTCTCAAACAACTTCTATCAACTAGGAAGCTTCTAGAAGGTTCTAGAGACTTGCTTCTAGAAGGTTCTAGAAACTTATCTCTAGAAGGTTCTAGAAACTTATCTCTAGAAGGTTCTAGAAACTTATCTCTAGAAGGTTCTAAGGACTATGTTCCTAATATCTTCTACTAACTAAGAAGCTTCTAGAAGGTTCCAGAGACTTGTTTCTAGAAGGTTCTAGAAACTTGTCTCTAGAAGGTTCTAAGGATTATGTCCCTAACATCACCCCCTCCTTTAGCTTCGAGGTCTCTGAGAAGCAATGTTGTTGATCAATACCAACGCAAGAAAATGAAGATCTGTCGCATAATGTCTGCAATGAATTCCAACTGTTTTTCACGAGGAAAGTGGTTCATCGGCCCTTGAAGCCAATGGTAGTAGCCCACTCCTTCAACTTCTGACCAAGCATGAACTTCCGTGTCCTCATTATGAAATTGTCCTGTAAACACGCCTTCTAGCTGACCATCGTAAGCAGGCTCGGACTCAAATACAATCACCAGTGATCAGTTACTCGGTATCCTTCGTCGTCGTTGTGGTGTAGGCGGTTCTTCATCTCGGGGTCGCCTTCGTGAGCTAGTCGGTTGAGATAATCTGATTGGCATAGTATCTATCTCTTGGCTATCCATATCAGAAGACCAAACTATGGCTATTGAAAAAATTCTATTTTATCTTGGAGAAAATAACTACATCAAGTACGAATTTTGGTGGTACTCTCCCCATTTCTTATATTCTTGGGTGAGCAAGCTTCAAAAAGAAGCTATCGTCGAAATGGCTTAGGTTTATGAGGATGTTGTTGATGAAACTCTTGTACCTTTTGCGGTGCATTGGCGAGATTTACAGCTAGGTCCCACGTTCGCTCATTAATGTCGTAGCCGCACCAATGAACAAGATACTCCAACTTGTCCCACCTTCGCCGTGAATCCAGTACCTTTTCAACCTCGTATTCCTAGTGGTTCTCAATCTCAATACTAGGTGGCGGACATTGTACTCTTGCAGGAAAAGATGACTCTCGATAAGGCTCTAACAGAGAAACATGAAAGACTGGATGTACCTTTATAGAAGCCGGTAATTCCAAACGGTACGCCATTGGATTGATTTCCTTCTGGATGATAAATGGTCCCAATCTTCGATAGTCCAACTTATCACATAGTCGCTTGGTCTTGATATTTTGTCAAAGAAGCCATGCTTTATCTCCAATTTTGAAAGTAGGTGCTTGATTCTGAAATCTATCTACAGATGCCTTGTAGGATTCTTCAGCTGATTATAATTGAAGCTTCAACGTATTTTGAAGCTCTGATAGTTGTTTCGCAAATCCTTCAGCTGCTGGATTGTTATTTGTTGACGGACTCAATAAATCAAGCTTCGGATGATATCCATAGTTGGAAAAGAATGGTGTGTATTGAGTTGACACATGGAGGGTGTTGTTATATACAAACTCGGCTAGCGTCAGATATGTGGTCCAATCGTCTTGCTAATAGTTGATACTCCATCGTAAGTATTGTTCCAAGACTTGGTTCACCCGTTCCGTTTGGCCGTCAATTTGAGGATGAAAAGCCGAAGAAAGCTTGATATCCACCTTCAGTATCTCAAAGAGAGATCTCCAAAACTTTAATACGAACTGAGTTCCTCGATCTGATATGATATCATCTGGTAGTCCATGATATTGATACACATTATCGAGAAAAAGCCTTGCTGTGACTTCACTGGACGATGTCTTCTTGCAAGGAATAAAGTGTGCCATCTTTGTAAGCCGATCTATCACGACAAAGATGCTGTCAAATGAGTTCGATGATGGAAGGTCCGTGATGAAGTCTATGGAAACTGAAGACCATGGTCGACATGGAATTGGTAATGGCTGTAGGAGTCCATAAGGGTGATGCCGAGGATTCTTGGATCTTGAACAGATGTCGCAGGAGAGGACAAAATCTTTCACATCCTTCCACATTTTGAGCCATCAAAAATCTCGAGAAATAAGCTCCAAGGTCTTGTTGAATCTAAAATGTCTCGCAATTAGAAAATCATGGCGAGATTGAAGAACTCGGAGTCGTGCTGGTCTTTTTGGAATATACAACCACTCTTCAAAGTATAAAAGATCTTCCTCCACCTTGAATTTATCGTCATTGGCACGCTGCTTGATATCAATGGCTACTGAATCTTTAATGGTCACGGCACGTACATGATTCAAGAAGTCAGCATCAATTGACACAATAGTAGCGCAAAGCCAAAATTGCTCTGGCTTCAATTACGTCGTACATTGTTGATCAAACGTTGCTTCTGCAGCCTTTGGTACAAGATACAATCTCCTCGATAAGGCAGTAGATAGTCCTTGCTGCTTTCGAGGTTGATAAGTGATAACAAAATCCAACCTAGATAGCAACATACTCCACCGAGCTTGACGTCGATTTAGAACTCGAGCCGACATGAAATACTCCAAATTCTTGTGATCTGTGTATATGGTCACTGGGTGTGCAGCTCCTTCAAGAAAATGATGCCATTCTTGGAAAGAATCCATTATAGCAAGAAGTTCCTTATCGTGGATCTCATAATTGATTTCAGCAGCAAAGAACTTTCGAGAATAGAATGCAACCGGATAGAGCTTCTTGTCTTCTCCCATTTCTGAAAGTACAGCTCCCAAAGCAAAATCCGAAGCATTAGTTTCTAAATAAAAGACCTTTGTAAAGTCTGGATGTACCAAGATTAGAGCCATAGTAAATGTAATTTTTAGGTCTTGAAATGCCTTTTCCACTAGAGGTCCCCATTCCAGCTTATCCTTGCATGTCAATCGAGTGACTGGAGCAGCAACTTGAGAGTAATTCTTGATGAAGATCCGATAGAAGTTGGCAAAGCCAAGAAAGCATTGTACGTCTCTCACCGTCTTTGGAACCTCCCAGGACATGATTGCTTCCACCTTCTTGGGGTCCATCTTCAAGCCTTCCGTAGTCGCAACGAACCCCAAAAACTCCATCTCTATTTGGTGAAATAAACACTTCTTCAATTTGGCATATAGTCCTCGCTCGTGTAGTTTCTCCAAGATCAAACAAACGTGCTTTTCATGCTCTTCCTCATTTTTGGAGAATATCAAAATATCATCCAAATAGATGACAACAAAATCGTCAAGGTACTCTCGGAAAATATCATTCATCATATGTTGAAAGGCCGTTAGAGCATTGATAAGACCAAAGGGCATGACATTATACTCAAAATGGCCATACCTTGTACGGAATGCTGTCTTCCACTCATTTCCTTCCTTGATTCATACGAGGTTGTAAGCTCCCCTTAGATCAATTTTTGTAAAAATCCTTGCACGTCTAAGTTATTCTAAGACACCAGAAATCAAGGGTAACAGGTAATGATTCTTCTTTGTTATCTTGTTGAGGCCTCGATAGTCTACGCACATCCGCAATGACCCATCTTTCTTCTTCACAAATAAGATGGGTGCTTCAGCTGACGATTTTGAATGACGGATGAAGTTCTTGGCTAGATTCTCGTTGATGTACTTCCGCAATTCTGCCAACTCCATCTGCGATAGATTGTAGATTGGGGCAAAAGGCGGTTGTGCTCCTTCCTATAAGTCTATGGCGCAATCATATGGTCTGTGTTCCAGTAGCATGTCAGCATTTTTTTTTTGAAACACGTCTTTAAAATCCTTATATTGCTTCGATATAATTGTTGTCAAGATCTTCTTCCCGGTAGTTGGAGCCGCATAAATGACAAACAGTGTGCCTTCCTTGGACGATCTTACAAACGCTCTTGCTTCAATAAATAAGGATTTTTCTATTCGAGATTTTCTACTAGGCTTGCTCTTGGGTGCTTTTATAGGAAAGGTCATCTTCCGCAACTTCCAATCTATGGATGGGTTATGCTTTTCCAACCAGGAAAGATCAAGAATAATAGGATTTGATGGGATTCTAATAATATTGAAAATAATATGACTACTATGGCCCTTAAACGTCACTTCTATAGGTTCTGATTCATGGGTGATACTACCAGACAATAAAGGTCGCCCATCTATGACCTCAATGTGAACAGGTTTGAATTTTTGTACTAAAGGGATCTTATGATACTTCGCAAATTCTTCGTCTGAGAAACAAGCAGATGCTCCTGAATCTAATAATGCTAAGGTTCTCAATTTCTGAGGGCCAATAAGCAAATGGATTGTAAAACAAAGGGCAGGTTGAGCGGAAAGAAAGGAACTTGGTTGTTGTTACGATATTTCATTGTCCAGCCGCAGGGTTCCTATTGTGGCTGGGCATCCTCGTTTTTCTGAATAAATGTGCCCCTAGTCTTGACAATACGCCGATTTTGCTTCTTGGGATAGTTTCCAACTTTGTAGCCTTCTTCACCGCAATACAAGCATAGACCTTCTTCCATACGCCGCTTTTTTTCTTTTAGAGTAAGGGATTTGACACGTACCACATCAATTTGCATGTCTTCTACCTCTGAATGTGAATTCACGTTGCTTGCTGACATAGTTGGGGCGTGGCGAATCATATGTTGTCTTGAACGTTGGTCTTGGCGGCTTTGAAATAGGCGGTTATCGCACTTCACAGCTTGGCTAATAGCTTTGTTCAGCGTTTGTGGATGAGGAAGAGTTAACAGCAAATTCTTCACATCGTCCCTTAAACCCCAATAGAATTGACTCATCAACGCTTCTTTGTCCCAATTGATGTCGCATGCTAATTGCCTGAAGTCCGATGCATAGACTGATGTAGAGCGCATCCCTTGTCGTAGTGATCGAATCTTTGTTGTAGGCCATCGAACCTTGTCGTGTTCACCAAATGCTTCCGCAAACGCCTCCAAAAAGGTTTCAAAGTTGTTTAGTATGGACGATCGTTTCTCAAACAAAGGAGCAAACCATGATATAGCTTGTCCTGTAAGTAAGGTTCCAACAAGCCCAACACGTGACTCCTCCGTTGGATAGCGTTCGGGCTATAAAACTGTTATCAACCTGATTTGGTTGACAAATCCTCGAAACTTGGAATGCGTACCATCGAACTTATTCAGAAGATTAACTCAAGGCTCCTTATGTTGTAGAACCAGCGGTGCTTGTCGAACCTGAGGCAAAGTTGCTTCTCCAAGTACAAAAGTTTGAGGCTGGTGCAACTTAGATTGTGCCATCCCAGATGCTCCATCATTATGAAGCCTTGCCACGACTCCTTCAATCTCTGCAATTCTTTGCGATAACGTAGCGAGGGCATTCATGATAGCATCCAACTTGGACTCCAAACTTTTCGTCATACTAATGTCTTGGCCCCCGGCCATTCTAAGAGAAGGACAGAAATGACTTTACAAGAAGATAATATTGATTTAGAGGAGGGTACTCCGCAACCTCTAAAATGCCTTAAGAGCTTCAAGAAAAGGGGTAATCTACTCTCTCCAAGAAGAATAAGACTCCAATATTATAACAAAAGAAATATCAGTTTAGAGGAGGGTAATCCGCAACCTCTAAAATGCTAGTACACTTCCAAGCAGAGGGGTAATCCATACTCTAACAAAGAAGAAACTAGCTTTGATATCTGAGGTGAGTGCAGTCTCAACAAACTGTCACGGACACAGAAATATCAACTCGAGATCTAATAAGAAGTTCAAGAAGAACTGGCAAGAACTAGATTAATCAGATGAGAACAACACCAAAGAGGTGAGCTAGAGCTCCAAGAGATGTGTTGTCGAGACTGAAGAACTCTTCAACCTCGATTCCAATATATACTCCTATTTAGGAAGCTTTTCAAGCAACTTCTATCAACTAGGAAGCTTCTAGAAGGTTCTAGAAACTTATCTCTAGAAGGTTCTAAGGACTATGTCCCTAATATCTTCTACCAACTAAGAAGCTTCTAGAAGGTTCCAGAGACTTGCTTCTAGAAGGTTCTAAAAACTTGTCTCTAGAAGGTTCTAAAAACTTGTCTCTAGAAGGTTCTAAAAACTTGTCTCTAGAAGGTTCTAAGGATTATGTCCCTAACAAGACCACCTTTATAACCAAATCCAAGGAATTTTTTTTCTACAAGTATGATAAGGATAAGGATTAGTATGCTCCAGAATTTTGATGGAAGAATATCAAAATTTTAAAGGTTTTTGTAATAAATCAAGTTCTATCTAAGGTTGCATCCTTTCCAATATCTTGATGGATTTATTCAAGTTAGATTTATAGGTGTACTTTTATTAGAAAGTACTCTTTTTTGGTATATATCTTTAATAGAAAAAGATTCACAACACTTTTATGATTTGAATTCATTCTTAAAAGTGTTTACAGCCACATTCAAAAAATTGATAAAAAAAGAACAGCAAAAAATAAGCTCTTATCTTTACAGCAAGGATCACGGTCAGCCATCATATATGCTCCTGAATTTCAAAACTTTGCTAGCCACGTGGATTGAAATGACAAAGTCCTTATCAATCAATTTTAATATGGATTGAGGAATAATGTCAAAGACTTGTTATTGACAATGCCAAAGATAAAATATTTGGAATAATTTATTGCTCAAGCCATTGCGTATGACAATTGATTATTTGAAAGACGTCAAGAACAAAGATATGGCTGGAGAAGAACAAATCAAATAATGATGGTAGGTTTTAAATCCTTGACAAAGCATGAAAAGAATTGACGACATTAAGAGGGCTTATGCTTATATTATAGAGAAATTAAACATATTGCTCAATACTATCCAAAGAAACAACGCAATTATAAAATAAAAAGCACAATTGCCAAAAAAGATAATGTATCAAAAAATAAGTTGTTTTAATTACAATAAGGACCATGCGGCTGGAATCATGGACAACATCTAGTAAAAGTCTTATTCTCTCTCATCTTATCTTTTTTTTATAATAGAAATCTATTTAGAATCAAAAAATTACAAAGACTTAGTCTTGTTGGATTTAAGAGCCTTGGCATGTTTTATAGATGAAGACTTTATCAAGAAATAAGATATATTCTTAATTAAGAAAATCAAACTTGTGCATTTAGAAATAATAGATGGACCTTCATTGTCTTCTAAAGATGTTACATATGAAACTATTCCTGTAAAAGTAGCAACTAGTGATCATAATAGTTTATTAATATTTAATGTGATTAAGTTTCCTTCTAATCTAATTATTTTAGGATTATCATGATTAAAAAGATATAATCCTTAAATAGACTAGATTTCTTGCAATCTTGATTTTCCTAATAGTTTAGTTTCAAGGTCCTACTACACAAGAAGAAATCCATAAATTTAGTACATCCAAACCCTTATTAGTAGGTACAAGAGCTTTCATGCATGCCTCAAATGAAGGGCCATCTTTTACTATATATGCCATATCCATTGCTGGTGGTGAGAAGATATAAAGTAGTATTCCTAGCTAGTATTAATATTTTTAGGAAAGTTTTGAAAAAAAGAAGGAAAATATTCTTCCAAAGCATTCTCCTTATGATTGTTCTATTGATCTTTAAGAAGGAATTCAACCACCATTTGGACCAATCTATAGCCTATTATAAAATGAATTGGCTGCATTCAAAGAGTACATTAATGAGAACTTTGCTAAGAACTTTATACACCATTTTAAATCTCTAGTCGATATACCTATTTTATTTGTGAAGAAAAAAGATGGATCTTTACAGATGTGTGGATTATTGAAGACTTAATAAGATCGCCATCTAGAATAGGTATTTTTTATCTTTGATTTTAGAACTTCTTCATCAACTAAATTAAACAAAGTTCTATACAACAATAGATCTATAAGGAACATATAACTTGGTTTGCATCAAAAAAAGAGATGAATGAAAGATTGTTTTTCAAACTAGATATGGACATTTTGAATATAATGTCATGTCTTTTGGAATCATGAATGTACTAATTCCTTTTCAACATTTAATGAATGATGTCTTTTGTGAGTTTTTTGATGATTTTATCATCTATTATTTAGATTATATTTTAATCTATTCTAAGAATAAAAAAGAGCATAAAGTTCATATGCATCATATGTTATAAAAATTAAAAGATGTAGGATTATATGTGAAGATGAAAAAGTGTGTATTCCAAACTACTCAAGTTGACTTTATGGAGTACATTATTTCCAATGAAGGCCTTATGATGGATCCAAAGAAAGTCCAAACTATTATAGATTGAAAGATCCTAAGAATAATAAGAGATGTACAATACTTTTTGGGCTTTGCCAATTATTACCAAACCTTTATCAAGAATTTTTTTCAAGTTGTAGCTCCATTTACATGTTTAACTTATAAAGACAAACTTGAGAGAAATAAAGAAGCCAAAGCATCCTTTCTTGCTTTGATGAAAGAATTTATTTGTGCACTAACTTTGTATTGCGTTGACTTTTCTAAGACATTCTTTATGGAAAAAAATGCATCAAAATTTGCTTTGGATGTAATATTGTCACAAATGAAAATAAATGACAAATTCCATCTAGTACCATTTTATTCCAAAAAAATTTCAGTAACCAAGATTCACTATAAGATCTATCACAAAGAACTTCTTGTAATTATGGATTCATTTCAAGAATAGTATCATTATCTAAAAGGCGCTTTAAGCCAAGTCATAATATATACAGATCACAAGAACCTTGAGTATTTTATGTCAATATATATTTTAAATTATTGCCAAGCTCGTTGGAGCATGTCATTATCAAGATTTGATTTCAAGATGACATATCAACTTAGAAAATAATAAGGTTTATCAAATGCTCTTTTTAGACACTCTTATCTTGATTTTTGATTTGATCTTTGTCAAAAGTTTTTAATTAAGTATGTCTTTTGATCTTTTTATTCATGATATGAAGAATCTTTCTTCTAAGTCTTATGTTGCTTCAAAGTTTGAGTTCAAAAACAACATACTCTACTTTGAAAGATCCCTATATATTCTAGAAAGAAAAATATATTTACGTATTATTCAAGTATGTTACAACTTTTTAGCAATAGGACATTTTGGATACAACAAGACTTTAGAGCTTATATCAAGAGATTTTTGGTGTTGCAAATGTGGTAAAAGACTTTGTCTAGTCATGTGACATTTGTTCAAGATCAAAAACTCCTTATCATCGATTCTATAGACTTTTCCAAATATTGTTTGTACCTAAACAACCATGGTTTTCAATTTCTATGGATTTTATTATAGATCTTCCAAATTCAAGTTCATATGATTCTATATTTATAATCGTAGATTGCTTCATCAAAATAACATATTTTATACTATGTATAAAATATATTTCAGGTAAAGAAATAGCTAAACTTTTTATTGACAATATCTATTGCTATCATAGATGGCTAAAGGATATTATATCAGATAGGGGACTCAATTTGTATCAAGATTTTAGAAAATCCTATTCAAGATTTTAAAAGTAGATATAAAGCTCTCTTCAACTTTTCATCTTCAAATTGATAGACAAATGGAAGGCATGAATCAAGTTCTAAAGTAATATTTGAAGTGTAGTATCAATTCTCATCAAAATGATTGAACAACTCTTTTCCTATTGGTAGAATTTCCATACAATAATTTGATATATTCTTCTACTCAACAAATATCTTTCTTTGTCAATTATGGTTATCATCTATGACTTGATACTTTTGACTTTTCAAAAATTGATAATCATGCGATGAAAGACTATCAAAGAGTCAATTATCACATTCAATGGTTGAAGCAATAAATTACTCAGATGAATCTGCTCTTAGCATTGTCAATAATAAATCTTTGATATTATCTTTTAATCCATATAAAAATTGATTGATAAAGGCTTTGTCATTTGAATTCATGTTGTCTTGTTGTGAGATAACTTTATGATAAAAATATAATAAAAAATAATTTTTTAATTAATATCTAATTATTTTGATTCAATAATAATTCAAGATATTTAAATATAATTTTTATAAATATTCCTTATTTAACTTTCTTACTTAATGACTAATAGAATAAAAGTCGATTAGTAATTTTATATTCTAGAGTATAAAAATTCTTTTACTACCTTAGAAAGGCCATAAATTAATAAAATAATATTAGAAGAGATAAATAATTAGCATGGTTGATACTAGGATTAAATTAAAGATAGGGTTGAAAAAAAATTCCTAGAGTAGATTAGATTGATACTCGGGAATCAACCGTTCATTGGAGAGGGTCAAAAATAGACCTCCAACCATTAAAATGATGGCCTAAGTCAAAGTTAGGAAGTATTTGAAGATTGATAATTAGCATTGATGAGTTAGTCCAAATTGACTCATTAATTATTTTAAGATAAAAAGATACATTTAAAATGGTTAGAACCACAATATATAGTAAATAGTATAGAAATCTTTAGACAAATAGAAAATTAGAGTATTAGTTGTAGAATTAGAGTCTTAGTAAATCTTAAAGATAATAATCTTAGTTGATTTATTATTTATTTATTTATTATTAAATATTGAGGGATATTTACTAAGGTTATTATTTATATTGTCCTTCTATTTATACATATTATTCATAATAAAAACTATAAATATTTGTTAGTAGCTAGAAGAAGTATGAGAAAGAACCTCATGTCTTTTTAGTTAGTTATATAGAAAGTAGAATTTATAGTAGATTTAAATTGATTTTATTACTATAAAAATAATTAAGATAGGAAATTATAGCCTTCAACTAATACTAATATTATAGAACTATTAAAGAATTTTTTAGAATTTTTTAAAGAATTTTTAGAGCAATTTCTAAGACTTTGATAAAAATGAGTTTTATCACTTTGGAAGCTATTATGAAGAAATGGAGAAAGACTTGAAGGCCACTAATGGCTCATAGGCTGAATAGATGTTTTTAAATACCATGGTGAAGTCAAAAATATAAATTTATGGATTTTACTAATAGAAAATAGGAAGACAAGCAGCTAGTGTAGTCCTTGTTAGAGGGGAGGTTCTCAAGTCCCATATGGATTGTAGCACCTTGAAGGTAGTTAAGAAGATAAGACTAAGGCCTCATGGCTTCTCTTAGGAACCAATATATACTACTTATGAGCCTTAGTGAGGCTCGAACTCTTGATCTCTTAAACAAATTACCTTTGAGATAAAATTATTTATTTAATTTTTATTTATCTACTTATTATTTTAAAACCTTCATAATTTACTAATAATAACTTGAATTTATATGTTTCTTATATCATTGAAAAGTTGAAAAAATTCTTTCTAAAAATATTTTTTATTTTTACTATTTATTTTTTATTAGATAAAAACTCAATAAATAAATTGTGACTAGTTTTGTAGTATACAATTACTTGATTGCACTTATTTTACTTATTTTTTTGTATTTTTTTCCTTTTTCTTTCTTTTTCATACTTCCATTATACACCACTAATAATAAAAAAAAATTAATTGAAGCTATCTTGTAATTTGGATTGAGGAGTGAAATTTACATTCATAAAACCTCTTATTGAGTAAAAAAAGACTTATTTCTATCAAAAAGATTTTTAATTTTATAAGAATCTAAGCACATTACTTAATATTTTTTTAAAAAACAAAGCAATAACAAAATAAGAAGCATAGTTACCAAAAAAAACAATGTATCAAAAAATGAGCTTTTGTAGCTATGATAAAGATTGTGCACCTAAAATCTTGTGTAATACCTTGTAAAGGTCCTATTCATTCTTCAAATCCCTCATCTTATTTCACAATAGAAGTTTATTCAGGATCAAAAAATTACAAAGTCTTAGCTTTATTAGATTTAATAGCCTCAATATGTTTTTTAGATAAAGATTTTATTAAAAAAGAAAAAACATTTGAAGTCAAGAAAACTAAACTCGTACATATAAAAGTCATAGATAGTCATGTGCTATCTTTTCGAGCTGTTATCTATAAAGTTGTTTTTTTAGATGTAAAAATTAAAGATTATAATAGCGTAATAATATTTAATGTGATAAGATCTTCATTCAATTTGATTATTTTAAGATTATTTTGTTATAAAAGTATAATCTTTAAATAGATTAGATTTCTTGTAACTTTAATTTTTCTTGTAGTTTGATATAAAATTCTATTAGTTAAATAAAAATACATAAGTCTAATACATCCAAATAATTATTGGTAGATTTGAAACCTTTTATTATTATTGTAAAAAAAAAAATCATCTTTTGTTATATATGCTACATTTATTTGTGATGGTGGAAAGACATCAAGTTGTATTCCTATCCATTATCAAGATTTCCAAGATGTTTTTGAAAAGAAGAATCCAAATATTCTTCCAAAGCATTGACCTGATGATTGTTCAATTGATTTCTAAGAAGAAAATCAACCACCATTTGGACTAATTTATAACTATTGCAAAATGAGTTAAGTGTATTAAAAGAATATATTGATGAAAATTTGATTAAGAACTTCATATCTCAATTAAAATTTCCAATAGGAGCTCCTATCTTATTTGTCAAGAAAAAGAATGGATCTTTGTTGATGTGCATAGACTATTAGGGACTTAATAAGATCACCTTCAAAAATAGATATTTTTATCTCTAATTTCTAAACTTATCAATTAATTCAATTAAATAAAGATCTATACAAATATAGATCTATAAGGACCATATCACTTGGTCTACATGAAAGAAAGAAATGAATGAAATACTACTTTTAAAACTAGATATGGACATTTTGAATATAATATCATATCTTTTGGACTCACAAATATATCAACTACTTTTTCAATATCTTATGAACAATATTTTTTATCAGTTTTTTTGATGATTTTATTGTCTATTATTTAGACAATATTTTAATCTAATCTAAAAACAAAAAAAATATGAATTTCATGTTTTTTATATGACACAAAAATTTAGAGATGCAAGATTGTATGCTAAGATAAAAAAGTGTATATTTTACATTAGTGAAGTTGATTTCTCAAGATATATCATTTTCAACAAAGGACTAATGATGGATCTAAAGAAGGTCTAAATTATCATAGATTGGAAGATTCTAAAAACAATCAAAGTTATATAATATTTTTTGGAATTTTTCCATTATTACAAAATCTTCATTAAGATTTTTTTTCAAATTGTAGTTCTCCTTATACATCTAGCATGTAAAGATAAACTTGAATAGAGCAAAGAAGCTAAAGCATTTTTTGAAGACTTGATGACATTATTTATTTTGCACCAATTTTATATCAAGTTAATTTTTCAAGGTATTTTTTTATAGAAACAAATACATCAGACATTGCTATAGGTATTTTTTTTATTACAAATAGGAGTATATGATAAGTTCCATCCAATAGCTATTCATTCTAAGAAAATTAATAGTTGAGATTAACTATGAAATCCATGACAAAGAACTTATGATTGTAGATTCATTTAAAAAATGGCATCATTATCTAAAAGGTACTTCTAATCTAATCACTATTGTCATGATATAATATAGCTAATGAATGAAAGAATAAAAAAAATGTTATATTATAGAAGATCTTATTTTAAAATATTATAGAAAATATCTTACAAAATAGATAATAGTCAAAAAAATATAAAATTAAAGGATACTATTACTCCCTTTTTACAAAATAGGCTTCTATTTATTCTGTAGGACCATAAATAAGGCAAAACTAAGTAGATTAGGAAATAAAATGATATAGATATGTATAGGAGAGAATTAAAAGTAAAATTTTAGCAAAAATTACCTCAAGAAGCCAAGAATTGATATCCAAAAAGGACCAATTGTCAACTTGAATTGAAATCAGACCTCAAGGCATAAAACCATATACCTATAGTGACTCCAGGATTTTTTTGCAGATTTAAGAATAAGATTTGATAGTTGACTTGATAAGGTTTCTTTAGACGTTGATTTTGATTGATTTGAGTATGTAATGACTTTGTTAAAGCTTAGCAAAGTCACCATTGTTTTAGGTGATTCTAAAATTTGTGAAATAAAAAAGATATTATGTTTTGGAGTATTTTGTAAATTTGGTAGTAAATATATAATTTAAATTTTGAGAACTTATGTGAATAGTTATTTGAAATATATGCTATAAATTTGAGCTTGATCAAATGATTGAATCAAAGGTTATTGAATTTTAAGTAGGTTGAAATCTCAGAAATTAGACTTTGATGGACAATTAGGATTTTTAAGATCTTCAGCAATCTATTAATTGGATTGGAGTGAAATTTATATATAAAGGTAATAGAATTGATTTATTATAAATATGTGAATGTTAAAAATAATTGAATGGTATGAAAAAGAAATATTAGTACTAGAAGACCGCCATCAAGATTGAAGAAAGAAGCTAGCCAACTTCTAAGCAGATTTTGATATTTTTCTTTTATTTGCTAGATGTCCAATGCATTTTTAAATAAGACTTCATATAATATAACATTGTATATATGAATCTGTCACGGCCATAATCATGTAAGCTAATAATTACATATAGAAATAGGTAGAAGTAAGTAAAAGTAGATAAAAGTAAATTAATTCTATAATATTTAATATAGAAGCTTCCTAGAAACTTCCTAGATGCTGCTTTGACTTCATAGGTGTCTTTAATTGACTTTTTGGATTAGAAACGTGGTCAACAAGTTGGCCATGTGCCACACATGTTGTTAGCTTGAAGATCAAGCTAACTATGTGGCTCACACGTAGAAAAACTTACCTTGTAAGTCAAGGCATGTGTCCTACAAAGTCAACACATATTGGAGGTCCTATAGAACGTCGCCACGTAGCTCCTAGTTAGATAGTATATATAGAGACAAGAATGAAGGCTTCTTCACTCTTGTCAACTCCTTTCTTGCTTCTAGTCCAGGTTCAAGAGTCTTTAGTTTCTTGTCTTGTGGCAATAGCCATTCCAGTTTCCTTTTAATATACCTACTTGTTTATATTTTGACTTATTATATCGAGATAGCCTTTTTGTATATTTTCCCTCATCGAGTCTTTGTCCTTGATAGATTGACAAGAGTACACTTACAATATCAGAGCTTTGTTTTTCTTGAGTGAGAGTGGATTACCCCTTTCTCTTGACAAGACATAAGCGTATTAGAAGTTTGCGGATTACCCACTTCTAAACTGATATTGTTCTTAGTATCTTCTTTGTTATCAAGTCTTTCTTTTCTTTTGTCTTGAGCAGTATCAAACAAATTTTTCTTAGTGTCATTATGACAGAGCTTGTTGAAATGAAGAGTGCAATGGTACAAATGCAAGAGCAAATGAGGGAGTTAATGCTTGCGATGCATCAACTCAATTCACCAACACATGAAAGAACAAGAATAGCAAAAAGTGGAGATATAGAGATGATCGGAGCTGCTTCAACATCTACAACAAATCACGTTCCTTCTCCAATTGTACAACACCCTGTAAGCACTAGAGAACCAAGAATTGCCTTACCCGAGAAATTTGATGGTGTGAGATCTAAGTTTCGAGGGTTCATCAATCAAGTACAATTGGCAATTGAACTTCAACCGCAAAGCTATCCAACTCCAGGATCACAAGTCATGTTTATTGGCACTCTACTTTCTGGTTTTGCATTATCATGGTTTTCGTCTTTTCTTGAACAACGAAATCCAATATTGGACAATTTGGAAGCTTTTTTGGCGGAGTTTCGATCTATGTATGGTGAACACGATGCAACTCGTGTTGCAACAAATAAGATCCAAATTCTGCGACAAGGAAATCGCTCAGTAACAGTGTATGCTTCACAATTTTGACAACTTGTAATTGACATCAAGTGGGATGATGCTGCACTCATTAGTCAATTTCTTTATGGATTGCAATACGAAGTAAAGAAATTGATGCTCAACTTACCTGATCCTCAAACTTTGAGTCAAGCAATCGATTTTACGGTAAAATGTGATAATCGACTTTTTGAATTTCGATCTGAGAATCATTCACGGGAACCTCAACGTTATTACTCAATGGCAACATCAACATCTTTGCCAAACGTACATTCGGAAGTAAAAGACATGCAAATTGACGTGGTACGTTTTAAACCTCTAATTGAGCAAAAAAAGATTCGTCGTCGTCAAGAAGGATTATGTTTATATTGCGGAGAACCTAAGCACACTACTCAACATTGTCCAAAGAAACGACGCAACTATAAAATGAGGGGTACGACGGTCAAAGAAGACAACATGTCGGGAAACGGATTCGTCCAGCTACAATAGGGACCGTGCAGCTGGAACCTTGTACAATTCCTAATGAAGGTCCTATCCTCTCCTCAGAACCCTCTCCTTGTTTTATAATAGACTTATATTTAGGACCTAAGAATTACAAAGCCTCTGCTTTATTAGATTCGGGAGCCTCAGCATGTTTTTTAGATGAACAATTTGTTAAAAGTCGTAAAATATCCTTTGTACAGAAACCTAAACCAGTACATGTAGAAGTCATAGATGGTCGTCCCTTGTCTTCTGGAGATGTCACTCATGAAACTCATCCTATAAAAGTAACAATAGACGGTCATGATAGCTACATAGCTTTTAACATAATTAAATCCCCGTCCAATCCAGTTATTTTAGGTTTATCCTGGCTAGAAAAATATTACCCTCGAATAGATTGGAATTCGCATAAACTTGACTTTTCCCAGAGCGTTATTAATAGTTCTACTAACCAAGTAAAAAATTATAAGTCTAGTATAGTAAAACCCGCACTGATAGGTGCAAAAGCATTTATACACGCAGCAAAAGAAGGATCAACTTTTGCTATTTATGCTGCACCTATTTCTGAAAACGTAAAGACTTCAAGTGGCATTCCAAGTCAATATCAGGAGTATCAAGACGTTTTTGAGAAAAAGAATGCAGATATTCTTCCTGAGCATCGTCCATATGATTGTTCAATCGACCTCAAGGAAGGAACTCAGCCACCATTTGGACCAATTTACAGTTTATCGCAAGATGAGATGGCTGAACTCAAGACATATATTGACGAGAATTTAGCGAAGAATTTCATACGCCATTCAAAATCTCCAGCAGGAGCTCCAATTCTATTCATAAAGAAAAAAGATGGATCTTTACGAATGTGTGTTGATTATCGAGGACTCAACAAGATCACAATCAAGAACAGGTATCCATTACCTTTGATATCAGGACTCCTTGACCAGTTGAATCAAGCTAAGATCTAAGAGGAGCATATAATCTAGTACGGATCAAAGAAGGAGATGAATGGAAGACTGCGTTTCGAACCAGGTATGGACATTTCGAATATAATGTCATGCCCTTTGGACTCACGAATGCACCAGCTACTTTTCAACATCTCATGAATGATGTATTTCGTGAATTCTTAGACAATTTTGTCGTCTGCTATCTAGACGATATCCTGATCTATTCTAAGAACGACGAAGAATATGAAATACATGTTCGTCAAGTATTACAAAAACTTAGAGATGCAGGATTGTACGCGAAGATGGAAAAGTGTGTATTTCACACTACTCAAGTTGACTTTTTAGGATACATCATTTCAAATGATGGTCTCATGATGGATTCTAAGAAAGTCCAAACAATCATGGATTGGAAGATTCCAAGGACAGTAAGAGATGTCCAATGTTTCTTGGGATTTGCCAATTACTATCGGATCTTCATCAAAGATTTCTCACGAGTTGCAGCTCCACTTACACGCTTGACTAGTAAAGATAAATTTCAATGGAATCAAGAAGCGGAAGCAGCATTTGAAGCTTTGAAGACATCGTTTGTTTCTGCACCAGTCTTATATCGTGTTGACTTTTCCAAGGCATTTTTTATGGAAACAGATGCATCAGATTTTGCCTTGGGTGCAGTTTTATCACAAATGGGAACAGATGACAAACTTCATCCGATAGCTTTTCATTCAAGAAAATTCTCAGCAGTCGAGATCAATTATGAGATCCACGATAAAGAACTTCTTGTGATCGTGGATTCCTTTCAAGAATGGCGTCATTATCTAGAAGGCGCTTCTAGTCCAGTCACTGTGTATACAGATCACAAGAACCTCGAGTATTTCATGTCAGCACGCGTGTTGAATCGGCGTCAAGCTCATTGGAGTATGTCTTTGTCAAGATTCGAGTTCATTATCACTTATCGGCCAGGAAAATAACAAGGTTTATCCGATGCCCTATCTAGATGTTCTTATTTTGCACCAAAAGAAGGAGATGCAGCTTTTGAGCAACAAAGAACGGTCCTCTTGAAACTGGAGCAATTTCATCTCCGAGCAATGAAATCAACATTGACTGTTGATTCAATTTTTCTCAAGCAAATCCAGTCCAGTATGTCCTCAGACCCTCTTGTTTATGATATCAAGAATAATTCTTCCAAGTCTCATGATCCTTCTAAGTTCGAGTTCAAGAATAATCTATTATATTTTGAAGGACGCCTATATGTTCCAGAAGGAGAAGCACGTTTACGTGTTCTTCAAGCACGTCATGACTTTCCAGCAGCAGGGCACTTTGGATATAATAAGACTTTGGAACTCATATCAAGAGATTTTTGGTGGCCACAAATGTGGAAGTCAGTCAAAGACTTTGTACAATCATGTGATATTTGTTCAAGATCAAAAATTCCTCGTCATCGACCTTACGGACTTCTTCAGCCATTACCTATACTAGAACAACCATGGTCTTCTGTTTCTATGGATTTCATCACAGATCTTCCAAGCTCAAGATCTTATGATTCTATATTTGTGATAGTAGATCGTTTCACCAAGATGGCACATTTTGTGCCATGTACAAAATCTATCACAGGTGAAGAAACAGCTAAGCTTTTCATTGATAATATCTATCGCTATCATGGATTACCTAAAGATATCATATCAGATAGGGGAACTCAATTTGTGTCAAGATTTTGGAGGACCCTTTTCAAGATTTTAAAAGTGGACATAAAGCTATCTTCGGCTTTCCATCCTCAAACTGATGGACAAACAGAGCGAGTAAACCAAGTCTTGGAGCAATATTTAAGGTGTACTATCAACTACCAACAAGATGATTGGACAACCCTTCTGCCATTGGCAGAGTTTGCTTATAATAATACGGTACATTCTTCCATGCAACAAACACCTTTCTTTGCCAATTATGGCTATCATCCACGACTTGATACTTTTGATTTTTCAAAAGTTGATAATCCTGCAGCAGAAGATATGGCAAATCGGTTGTCAGAGTTACATGCAATAATGAAGACGCAATTGAAGGAAGCTCAAGAACGACAAAAGATAAATACAGATCTATATCGTAAGGAGCAACCACAACTCAATGTGGGTGATAAGGTATGGCTACTTCGTCGCAATATCAAGACTACTCGACCTTGTGACAAGTTGGACTATCGTAGGCTTGGCCCCTTTTCTGTTTCTGAACAGATCAACCCAGTTGCATATCGGTTACATCTATCGGAGTCAATGAAGATCCATCCTGTATTCCACGTGTCTCTTCTTGAACCATATAAGACAGTGGATATACAAGAAAGAAAACAAATGCCACCGCCTCCTATAGAAGTAGATAATAATGAAGAATTTGAGGTGGAAGAGATATTAGACTCAAGGCGGCGCCGAAATAAGCTGGAATATCTTGTTCATTGGCGCGGATATGATATTAGTGAACGCACATGGGAGCCATCTAGGAATCTAGCAAATGCATCAGCTAAAGTCAAAGTTTTTCATCAACGACATCCATCGAAACCAAGATCAAAATCTCTCTTATAAAAGAGACAAGATTGAGGCAAGATAACATTCAATTTCCTATCCTTGTTTGTAACTTCTTTACATTTGTGACGCTAATTAGATGGAGAGCCAACAACCAGCGGATTCAACTCAAGAACCTTCGTTTGTTGACCTGCCGGACGAGACATTACGATTGTCACAACCTTCAAGACGATGCAATCGAGATGAACATCTTCAAGAACGATATGTTCTTCCTCGAATAGATGGTGAGATACAACGCATTCAGTATCACGATTTGGGAAGGGACTCCCGATGTTTGGTGATTTTGCTAGAGGTAGGAACAACTCCTGATGGTGTTCCAAATATTCTATTCGAAGGAAGTTACGAAGGCCTCAACAATGATCAAATAACTGGGTAGTCTTCCCGCCCTGGTATGGGACACTACCGATGGTTGAGAGGCCCTATCAATCATCTTCGAAGAGAACAGAGATCAGAGTATGTGGCGAATACAATTCGTCGCATCATAGATTTCTTCAACATATGATGACCGCTCCTCGTGGAACTCGTCTCTAGAAGGGGGGGTAATGTCATGGCCATAATCATGTAAGCTAATAATTACATATAGAAATAGGTAGAAGTAAGTAAAAGTAGATAAAAGTAAATTAATTCTATAATATTTAATATAGAAGCTTCCTAGAAACTTCCTAGATGCTGCTTTGACTTCATAGGTGTCTTTAATTGACTTTTTGGATTAGAAACGTGGTCAACAAGTTGGCCATGTGCCACACATGTTGTTAGCTTGAAGATCAAGCTAACTATGTGGCTCACACGTAGAAAAACTTACCTTGTAAGTCAAGGCATGTGTCCTACAAAGTCAACACATATTGGAGGTCCTATAGAACGTCGCCACGTAGCTCCTAGTTAGATAGTATATATAGAGACAAGAATGAAGGCTTCTTCACTCTTGTCAACTCCTTTCTTGCTTCTAGTCCAGGTTCAAGAGTCTTTAGTTTCTTGTCTTGTGGCAATAGCCATTCCAGTTTCCTTTTAATATACCTACTTGTTTATATTTTGACTTATTATATCGAGATAGCCTTTTTGTATATTTTCCCTCATCGAGTCTTTGTCCTTGACAGAATCACAAGTATTCCAAGTGATTCATATCAATAAATATTTTGAATAATTTCTAAGTTTATTAAATCATGTTTATATTTAGATTTGATTTCAAGATAACTTATCAACTCAAAAAATAATAAGATTTATCAAATGCTCTTTCTAGATATTCTTATCTTATACCAAAAAAAAAGATACAGCTTTTGATTAATAAAATAAAATTTTCTTAAAGCCAAAGTATTTTCACCTTCAAGAAATAAAATCAATATTGACTAATAATTCAATTTTTTTTAAGTAAATTTAATCAAGTATTTTTTTTGATCATCTTGTTCAAGGTATCAAAAATCATTCTTTTAAGTCTCATGATACTTCAAAGTTTGAGTTTAAAAATAATTTATTCTATTTAGAAGAAAAATTATATATTTCAAAAGACAAAGCATGATTATGTTTTTTTTAAGCTCCTCATGACTTTCTAGCAACCACACATTTTGGATACAATAAGACTTTGGAGTTAATATTATGAAATTTTTGGCGGTCTCAAATATAAAAGGTGGTTAAAAACTTTGTACAATCATATGATATTTGTTCAAGTTCAAAAAATCCTTATTATTAACCTAATAGACTTCTTCAGCCATTACCTATTTTAGATCAACTATAGTCTTCTATTTCTATGGATTTTATTACGGATCTTCTAGTCTCAAGTTTGTATGATTCTATATTTATGATAATAGACTATTTTATTAAGATGGCATATTTTGTACTATATAAAAAATTTATCAGAAGTAAAAAAATAACTAAGTTTTTTTTTGATAACATCTATTGCTATTATGAATTATCTAAGGATATTATATTAAATAAAGATATTCAATTTTCATCAAGATTTTTAAGAATCCTTTTTAAGATTCTAAATTTGGATATAAAGCTCTCTTTGGCTTTTTATCTTCAAACTAATAGATAAATAAAACAAATGAAAGAAGTTCTGAAATAATATTTGAGGTATACCATCAATTATCATCAAGATGATTGGACAACTCTTTTGTCATTCGTAAAGTTTGCATATAATAATTTGGTATATTTTTCTATTCAACAAACACCTTTTTTTTTTGCTAATTATGGTTATCATCTATAACTTGATACATTTGACTTTTCAAAAATTGATAATCTTATAGCAAAAGTTTTAACAAATCATTTGTGAGAGCTACATGCAATAATAAAGGCATAATTAAAAGAAACTTAAGAATGACAAAAGATCAACATAGATGCCTATTGCAAAGAACAACAATTCAATGTAGGTAATAAGGTATGATTATTTTGTCACAATATTAAGACTACTCGTGCTTATAACAAGTTGGACTATTATAGATTTGGACCTTTATTTATTTGTGAATAAGTCAAAGATGTTGCTTATTAATTATATCTATCGGATTCTATAAAGATCCATTTTGTATTCCATGTAACTTCTTTTGAGCCATATAAGAAAATAAATATCTTAGAAAAAAGAAAAATACCATCTTCTCTTTGAAAAGTGGATAATAATCAAGAGTTTGAAGTGGAAGAAGTCTTAGATTCAAAGCAATACCAAAATAGGTTGAAATATCTTATTTATTGATGTAGATCTGATATTAATCAATACACATGGGAGCTAAGAAAGAATCTTACAAATGTAGCAAAGAAAGTTGAGGCTTTTCATTGACACCATCCATCAAAATCAAGATGAAGAATTGCAAGATTCATGAAAGATAATGATTGCTCCTTATGGAATTCATCCTTAGAAGAAGAAATAATGTCATGGACATACACATTTACTCCAATAGTTACTTATATGATTAGATAAAAGTAAATAAATATAAATTAATTTCACAATATCTTCTAAAGAAGCTTTTTAGAAGCTATATAGTTAGAATTTTGACTTTATAGGTGTTTGTAGTTAATTGATAGGTTAGAAAATTGATCAATAAGCTAATCATGTTAGTAACTTATAAAACAAGTTAACTATGTGGTGCGCATATAGATAACTTGTCTTGCAAATTAAGACATATGTCTAATAAAATCAACATATGCTAGAGGTCCTATAGAAGATTACCACGTATCTTCTTATTAGAGAGTATATATAGAGGCAAGAGTGAAGCCTTCCTATTCTTGCCAATGCCTTTTTAGTTCTTAGTTTTGTTTCAAGACTTTTTAGACTTCTTATCTTTAGCAAGAGCCATTCCAGTTCAATATGTTACCATCTTTGAATAATTTTTTAATCTTTTCAAGTAACACAAGAGTATATTGAGGATTTCTTTCTTTAAAATCCATGTCTTTGATAAGTAGAACTCAATTTTATCATAGTCTTGAAAACATTTCTAAAACATCCTAAAATATTTTAAATAAATTCTAAATAAATTATAATTTTTTATAATATTCTTATTATGCTAATATCAATTTAAATTTATATTTTTTATTTCAATATTTTTATAATAATAAAATTAATCTAAATCAACGATTTTTTTTTATTGAAATAAGTAAAAAGATATAAAATTCTTCTTTATATTTTTTATTAATTATTATTTAAAATTAATAGTTTTTTATAAATAAAATATATTATAAAAATCTAATATAGATATTAATCTCAATAATTAACTATTAATACTTTAAAATACTTAAAAATTCTAAATCAACTAAGATAATTACCTTAAAGAATTTTTAAGATTTTATTTTTGTAATGTTTTTTAATAAGAATTTTTTAATTTTTTAATATTTTTAAATTATGAAAAATACTTAAATAATCAAAAATATTCTTGAAGCTTAATATTTTTATAATTAAATGACTTCAAATTATATTCTTAATTAATTTATCAATTTAGATCCATTAGTAGGATTTATATAATATACTTTAATCCAATCATATTATTTTTTTTTAAACTTTTGAATTCTAAAAATAAGATATTTTTAAGTGATATTTTAAATTAGATGATTTTTTAAACAAAATATAATGATTTTATTATTACATTTTTAAATTTTTTAGAATACAAAAAAATAAATAAATTAAAAGGTCTATGTCTTATAAATAAATCATTACATAAAATCTTGTCAAAAAATTTACAAGAGAAGATAAAAAAAATTATGTAACTTGTGTATTTTAATTTTGAAAAGTTATAAAATAAAATGGCTTTATTTTTTCAACAATTAATTGGAAATCAAGAAAATTTAATGGATGTCTATATTAAGATCTTTTATGAAAGAAATTCCATAATTTTTATCATTTCAAATTATAAACATGTAAATAGCACGTAATTGCTTTAAGGCCAAGGTTATTAAAGATTTTATAATTAAGATATGCAAGTAATAACTATAAAAAAAAATATTAGTAGTATATTAAAGACATCTTAAAAAGAATACAGAGCTGAAAATATAACTTAATTTTATTTAAATTCTTATTTTTAATTTTTCTTTTATAAAATAATATTATTTTTTATTCTTTTCAATCACATTCTTTAACTTTGGTTAATTTTCTTCTATAAAGAAAGAAATCTATAATTATTTATTGAATGTTTCTTGAGATAATAATTTCATTAAATTTAGTCCTTAAAACAATTTAAAATGGTACAAATTTTTTTTATTTCGTACACAATAGGATGAATTAAGTCATTATTTTAATTTTCAATTATGTATAAGTTAATAATATTATTCTTAAAAATTGAATAGCTAATATCTTTAAAGAAATTGGATTTGTTGAATTACACAAGCTTGCAATAACTACCAATTGGGATTGGCCAATTTATAAATTTGACAACTTTAGAATTATAAGGATGCAAAAGCTTGCAATATTTACTTATTAAGATTAGTTAATTGGTACATTTGATAACCTTAGATTTGACATTTTATATAAGACTGCTACAATTATTGATTGAAATTGGCCAACTGATGAATTTGATAAACTTAAAATTATGAGGATATAAAAGCTTACAACAAATATTAATTGAAATTGAGAAATTAGTGAGTTTGACAACCTTAGATTTGTCAAAATGTGAAAGCTTGTAACAACTATCAGTTGAGATTGGCTAACTTGTGAATTTAACTACTTTAGATTTATTGGATGTAAAAACTTGTAACAACTACTAATTAAGATTGACAAGTTGGTAAATTTAACAATCATATATACTACTTATATCAATAAACTTAAGTTGAACATATCAATTTAACTTTTTAATTTTATTTTCTATCTTTAAATATTTATAGCTTATTTAATTTAATTTAAATTTATATATTTTTAATTTATTAAAAAAAAATATTTCTAAAAATATTTTTTTATTGAATAAAAATCAATTGAATAGATTATAAGTAGTTTTTGGAGTGTGTAATTATTTAATTGTATTTTTTTAATTCAAATAGATATTTTTTTTTAATCATAAATTATATCTTTCAATTCATACCACCAAGTACAAAGAACTTTTAATTGAAGCTATGTTGTAATTTGAGTTGAAGAATGAATTTTACACTCACATCTTGGCATTATCAAAATATATAAGTTTGCAATGGTTATCAATTGACAATGGCTAATTTATAAATTTTTATTTTTTTCTTGGTTTGAATATATTTAATTAATATTTGATATTAATTATTACTATTATATTATAAAAGAAATAAATTAAAATCTTAAGTAAACTTGTAATCAATTAATATTCTAATACAAAAGGATTTAATTGAATATTAAACTCTTTTTTAGAATAAAATTATAATATAACAATATGTTTTAAAAGAGTCGAATTAAAAATATTATAGAAAATTACTTTAAAAACATAAGTAAAAATCAAGGAGGTTCTAAAAATAATTTAATTCTAATTTTTTATTATTTAAAAAAAATTCTAGTTATTTCATAGTATCATAAATAAGATAAAAAAGTAAATTAGTAAAAATAATATTATAGTTATTTTTAGATAAAATTAAAAAATATATTTTATCAAAAATTACCTAAAAAAAATTTAGATTGATATTTTAAAAGAATCAATCATGAATTAGAATTGAAACCAAATCCTAAAGCATAAAATTGTAAACATATGGAAAATATAAGATTTTTTTTAATGACTTTGTAAGAACTTTGCAAAGTTAAGATTTTTTTAGGTGGTTTTTTTTAAATAAAAAAGTGGAATTTTTTTTTAGGTTTTATAGAAAATCTTTTATTAAAAATTATTGATTTTTAAAAAAAAAATTATTAAAATTTTTTATAAAATAAAAATTGATCTAAAAATTAAATAAAAGATTATTAAATTTTAAGTTGATTATGGTCTTAGAAATTGGATTTTGAAGATTAGTAAGAGATTCTATGATTTTGAAAATTTTGCTCATTAGATTGAAATGGATTTTTTGTATGTTGTTATTAGACTTATTTTCTAATATTTTTTTAAATTATTAGAAAAAATAAAAAATACAAAAGAAAGTTATTAATGTTAGAAGATTGACATCAAGATTGAAGAAGGATGACAATCAACAATCTTAAATAAATTTCTAGTAGATTAGAAGCCTTTTTTTTCCAAAGTAGAAGTTTAATTTTTTAAAATATTTTATGCTTATTTATAAATAGTAGATTGAGGAGTATGATAGGTTTGAATTAAAATAAATAATTAAATTAGTATTTATTATGAATTTAAATATGATATATATTTTATTTAAAATTTGATTAGAATTTTATTAAGAATTGATAAGATTTATTCAAGATTTGATTACAATTTGATTAGGATTTTTTAAGATTTGATTAAAATTTGGATAGGATTTAATTAGAATTTATAAGAATTTGATTAAGATTTTTTAAGATTTACTTAAAATGTATGAAGATTTTATTAGGATTTTTTAAAACTGATTAGGATTTAGTTAAGATTTCTTGAAGGTCTTTTATGTTTTAATGATGATTTCTTAATAAAAAATTTAAGATTTGATTATAGTTATTAAGGATTATTTAAGATTTATTTGAAATTAATTAGAATGTAATAAGGTATTTTAAGTATTTTTCTAAAATTGATAAAGTATACTTAATATAATTAGAAGATTATTTAAATTATTTAGTACTAATAAAGCTTAGATTACTTTTAATACTAGCTTTGCAATGTTGGTTGTGGATATAGTGACAATTGAGAGAATGGTAGAGCTCTATTAATTGTAGTACTATTATTGACATCTTTTACATGGATGATTAATGGAGGAAAGAAGTCAACAATCTTTGGCATCTTTGAGCAATTTGAAATATATATTGTTATATTAAAGAACGTGGTGAAGAAGCTATAATTATAATATTTGCACTTAAATTTTTTTAACTTGAATTAATTATCTATATATTTATGATCAAAATGCTGTCAATAGGCATTCTTCTTATACCTAACCCTCTTTGAGTTTTTCAACATCATTCCTAAAAAATTAAATGATTATTGCAATAGGTAAGATATGTCAAATGACAACAAACAAGTGCAATAAATTTAGGATTCTTATTCAACTTCCTAAAATATCCAAAATTTATAAAAAAAAAACTTTATAAATTAATCTCAAATAAATATATATATATATATATATATATATATAGTTTTAAAATATTTTTATTTTGCCACTTTAATCAAAATAATATATATATATATATATATATATATATATAATTTAAAATACAACAACTAAATTAGTTTTGATTGTATAAAATTCTTTTAAGTTGTTTTTTTTATTTGTCTTGCAAACCAAGTTAAACATAACCACAAGTTAAATAATAATTAAATTATTCTATTTAATCATTTATTTATATATAAAATTCAGAATTAAAAATAGATATTTTATTTCAAAATTTTAAATAGCAATATTAAAAAGGTAGATATAGAATAACTATCTTACTTATTCACTGAATATTCATAATGCAAGAATTTTTGCTATTGATTATACTTAAAGCTTATCATTGCTGAATCAATTTGTATAGCAACATTCTAATTTCATAACTTGTGGTTTGCAGATTTGATGGTATATGTCACGCATGGTTCATGCATGACGTGAAAATGTCTTCTTCAATGTCTGGAAAATCAAACTTTGTAATGTTGGGTCATTGAATTGGAAGATGTGATCTATAATGACTCAGTGAATTGAGTTCATTAAATTCAAAAAAATTGTTGTGTGTTATTTGTTCTATGATTTTTTCACAGACATTTGCAATGAAAAGATTTGAACTAAAAGAATTGTATGCAAAGAGTTCAGCTTAGAATCCACATGTTGCATCAAGTTTTAATTTTGATAAAATCTACAGATGAATGATTTGAAAAATACAGAACAATGCATGTGTATGGTTTATAAGTTTTTTAAAAGGAAAATTTTCAATTATATCCTTGAAATATGTAGAAATAACAAGAATATCCTTATATTCTTGATAATTATACATGTATCCTTGAGTTTTCTAAAAATTTCAAAAATATCCTTGGACTTAATATCTTATCAAAATATTCCAGCTTTAATCCATTTAGAGATCCAATCTATGCACCATAAAATATATAGTATAGAACTTCTAGGAATAGGTCCTACATCCCTCCGTTTATATTAAAACTTTGAGCAAAGTTACATGATTATGAATTCATTGTTCAAAATCCATTGTCACTCATCTAGAAGAAAGTTGCATGAAGAGGCCTTTACAATCACCATGCTTGAGATCTCATGAAAAATTCTAACATATGTAATGCTACTTGTAGCTTGTAGTGACTACATTGAGATATGCATCATTTAATTGTTAGTCAGACAAATACTTCATTTGAAATTATAATTTTTTGATTTCATTTAAAGTTCAAATTGATCTTATTGAACAAAACACAACATACACTTGCAGCATACATCTAGTTCAAATAAAACTAGTGATATTATTGACTTGAGGTATGATTTTATACAATTGATTGTATTCTATCATAACATAGTTGTTATTAGATATATATTGGTAGAAATTTTCACTTTGTGTTCTAGTATCCTTCTTCTTTGTTGTAATAACAACCCAATTTTTGTTTTTGCTTCTTTGTAAGAAGATATAATGATTCTACCTTGATATATTTGTAAGAAGTTTATATGTGTTGTTGTTTTCCTCGAGACATGCACACATGAAGACATACACTCTGGTGTTTCTTTTTGAATAAATATGCTAGATGAACTAACTTGGATTGAATTCCTTCTTGGAGTACTAAAGCATGTCAATGTAGATCTTTACACTGAGATCAAGCCTAATGCATCAACAACTATGTTATGAGTGGATTTAGATTGCAACTTATAAGTGGGTCATCATTTGTGTTAAGAATATTAAAAGTAGATTTGAAGAGCCTTGGTTTGCATCAAATCCTTCAATTCATTTGGATTGAAATGGAATTTAGTTTCTGACTAATCTCTAAGTGTGTTATTAGAGTAGCTTATAAATCGGCTATTTTATGAAATGAGATTAAAACGGGTGTAAAGAGATAAGTATCTTTACAGTGAGAGGGTTGATTCTTCAGTACTTAATTGGCTTCAATTAATATTACTATATGCCAAAACATGAAATTAAGATTGGATTTTTTTTATTCTAATATAAGAAGAAAAAGCCTCTTTTTTCATTAGAATAAAAAAAAATCCAATCTTTTTCTTTTTTTTCTTTATTTCTTTTTCTTTTGTAAAAGCATGTTTATGGTACTACATTTGTATATATATTATGAGGCTTAGAAGTGTTATATATACATATATATATATATACATATAGATATAATTTACACAAATTATAAAACACACCGTGTACTAAAGGTTGAAAATAGTTATTAATTAAATCTGAGCTGCAAAGCACTATATTGGTATTTTTAATAGCATTTATGATAAACATATATTATTAATTTTCCGGAATTTATTTTTAGAATACAGTTACATTTGAACTTTCAATAGTAATAATGAAAGTACATATTTACACGTACTTTCATAAATTTTAAGAAATAATAAATACTTGTAATTTTTTTTTTATTTCAAATCAAAAATCGTACCTGTTTCTTGTACCATGTAGCCAGATGGAGCCTAAACGCCACTTATAGATTAAAGCAAACGTCATACAACAGAAGTAAAAACAACATGAATATATAATAGCAAAAAAATTATTATTTGAGACCATTAATATAGATTTAAGTATTGCACAAAATTATGGTAACTCGCAATTTTGTGGTGGTCTGACTTCTCAAGGTTTTTTTTGAAAATAATTTAGCACCATTACTGCTTATTGAAAATAATTACGAATAATAATATCGAAGTACAATACTTTAGTAAGTATAATTTAACAACAAATAAAAAAGATTTTTTATTGAACATAAAATCATACACATGCAAAGAAACTTATATAGAGTACAATTATTTTACAAATATATAACCAATTGTTTCTAAAATTAAATACATTTTTTAATTTTAATGCTTTAATTTTAATGTAAAAATAAAATAAAATAAAATATTATATTATCAACTTGTAAAATGATTACATTGTAAAGGTTTTCTTGCTATACCTCAAAAAAAATTAATGAACATGGCAGTACACAATCAAACTTTTATTGTAATTAATAAAAAATCTTATGTTCTTTGTTGTAAGTTTATAATTTAACAGTAGTCATTTGATAATTAAAAATATATATATTTTTTAAATTTAACTCACAATGTCTTCATAATTTGATTTAAAATATAGCAATTAAGAATGAAATTAAATATCAGATTAAGCAGCATATTAGCACTGGAACCAAATTAGATCCTTGCATATTAAGTGATTATGCTATATACTCTTGCGTTGACTACATCTAAATACTCTTTAGCTATTTTCATATCCTTAGTACAAATGAGATGCTTTTTTGGATAGATAGGTGGATGTTGTATGAAGGATAGTAGAATTAGAGCAACATCAATTTTATTGTTCCTTGCTTCCCTCCAATATTCAATCGATGGTATTGGGATGATGGCTATTGCATAAATTGCTTGTTGAGCTTGAGCAGTATGAAAATAAGCAATGTAATTGACAATAGATTATTGCATAAATAGTACATTGTTAATTGTATGTATACATGGAATTTTAGATAACTGCCATCATTTGCAAGTGCATGTGCAATTTTGCAAATTCACAATATTAAATGACTGCCTCGACATGCAATAGAAGATAGTATTAGATGAAAGAATGATGAAGTAACCTCGTGCAAATATTAGTGACCATTAAATCTTCTACTATACAGTAATTGAAAATGGTCGAGTAATTATGTTAGCAATAATATGTTACTCATTGTACCATGCTATGAGTTGCCAATGAATTGTTTTTAGCATTGGAATTAACAAAAATTTAAAGACTTTACAATATTTAGAGTGATGTGGCCAAATTGATTTTTGTCAAATTGTAACAATGCCTAATATTGTAGTCCAATGCTCATCAAATACTCTATAGCTTCTTCAAATAGAGTATAGATTTTTAAAAATTTGATGTTGAAATCTGAAATAGTTGGTACTTATGTTATTGCCTAAAGATATTATATAAGCATTGTATTCTTGAATTATTTTTACAAGTTGTCTACTAAATGGTACATACAAAATGTGTGTTTGCATGTTGGAAATGGAATGTTGATTGCATCAATAAGACCTTTTTGATGATCAAACAAAAATGTGAACTTCAAAAGTTTGGAGTTTAATGGACTAGATGTAAGAATTGTTGTCTTCAGTTTTTGCAAGAACCACAACCAATTGTCATTACTTTTAGCATTCACAATGCTAAATGTAATAGGAAATAGTTACCTCTCTACATTGATTATTATAGCTACAAAAAATACTCTACAATATTTATATTTTAGATAGGTGTTGTCTATGTTAATCATGAATTGACAATATTACAAGCCATATAAGCTTACATTATAAGTAACAAACAATTGATAAAAGTAATTTTCTTCATCAACTTTTAATTTTACATAACTCTCAAGATTTGTTGTCTTGATTTGATGATAATACACTTTTAAGTCATTAAGTTGTCTTGATAAGTACAAATTAGCTCAAAAATTATTTTTTCTTTTGTACACCATCTCATTAAGTATGATATTGTAATGCCATTATTATATCAAATATATTTTAAAATATCTACAACTTTGTATTGTGAAATCTCTTTCAATTTGTTCTTTAGTTTGCTTTCTACCCAACTAGTCCTTGCATATTGGTTGTCTAAGTGCTTAGCACCAATGTTTGTGTATATTGAGACATATGTCCTAATCTCAAATTCATTTAAAAATATTGAGTGAAACTGTAATATATGAGGTCTCTATTTGCAATTGTCATTGCAACACTTTACAATATATCTTCTTTGCTTAGATTTGATAATAGATATTTTATGATGCTTGCTAATTATATTTTGAGCTATGGCTTGCTTCAATTCATTACTACTACTACTACTACTACTACTACTAAAAGTAATATCTACAATAAGAGCACTTGTCATTTTAAAGTAAAATTTTTTCTTAGCAAATTTTTCAAAAGACAAATCTTTTTAATATGAATGTATCAATCAATAATGGCTTGATTGAAATAGAAACTCTAGAGCATTTAATTGCATGATGTTGCTTCAATGTGGAATTGGCTAATTTAGCTATAAGAGTTTCATCTACATCTAAGTCAACATAAGGTTATAAACTTACCTTGTTAGCTCAAAATTATAAATTATAAGTATATTTTTATCTAGTTCGACTTGAAATTTGACATGATTTCTTATAAGGAGTTTGTAAGTAAATGGTGAAAGCTAGTATGGGCATACTACTAGCAAATATATTAATGAATTTGAAAATTCTTCATCAAAGTTGCTAGAAACTAAGATTTTAGATATGTTGTAGGACTGGGTATGTGTTAACTTGATATAGAAGTGACAGTAGTTGCTCCTTTGAAAGTTATTTAATATTATGAACCTTAACAAATTTGTATGAGCTGATAAACAGAAACTAGCAATTCGGAGTAGCTACATAATGGATTGGAGTACAAAATGGGTTGGGATAGAAAGAAGAAGCATAAATTCACCAATACTTGTAGTTCTATGCCATGACTTCAATTTTGGACAATTTAATTGGGAGCACAATTGTATGAAGAGACATCACAATTGACTTTAAGCACTAGCAGCAGATTTTTCATTTTTCTCTTACTATTTAGAATATTTGTGGAAAAAGTGCATCATTGGTGATATACAAGATAAGCACAAGTGACTTTTTCCAAATTTTTTGTGAGCCAAGAGCAACAATTTTTGAGTCAAGAGCAATGCTCTTTGTACTAATGGACGAAACACGTGCAATAGCTGCATCCCTAAGATAACCTCGTTTTTTTTTAAGCCAGTTACAAATGAAATTAGAGAACTTGCTATTGAAAATCAAAATCGCATCTTTTGTTTATAATGAAAAACAATAGGCAAAGGAATCACGAAGAAAGTATGAATCATGTAAGAATGAGGGCCTGAGCAAACAATTCACGGAACATGCCCTAATTGAATAATGCAAGAATGATGTGTGACATGAGTATACACACACATTAACAAAAACAATTTACAGAATAAAATAAAAAGAAAGTCAAAAGAACAAAATCTGCAACAGAATATTTACAATAAGCACAATATTTAATACTTTAATCTCTCCTTTTACAAATAATCTCTGTTGCCCAATAATCATCCTTATTACAAATTGAAATTCTTGTATACAGTGAACAATAACAATAGACATGTAGATAATCCAAACATGAAATATCACAAACAAACCAATTGTTATTGCTGAATTTGTATTCAGCATCCACAATAAACCATCTAAGACTTAATATTTCTTTTAAAATTCTAATACTTGTCTCAAATGTGAAAATGAATCAAACTCACAAATTTGAACAAAAAGATAACAATTATTTGAGCATATTTTATTAGGAGATCTTGCAATTGGTTAGTAAAAGAATAGCGCACACAACTGCAAAACATTCAAAATTAGATTCAAGTACAAAATCACAAAGAACAAAAATCAAACAAAAATAGAGAAACTCACTCTATTCTTGATCAAGCTCCTTCCAAATGACCCACACACATTGCCTGTCTTCATGCATACACAATAGATGTCGAGAGGAGAAGGAGGCGCACCGAAGATATCAAAAGGAGGAGAGGCTGAATATATAGAAGGAAGTAGCCTCTCACTGTTTTGTGTTATATTTTCCGATTTCCTCACTAAAAATAGAATGCAATCAATTGTATACAGCCCTACCTTGAGTCAACAGTACCACTGGTTTTGTTTAAACTAGATACGAATTGCAAGTGTGTTGTATTTTGTTCAATAAGATCAATTTGAGCTAAATTGGATATACAAGAATAGGAGCTAGATCGATTACAAGATTAGGAGCTAGATCGATGAAACTTGTGAATGCTTTTGTTGACCAAAATGCCGATTTTTGAATGTTGCGATCTTCATTGCGAAATTAGGGCTGTGACGCAACATCAGAAGTCTTGCTTAGGGTATGCTGAGTGACCTCGTAATTGAAGCCATGAGGAACTAGCATCCAAATTTCTTAAGGAGAGAAGCATTCTCAGCAAGTTCTTGGTCACCGAATATTTGATTCTGCATTTATTGCGACTGCTTACTGCGAACCACACAAGATTAGTCTAGACTTGTCATCTCAATGATGCCGTTGTGAAATCATGCAAACCGCAAGACTTTGAGGTCTGAATTCCCGCATTAAGACAGATTGGAACACTTCAGCAGTGTCAGAATGAGAGACGTGAGCACGATTCTCCACATCAATCCATCAAACCACAAAATTATTCGCATCCAACCCCTGACATTGATCAGTCAATTGCTGCGTTGGACGAGGACAACGAAGACTTTGCAGTGCCTTCTTCAAGAGAAAGAGAGTGCAAACGCGTTGAGCATTCCATGGGGTGTAAATCCCCAGAAGGTGCATAGAAATATTCCTAATTCCGAGCAATCCGACACATCCTTTATTATCGAACATACACAACGTGGGTAACTGGCACAATGACCAGGACTGGCCCTGTGCGTGGTTACGAGTTATTGATTGATTATTTGCTTGAACTCGAGGTATCCCCAGCTAAGCACATTCCGCAATGTGAAATTCCTCAACTACAATCCCAGGTCTTGATTGATGAACTTGATTCAAGGTGAGTCGGTTCATGTGAGCAACCTCCACACCCTCACAAAGACAGTTAATGCAGTGCTGTGCACACCAGCTAACATCCTGGAGGAGGCATTAAAATGGAGCTGGATCTTGCACTGTTTAAGACTCTGCCGATCAATACCTGCTGCAGTCGCCACTCTTACGCTTGGGCATAGTCAGATCCGCAGTCGCTGTGATCCAAACGGGTCTCTCTATAACGACCTAGAGTTGTAGCTGCTGTCGTGCACGATGAAGTCAGTTCAAGCTATGGTCGTGTTGCTACTGTTGGCAGCTCTGTTGGAGTGTGTTCAACATTCAGAGGCAGGTCGAACGATGCTAACTGTTGGATCAGAAAAGACTTTGAGCAGCCTGTTGCCTAGCTGCTCGCCTCCTCCTGCCCCAGTGGACGTTCCTTACACTCCCACCACACCTGACACTACCTCTCCCTCCACTCATGATACCTACACTCCGACTACTCCGACTACTCCATCTGAGCCTTCTCCGGTGTATAGCAGCCCACCTCCCGCTGATGGATACTAGCAACCTTGAGCTCTTGCTTCGGCGGTGCACGGCGTGAAAACAAGTGAGTCTCGGTCCTTCATGTAGAGGGTGAGGTGTTGCACGTATGTGACATGGATATGAAATTCTCAGGATGTTATATGTAGTGTAACTGATCGCCGTTTTGCTCGCGCTTGCATTATGGCTAAGGTTGACACATACGAATGTAAGCCTCAAACAAAACGTTTCGGTATGGTGGCTTGCAGGAATTTTTGCATCGCACTCGCTTGATGTGTGACGTGGAATCTGGTCACCACGACTGGCTTGTAAAAGCACGCCGAAGTTGGAGAAGTTGTTGACGCTGATCTGGTTTAGTGCATGGCACCTTTCTTTGTAGATCCAGAGAGAGTGCCTTCGTTCTATTCAGAAGGGGTAGCGTACATTTGTTGCTGGATTCCTTGTAGGCTAAAGTAAGATTTTATTTAATATTTGAGCTCAGAAGTAGTATCTCACAAAATGCATACATCGTTTAGATCCACTTGTCATTCATGTCAATTTTTCGTGTTTCTATCACAATCATTTCATAAAGTAAAATTTGGAGCTCTGTCCCTGTTATCATAGAAATGTTTAGCATGATAAATGAAATTTCTACCAAGAAATCACCAAGACCAATCAAATCACCATTATCCTGGAAAGAGTTCACTTTCTCCGATCTCAGGAAGTAATCACGACCAGCTCATGGACAAAAGCAACTTGCGAGACTCCAGTTTTGATTGAAGAATTGAAGACAACAGCATAGCTCTTGTATTTGATATTGGTAGACAGCGTATTTGATATTGGTAGACACTCTCAGAACCCTAGTTTGGTTGCATCATCTAAATGAACTATTCAAGCTGCCCGTTTTCCCACTTCAGAATCCTAGCAGGACTCAAGCTCTAATACAATATCGTAGCGCATTTAGTAATTGTATATTGTGCAAATCAAACAGTTCCTACACACGTACACCCACCCTTGATTAGGATTAAATTAATCAAAGCGAAGCTTCTCAACACCACCTCACCCCACCATCCACAGGCTGAGAAGCACATTCTTGACTGTCATGTCATGATTCCAATTCATTCAGGTCTTGAAAGACTGCGTGGCCTCCTCCGCTTCCCCTGTAGCCTCTCCCTCGGGCTCTATCGCCTTGCAAGGCTCTATGGTGGTCTTGGTGAGCGAACCGGATTGACGCCTGCTGAAACCCTTCGGTTGGTGACAGCGTTGCATCTGGCTACCTGGAGCGGAGCACTGCAAACACTGACAGGTTTAGGGGGTTTCACTGTCGAGAGGAAATAGAGGTCCTCCGTGGAGAGCATTTCACTACAGGTTTGGGGCCGTCTGCGAGGACTTCTTTACGCCTGCTGCATTGCTACCAAGACAGGGCCTCCCTCTTGTGCGGTAAATCACCCGATAGTTGCACAAGAAAAGATCATTTGTACGCCGGCCCGTCCTAACCTCGGCACGCATGTAGCTATAATAAAGCTTAGTACCGTTGATCCAAGCATGACCAAAACCTGCCACGAGCTTCGTTTTCACTGTCTAGGCAGCCGCCCAGTTCTCTCTGCAGTGCACTCATTCACAAGGCGTTGTCGCATATGAATCCGACTCTCTTTCGGAGTGAAGGAAACAGTCACTAACATAATACCGAAACAGCGAGCTTTGGGGATGTGCACCAGCCAGGCCATATTCTCAGAAACGAGAATGCATGTTCACAGCTTGGCCAACGTAGACGGCGATGCACGGTCCCCAGTCATTAAGTCCATGGTGGGTCGCAGTGTGGGGGTGACGACCATAATGGCGCTGCCACGCGCAGATTACAAGTCGCCGGCCCCCACAGGCAAGCAGGCAGGCCAGGCAAAGCAAACCTGGTTTTGTGGATTGGGACCTGGTACTCATGCACTGGAATGGAAATGAAATGGCAATGAAGTAGAAATGAGAAAAGGACACTCACTCACTCACTCTCTCATCCAACTGGGCAGTGCCGAGGTAGGCTGTCCCTCCCTCTTTCCTCTGCTTCCCAGATATTTTCTGCTGGCTCGAACAGTCTTGCGTCTGGAATTTTTTTTAAAAGAGAATATATTTATCTACAGCTACAATAAAACCTTATTTCGATGAATAAAATTGAAAATATTATAAAAAATTTAACCAAAATTAGAATCTAAGCCTAGTCGGATCCGGCCAAAGCAGCCGCGAAACTCATATGAACCATTCGGCAGAGTTGAAGCAAACAAGTAGGGTAGCTTATAACCACTCGACCTAAGACCGAGGTTCTCCGGTCTGATGCAGGCAGTACTATTGTTTCCTCGGACTTAGATGGGTATTCGTACAATACTCCGATAATACTCAATCGAAAAAAAAAGTAAAAAATAACAGTAAAGATGAAAGCATTGGTATGCAAGCTCCGCAAAGTCACCACTACCCACAAGCGCCGCAAGGCACCGTCACAGCGTTGTTGCACCACCCCCTGCATTGCATGGACTGTAGCTCCGCACCACGCAGCGTACTTCTTGATCACCATGCGCCGCGCCCGATGCTCGCACCCCCACCAAGTCAAAGCATCGTCTGTCGGCCCAATTATTACGTGATGAATTATGAAGTCTGCTCACTGCATGCTGCGCCGACCATTACAAGCAACGCTTATCTACCACATAGGTTCTGTGCTCTTGCCACTCCACCAGTCGAGGTGCTCTCTGCTCAGTGACTAAGTGCAGGAGTATTTTGGACCAGTTGCAACGGGAGTGTAAACGCTGTGGTTCGAGCCGACGAAAGTTCAACAGCGTGTATACGGTGCGAATGTGTGTAGGGAGTGGTCGGCGCAATTGCGAAATGGTGCTTGCCGCGCGTCGATTTAGAGCAACTATAAATTGAGTTGGGTTTTCACCGGGCTACAGAGGGATTTGTGCTCGGCTACGGATTCAATTTTGCAGTCAGTGCAGCGTACGCTGTAGTTAAGGGTTTTGATAAAACATCTATTGAGTACGGATACTCGCACAATGATCATTAACTCCGTTCAAGATACAGTAAGTAGACTTTCGGCTCGCGGAGCTGACTACCAGAGAAACTTTTAAATGTAGACTTGATACATTTTAATAAAGGCCAGTGAAAGCAGTGACATAGACAGAGAGGTACAATGAATCATATGTTGCAGCTTCATTATAAATTGCGAAATATCATGAGGTTACACGCCTCCGTAATTGGAGAGAAGGCAGGAGGAAACCAACGCTGCACTACACTGCAGTCTATCAACCCCGGCACCACAGGAACTGTGAGAAAATTACGGGGTCAACAAGCCTATCCACTTCCCTCAAGACGTCCACCTTATTCCTCACTGCCTGGGTCAAAACCCTTACACACACTGCCACTGCACGTAACACCCTGGCAAGAACAAACAAATCCGGAATAATTTATCTCCATGCTCGCAGCACCTTCATGGCAAAGGTCGCCAGCTCCCCGCACCATTTAATATGAAAAAAACATCTCCAAGGGACGAATGCCAGTGCCTCATACCAACTCAGCTATTATGAATCCTCTTGAAAAAGGCGCACAGTTGATAACCTGTTACATGAGTCAAGAAGACCATCAGAGATGGTTAAACGATCAAGAAAAAAGGACAATTCCTTGCTCAATCAATCGAATCTCAATTCAATAAAAATCATGCATCAGTTCAGGTTGCGAAATTGGCTCGTACCTCTTACGACATTGGCATCTACTCACAATCACGGACCTCAGTAGCCGCCTGCAGGTGGGCTTCCAGAGGGAGAACCTCCAGAGGGAGAGCCCCCAGAGGGAGTTGGGCTATATGGGGGGCTAGAGTAAGAAGGAGATGATGGAGTGGTAGGAGATGAACCAGACGGGGTAGGGCTGTAAGGGGGGCTAGAGTAAGTAGGCGACGACGGGGTAGGAGGAGACGGACCAGATGGGGTCGGACTGTATGGGGGACTGGAGTAAGTAGGAGACGATGGAGTAGAAGGAGATGGGTCGGAAGGAGTTGGGCTGTATGGGGGACTCGAGTAAGATGGAGACGAGGGAGTTGTAGGAGATGAGCTGGAGGGAGTTGGACTGTAAGGAGGGCTGGAATAGGTAGGAGATGACGGAGAAGAACCAGAAGGAGTTGGGCTGTAAGGAGGGCTAGAATATGTAGGAGATGACGGAGAAGGACCTGAAGGAGCAGTAGGAGATGGACTAGAAGGAGCTGGGCTATATGGAGGACTGGAATAAGTAGGAGATGAGGGAGTCGTAGGAGATGAACTGGAAGGAGTCGGGCTGTATGGAGGACTAGAGTAGGATGGAGAAGGGGTCACAGGAGACCCACCGGAGGGAGTACCAGGAGAGTAAGGAGGAGAACTGTAGACTGGAGTGGGAGTCACAGGGGAAGGATCGGAAGCAACTGGGGGAGAATACGATGGAGTGTAGGGAGTAGCCGGTGGATCAGTGGAGGGAGGAGGAGGGCAGAGAGTCAAACTCGGGATCAAGCTTCCCAGGCCTGAAGACGTGAGAAGCACCCTCGCCTCCGTGTTGACGATACAAGCGCAGCAGCTTAGAAGAGCTGCGACGAGAATCAGCTGCGTCGACATAGCTTGCGACCTGCTCGTCTTCGCCATGGCGTAATGAGGAAACGACGGAAGGGCAAACACACTTCGATGAAGCTGGACACTTGCTCTGATCGTAAAATCGGGAGCTTAGGAGGTGGTACATATAGCTGAGAGAGTGGGAGAAGTGGGCCGCGGCGATGGGCTGGGGAACTGAGGGTCCAGGTGTGGGGAAGCGCAGCAGTTAATGAGGTCATGATGAGGAGCCGCAGAGCGAAACCAGAACAGTCAATGGGCTTGATCACAGTCCTGCACTTCAGCCCCCCCCCCCACCCCCACTGATCCACGACACGATTCCATCAAGTCCCGGGTCTTCAATTACGCTGGTGCGGCCATATTTTGAAAATTCGCTCACGTTAAAGTAGTGTCAAGTGCATTTCCGTAGGAATGTGGACATTCTGAGGTGGCTCTTTACTAAGGAACTAGAAGGAGTTGTTTATGGTTGTTAGTTGCCGATGTAGCAGTTGAACAGATTATCCGACTCCGGGTGGCCACCCCTAAATCCTACTTGGCACATAATAAAATCGCGCAAGGAAATAGTTGGTGCGGAAGAATTGCTGACTCGGCACGGCTCAGAACAATTTGAGCTCAATTCAGTAATGTTTAAATTGCCTTGGGAAATCTAAGTCATTAATCCTGTATTTTTTGGAGGTTGTCATGCAACGTCTTCGTTGAGATACAAGTCACTACAGCACCCATTCCCAAGAAACAAAAATCAAACCTGGCAGGATCAGTAAGTGAACTTTTAGTGTGCCAGTTGGCGTTTACCATTTTATATCATTCATTTTTCCATACTACATGAAGTTAATTTTCTTTACTTTCATTTCCTCCTTTCGGTTCCCTTTTTCTTAACTTGGTGGGTGATGTTTTACTACACGAAGATACCTACAGAATGGCTGCAGACCTCTACAGCGATGAGTTCCGTTCCTCTTTGAGCACATTTTTCATCTGTATCAACTTACATATCCCGGCAGAAATTGAACGATCTCCTGATAAAGTACCTGGCAGGAGGCTGCAAATTGTGGTAGAGAAGACTCGCTCAATAGCGTTACTGGGGTTTTTTAAGCTTTTAAATCTTCTTTTGTGGACAATGTTAGGTCCATTGCATAAGTTCGGCCCATACGGTAGTCTGCCAGGCAAACACAGGTTATTAAGTGATCAGCTCACATGAGCCAGCAGTGATGACGTGTGTCTTGAACTGACAATCTGATGTACAGAGAACTAATTAATCCGCCTGCTACAACCACCTTCTTGTTCTTAATGAACGCACTACATACTGCAGCACCGCAAGTTAGCAGCTGTATTGCCGCGAGTTGGTTTTCCATGTGTTCAGATATGGTTTTCATTACCATGGATTTTTCACCTTCACCACATTAAGCTAATTTAAGCTGAGATATTTTTCATAACTCGGGACTTGGTAGCTCAGATGTTAACAATTGCTCGAAAATGTGCAGAAGTTGAGACATGAGCCAAAATTCCTCAACCTAAACTTATTAAAAATCAGGTAAAATCTTTATAATTAACCATTGTAAACATGATTAGGGAGGGTGTGGAGAAATTTGGGTTCCTTCCTGCCAGCTTCCACCTTCAGTAACACAAAATCCAAAATGTTTGAAGGTTCTGCAACTTCAAAAATCTGCAGTGATGAATCTTTCCACAGGAGTGGATCTTGAAAAGCCATTATTGGATTTACTTCTGATACTAACTAGATGTAAGAAGCTCTTTAATTACCCTTTGTCTCCCCCTGTAATATGAGAGATCCAAATGTGAAACATCTCACATGAGTGACACGTCTGCCATGGATTGAATACAGTGGAATTACATCACTGTTCCAGAAACTACAACCAAGATGTTTTTGGTTCTTTATCTCATGGCTACAAATACTTCATGAGCCTGTCAAACAGGTCTTCCATCATGTCATCAGACAGGCACATCAAACAACAATTAGACTCAGAAATATTAGGAGTATGTGAAGAGCATTCTTGAGTGTAAACATTGACTTTAAATCTATAGATTACAACTTTATGATAAATCTGGCAGAGTAAAAATGAGATAACTACATTCTGAAGCAATTGATTGAAGTAATTGTCTGCAGCAATTGCCTCTGTACATCACTTTTGAATAGCATGCTTAAGCTTACTAATGAATGAGGTATGTGCCTCATGTAAACTTCATGAATAATTGAGAGAACCTACCCACAAGAAAACTTCGAATTAAGATCGGCTCTCTGATTCCTACAACCAACCTTCTAAACTGAATTCCAATGCATTGCAGCAGCTCATCACAATACTGTCCATCATTTCAGCATCACATATAGATTTTCTTGCATTCTACCACTCCTGTCAAGCTTCGACAGAATGGACAAATTAATGTACACAATGTGATCCGGATGTTAACTCCTAACTCTGTATTCACTCTTGGAACATAAAGCGAATTCTTAGGCATCCTTTGAAAACAATCTAGGCACATAGTATGGCCGCATGATTGCTGCAGTACTGGAGGACTCTCTACAGTACTTTGATCTAAATGCACACAGCAGACATATATGGAGTGAAAGTTGTATGCATCATCTAGCTCCCACTCCTGAACCAGCTCAGAAAATTTAAGCATCAGATCCCACACAGGCAACCAATATTACTCAAGGTCACATCAAGACTTGGACAATACAAAAACAAAACAAGCAAGATTGAGGTTACATGTACTACTTCTGCATCCAAGAAGATGATGAAAATTTGAAAAAGGACATGACAACATAAACACAGCAATGGCCTAACCTGTACCTTGGAGGATATGCCCAGCAGAACGAGAAGTGCCATGGAGCCAGCTGAAACAACGGCGTGTAAAGCACTTTGAAATCGATGATTTAAAAGGTACTCCCTCTTGAATTTTTCGCAGGTAGATTGTAGCTGCTGGTGCATATCGAAATAGGTTTTGTAAGGAGAATTTCCACCTCGTTTATTCCAGAGGAGACTAGCCATCATTCTATTTACGTTAGTCCTCTGTATGTGCTGATTGCCATAATTAGGAAATTTGGATTTCACATAATCGTGCTCGGCAATATAAGAAGAAACGAAGGATTTCCCATATTCAACAGCCACGTTAAGCCCTTTGGTCTTATGAAGATGATGAAACTTTAGTTCACGCAATTCAAACTCCAATGAAGATGCCTGGAAAAATTCCAGCACAGAAGTTAACCCACCGAGAAACTAGTAAATGAAGACCTATTCAACTCAACCCTAAAGAAAAGAGAATGAAGACCTTTCACTTGAGCTAGACCTATCCGGGTATAATAGCACTAGAAAGGATATCCTTGCAGCGTACCCTGGCATCCAATTTGAGTCGATTCGCATCACACCAATCCAATGCAGGGTCTACATTCATCTCACGAAGTTGCTTCAAATACTGCCACATGTCGGACACGGGAGCGTGCAACGCTGCAGCAACACCCAATTCTATTTGAGCCTCCATCACGAAGACATCGCAAAAACCGAGATCCTCCGCTCGATAGAAATGATCGCATATGAGCTGATTGATCAAGTTGCTATCGAATTCAACATTTACGTACGCCTTCATAATGTCCCGTGCGAAGACATTGTTCAGTGATTCGTTCCATCGCTTCAGGGGTATGTCGATACGTCTTCGACTTGTCTTATGAATTTCTTCGACATACTGTGAATTATAAAGTGTCAGGGATCTCTACATTCAAATGTGAATGCAGAGAGAGGAGAGACAATTGGCTATCCATTCCCAAAAAGTCAAAGAGAACAATTACCTGGCTTGTTAGACCAACTTCAGTCAATTTTCGTCCAAGGTTTTGGAATAATTCTTTGCCAAATTCAGAGAAGTCATCCTCATTCAACATTGCAAGCCATCCTGCAGCTGCATTCGCCTCCTCTAGTGCTCTTTCGATCACACCTTGTCTCAGTTTTAGGAAATAGGAATTGCGCAGAAAAACTACTTGATCAATTGCGTGTCGAATGGGGGTCAAATCCATCTTGTCGACTTGGATCAGAAAGCAGATAGTTATGTCAAGGATCTCGGGTCACCTCAAGAACTCCCTGATGCTTTTGCAATCCACAAAGCAACAAAGCTCCACTTGACCATCTTCCAAATCCTGTCAAATGGAAGGAAACTTCGGGTACACACGCGCGCGCCCAACTGAACTTCGACAGAAGCAGAAACCAATATTTAAAATGACACGCCCTTCAATCGAAAAATTCAACGCTAAGCAAAGAAAATCAGTATATGAAGAAAGTTGCCTTACAACCCAACGCGGAACTAGGACATCGCAGTGGCGCCTCACATTTGAAACTCCTCAGGCTCATTGGAGATTCTCAGGTGCATCGAAAGTCATGGATCCAGTACTCTCCACTGCTTCCTGGGACTCCTACTTCCTAGCACGAACTCTGCCTCTACAACTTTAATATTAACAACGACGACGCTCCTCGCACACAAACCTCCACCACGATTCAAAAAGGATGCCTAGATCTGAAATCCACCACCCCCACAACGATGCATCGGCAGAAACAATCGTCTCCGCTACTCCCGAGGTGGAAGATTGTTGCGACGAGCCAAAATCGAAGCAAATGCTTAGCAGCCTCCCTTCGTAGGCGACATCTTCAGCTTCGCCGCGGCCGTTGATTCATTGAGAGACTTTTACTCGTGACCGTTTAATTATGAAGGAGACGCTGAGTAGCTGCAACTTTTTAAGTCTTCTAGTAGTTGGAATTGAGAAGCTTGTATTAAGATAAATAAAAGATGTGATCTCTCACTTTGTCACTCCATCAAAGATTTTTGTTGCAAAATTAATGATAAAATGAACAAAAACCTTCAAATCCTCGAACTTGTGTGAATTAGTTTTGATGATATGCACAGAAATGAGTTAAGTGGAGAATGGATCATTTTTATATGGATTTTTCAGTTATCACCATGAAGTGTTAAAGATTTAATTTTTTAAATGTACTGATGATATAAGTTTATTTGATAAAAAAAAATCTTAGAAATACAACGAGTTAAAACAATTTGAGATTGTTCTAAACTTTACTTGTAGTCTTAAAATCAATGGATAAAATTTCATGAGATGTGTATTTGATTTCTTATAAGACCAGTGAATATAATGAGAAACATAAACTTGGTGTTTTTGACAAAATAATTTGCTCATACATCTGTAAGAACTTATAATCAAATTACACATTTAAGAAATGTTTGTACTTTTCTTTGAAAATAAAACAATAGTAAGACTTCTTGTAACATCTTAAGATTGATTTAGAAGGTTATAGCATCAAAGAAAAACACAACGTGATATGTTGAATGTAAAGTGATGCACTAATTTAAATAACAAAAAAATAAATGATCCATTATACAAGCTTTTACGAAGTCTATTGTATGTTTTATAAATGTTGCAACAAGAAATCGTGATTAATTATTTTAGGAGTCAGGTTTTTATCATAACCAATATTATTTGCTTTTATCAAACAACTTTAAAACATTTAGACTTATGTTTTCTCATCAGATTAAACCTTTAACCAGCCACAATATTAAATGCCACATTTAGTCTGTTGATTTAGGGATGATGTGTTAGGATTTTTCAAAGAATACAAAACACTTAAGACTAAACAAATGAAAAATTCACATTAAAGATATCATTAAAAGGTAGAAAACAAAGGCATGTGAAAAGTGGGAAGGCAATTTTGAGTACCTCACTACATCTTCACATATTGATTTTATCCATCTAGAATACCATTTTGGGTTTTTCCTAATCCGTAGCTTGCTCGCTATTCATGGCTATAGATAGGTAGGGGACTCAACAAAACCTAGATTAATATAAATAATTTGAGAGTATAATTTAGGGAATGGTTAAATTGACCCAAGTATTTATTAAATTTACCACCACCAGATCCGCATTAATAAAAAAACTAATGAAAAAAATGGTTTGATCCTTAACCAATGATGATGGGTGGATTGATTTAGTAAATGCCTTGATCAATTTAACAATTCCCATAATTTTAAGTCATCCATTGGAAAGGCTAAGGCTGGTCCTTATTGGCTAATAATTTTGGAAGGTGTAGACATGTCTCTAGTTCATATCCGGTGACATGCATGGTATACTAATTATATAATTATATAACTATACTTATATTTTGACCCCGCTTCTCAGTATTTAAGCGCTTCTTCCTAACACTTCTCCATAATACTTTGTCTTAACCCTCCCAGGCTCTCTTGCCAAGGCCTCCTTGGCTTCTGCTCTCCTGGCCCTTAAATTCCAAATTTTGCAGATAATTGGAATGGAAAAACCCATTAAAAAAATGGTTAAAATTGCCCAAAATTCATTCATGAATTATCATCCATTAAATACAATAGTGAAGCTCAGCACCTAATCCCCTGCGGCAGGAGGAAGGTTGCAACTAGAAGTCCCGTTGAGTCATTTGGTGTGAATAGGTCGATTCTGGAGTGTGTTTTTAGGGTTTAGTGAGTGATTCTGGTAGATGTATTCACTTTCGTAGCTATCAGCACACAGTTCCCAGCTGTGTAGATCTCGTCTTGGGTTTGTGAATCAAAGCTCGAGATCCGTTGTTCATGCTGCAACCTAAGGATTGGAGTTGTCGTTCGAGTCTCGAACTGTAGCGATACTTGTTTGGGGTGAAGATTGCGCTTCCCCTGGACGGAGATGAGTGATTCAACCACTGGCAGCAAGGAGGTGGAGGATGAGTGGACAGTCGTTCGAGGTCGCAAGAAGCGGCAGCATACGAAACGATCCTCGAGCAGAAACGCAGACGATGGGCACCTGTCTTGTTGCCGCGGGCACGGGCCGGACTTAGACCTAAGCTCCGGGAAAGCTGTTGCAGAACAGAAACTGCGGGAGAAGTTTGCCAGTTCCAGGGAACGAGTGCGGAGTTCTGCGTTTTTCAAAAACTTAGTGGAGCAGATGGAACGCTTGCAAATTCTCGAAACGTTGCTGGCGAATGGGAGAAGAGCTGGCCACAAAGCGTGTGAATCCCACCTCTCAGACGGTACTTGTTCTTATCTCACCTCCATCCCTTCTTGTTGCGCACTACAGGATCTGTGTTGTATTGCACATCCGGGGATTGAAATTTGGGGTTTTTGTGGACACCTCATGGATTTTTGAATTTGGCTTGTAGGGAGGTCGACAACGGAAAGCTTAGAGCAGAAGGAAATTGAAATTTTTACGTTGGAGGTAACGCCTGCAACAAAATCATCATCTCTTGTTGAGGTGGTTGTTCTCGGCGTGGGGAGCTTGCTTGACAGTGAGGTGTCACGCTGTCAAATGTCCCTCGCGCTTCTCTTGAAGGACCGTTTCTCTTGCATTGGCAATATACTTGCCTATGACCCGGTGCTGTCGGCTATGGAGTGCGCGTTTTTGACAAACCTAGGTTGCACCCCGATTGTGCAAGACGATAAGGGCAGAAGGCGAGCAGACTCTCCCACACTGTTTTACATGCCGCATTGCGGTGCTTCCCTCTATAACAGTGTCTTGGAGGCGAATGTGGAGCCATGGTGCGTCGGGTGGATCTCCATCCTTGGCAACAGCTTTCAGAAGTACCAGGATAGCTGGTCAGTGTTTCCGAAACCCAAGCACGCTAGGCCTGATTGTTTGCTTGGGCTGCAAGAGCATGTAACCGAGCATTCTGTGAACGCTGCGTCGTTTCCCTGCGTATCAGCTTTCAATGACATGAGTTGGCATCTGTTTCCAGTTGACAAAATTTTGTGAGGCCAATACTTTGCATATGATTTTGGCTGAGATCACTAATTCCTGCTAATTTTCGTTGATCTTCTGTTTTTGTCATCGTCGATGCCTGCCCAGTCGTTTCGTTTTACAATGTATTTTGCGATAGTGGATAGCAAATTTTTCATCCATCTAACTGGTACTAGAATTTGCCTTCGATTTTAGACATGTTGCCTGCTATTAATCGACTTCAAGCTATGAGGTCAATTTCAGTGTCCGACAGTTCATTCCAGACGTCGGCAGGTAACAGTCACACATTGTACTAATTGCACATTAGACATCAGCTTTCCACAAAAGTGTGGGATAGAGTGGAATATCTCAAAATCTTCCAGATGAACGTCAACGCATGGGATAATTCTTGTAACAGAACCTGAATTGTTCATCATTCATTGTTTTAAATAGTATTTCTGCTGCATTGGGATTGAAGGAACCGTGATTCAGTATTACTTTCTAAATGAGTTAGCTAAGCAGATGAGTGCATAACATACCGTAAAATCAACCTCGGCATGCAGCCCTATTCTACTCCCATATCTTGCCGTTCAATTTGGACGTCGGGCCAATTAGGTGGCACACTTCATCTTCGGTCCCGGCAGCATAACCATACAACGCTGTTGAGAGAAAACACTATGTACACTATGAGCGACATCCATGGCTGTGCTCATGGTGACAGCGGTGCTGTGCAGTGGCATGGTGGCGCCGGTTAAGAGAAAGCCGTGCCCAGTATCAAGAAACTCATCGGTCTCCTCAATCGCATCGCCCATGGCCACATCAAGATCCCGTTGCGGCACCTCATGTATCGTTTGAATTCATCCAGCGAAAAGGTATACGAAAGGGTTGCAAGCACTGTTGACTGGACTGCCTGTCCTCAGAATCGTTTTGGCTGTAGTTGTTTACTCTTGATTGGCAATACGCAGGCTGCATTGCAGAATGACTCGATCATAATCTTCAAGTCACCCTGCTTGAATATCACACTCCCTATTATACAAATCTATGTACGTGATGCTGCCAAGAATCGAAAGACTTCTGCCGTAGCGATCACCTCCGAGGTCTCTCATTTCTTCGAAGCCCTAGCCTTGTGGATGCATCTAATTGTGGGTACTGCAGCTTTTCAAAAGGAGTCTACCTGGTTACACTGTGATTCTGTACAGCTCCTTTGTTGTGACACGAAACTTACGAATGATCAAACCCAATCCAATTCCCAGCCCAACGCACATACCTATCCCAATTCCGAATCCCAATTTGATGCCCCTGGAAATGCCTTTGTTGTACCATGTTTCTTCCTGATCCACCACGTCTGGAAGGTACAAACTACTGTCGAGCGTGAGCATTTTGCTCACGTAATCTCCAGCTGCCAACTCCTTCTGACTATCGGCCTGACTCCTGGACATGCCGAAGAAAGACTCACCACCCTACCATCCCCCGAAATACCTCCCACGTCAGCTTTACACTCTCTTCAAATTAAGTGGTCTAAAGGCTATGGATCAAATTGGTGATACGGATCCACGAATGGAAACACAATACAATAAAGCTAATCAAGTGAAGGTAGGAAGGGATTGAGAAGCTCACCTCGTCCAGGAAATCGTTCGAGACCATCGCCGTTGCGTACATTTGGCAACTTTCTTTATCATCTTCGTTGTCCTCGGGGATAGCATTGAGGGTGCAGAAAGAGGCGGATCGTCGCTTGACAGTAAGCATCAAGGTCTGCGTCAAGATTACAGGCTCACTCTTAAACCTCCCCACTACACAAATTTCCATGGCTGTGTTGGTGTTGGGAAAGTTTATGCACAGGCCGTGCTTGAAGAGCTCATACTTCGCCTTGACGAAGGCGCATCCTAGCGATCCAATCTCACAAGTGGTGGCCATGATCCATCCCAGATCATTCCTCGTGGGTACAGCCGGTGTCGCAGCAGCTGGCCTTGGGGAATACGCTAGCTTTTCCAGAATGCCGGAGACGAGAAGTGTGTCTTGATCCAGGATTTGAAAGTGAAGCGTGGAGCTCATGCGGAGGTTGTCTGTGCTGACATACATGAAAGCGTCCGCCGTCTCGGATTCGATGCGGTTTCGACGGAGGACAAGGGAGACCTCCTCCGATGGGGGAATGCGCCCGCCATTGACCTCCATGCAGGTGGCGATTTCCCGTGGGGGAAAGTGTACGTTTAGAACCTCAGGAAGTGTGCAATCTCCTGTCAGCTGGCAGTTGGTGACGCGGACGTAGAGCAAGCTCGCGTCGAACCAGAAGTCTGCTTGCGCCGCTACAGATGATTTGAACGAGAGGTTGTTGCTGCTCTGCGAAAACGCCCACCGGGAACTGGCCATGATTTTGTTTACAACTCCAAACGAAATTCCCCGGATCGATTCTGCTACGCAAGAATGACACCTCTCGTCTTAATTATGGAACCAGCTATATACCACGTGAAGACGACCGATTCCAGCAATAGGGACATTTCTGGTTTCTCCAGAGCTGTATCACAAATCAAGCCACACAGTCATCTGGCTAAGTCACAATCTCTGTCAGCTCGCAAGGATGTGACATCACTTCCAATGCTCTCCCCACCGTTACGATGGTTTTGAGGCTGACTTACGGAGGTTGCATTGCGCATGTAGAAATCACTTGGCTACAAAACGACTGGTGTTTTGCGGCGTCCAGCGAGTTATCAGACAAGGCTTCGACACAGGCTTCAAATAAGGTCGATCTCTAGCATGAAGATCTGCTCAAAGAGCAGCCGAACAGAGTTTCCCAGTAATTTGCGAAAATGTCATCGCAGTACATCCAACTGAAAAGATTGGTCGGATCGCTGGAGGTTGAGCCTCAAGAACCACCAGAAAGAGTCTGACCCTCTACCAAGTTCCACAAAAATTTATGTGCAGACAGTCGGTCTACCTGAGGATGGTCGGAACCGGCATTTCATAACACAATCAAGCTTCAGAACCTCTTTCAGCTCCATGCATGCACATCAACTCCCACCAGATCAACACATGATCACAAGCAACCAAAACCAGAGACACCACCACCCCCGACTCTGGAGAGATGCGCGGTCGATGGTCACGAACCACTAAACGAATCCACTAAACCCACGAAGTTGAATCAAGGTAATCAACCAAAAAAACGCGCTCGCTCCTCCAACTGATCCACAAAAATGTAAGGAGAAAAAAACGAAACCCTGATAAGCTCTAGATCAACTACCAACCGCCATGCACTTGAATTCTGAAACCCACTCTGTATATGTATACATCTCTAGCTCTCCCCTCTCTCCCTCTCTCTCGCTCTGGGAATACGCGCGCGCGAGTACAAGAGCGTCTCACAGTGCATGTGTACTTTTCTCTTAAAAGTTCGGGAAGGACACCAGCTGCGCGGATGAAAAGCAGCAGTTTCAAGCGATAGTGGCCGCCATGTGGGAAGGGAAGCTTTGTTCGTGATGATTCTGATGGGGGAAGGGAGCATTTTGTCCAAGGCAGCTGGTAATTTGTTGGTAAGTTTCTTTCTTAATCGAGATCCAGGCTCGTCGTCATAGGACTAGCGGCAGTGGAAACTGCCTGTTCAATTCATCACCCTTCGAGCACTTGGCGGCCAGGCCAAGTGGCAGAACCCACCTCCCTCCTTGTGACGCACTACACTCCCTCCTGTCGCGTTTCGGTGAATCCAAGGCGACGCAGAAGAAGTAAGGAACCCGCGAACAAAATTCGAACGACGCCATCACTGCCCTCCACTCTCGCTTGGAACACTATCGCTTATATATATATATATATATATATATATATATAAGAAAAACAACAACGGCAACATCAACATCAACTACTTAACAACTTGGACGATGTCTGCATTTTCGAGCCTCCAAAAACTCGGTCCTCGTGAACGATTTAAATGGCCTCGGTTGTATCGACAACGTGGGCGATTGTCGATAGAGGCCCAGAATGTTCTTGTGCCTGTTGTTTAAGCATTTTGCAAATCTGCATGGATTCTTGTGGGTTTCGAGCAATTGGGGATGTTATTTTATTTTATTTTATTTTATCACGAGACACATCACCCTGTTGCTTGGTCATGTGGAGTGGGTCTGTAGGGTCAATTGAAGTTGGTGGGGTGGTTAAATAATGGTTTTAATAGAGGTTTTAAATGTGCATTGTTCACTTGGACTTGATGGGAGCTTTGAAAATATAAAAAATATAAAAGTGTATGAACCTCAACAAATACAATTCCCATAGATCTAGACTTTCTTCATTAATGCAGTAATGTATGTGAACTATTTATTGGCAAAGTCATAACAGAGTTAAACTCTTGTAGATGATGAAATAAATATATATTCCAGGAATTTTTTGATTTTTTGAACCAGTTTTGTGTTTTTGCCATTAACATAAGGACAAAAAAATACTTGCCTTCTGTGTGTGGAGAATGTGATACTTTATGTAATTTTTTCTTTTTTCATTTTTTTTTTTTTTACTTGTAGCATCTTTGATTGAAAGGAGCATGTATCAATTGTTTGTTGGGTGAGAAAATGATGAAATTGACACCCACCTTACTTTCATTGCACGTCCAAAGGATGGAATCAATGATGTATCGTTGTTTATTTATTTATTTTACTTATACATTTTTTTTGTTCACTAATGAAAATTAATAAGATGGCTTTAATTGTCAATACTAAATTATGATAGTTTTTTATAATTGTTTTTGTTAATCACTGATACTATCATCACTTTTAATTGTAATAGTGTAATATATTAATAAACCCACACACATTACACATGTAAAGTTAGCATACAATTAAAAAAATACTCGTTTTTTATTTAAAAGTTACAAAATAAAATTTATTTTTATTATTACTTGCTAACTAATATGAAATTAGGCATACAATTTTACTTGAATTCAAAGTAAAATTCAAAAGAATAAATTTTTAGTATTTTTAAGACATTATGAATTTTTTTAGATCCTCATAAAACTTTCCAAAAGATTTTAATACAGAAAATCAACACAAAACTAGTTAAACTATTTTCATAGAATATACTTTTAAAAACAATTATTTAAATTATTAGGTTACCAAAATTTTAATAGAAAATCAATTTCGTGTCACAAGCCTGATATATTTTAATAACAAAATTTTAATCTTCTAAATAGTATTATTGTTAACAAAAATATAGAAATTTGTGCCTTACTTGTCATTAATATAAACTTCTAAAACTATTTTTACTGTTGTACAAACTTCATAAATTCTATAAATAAAACATTTGGGAATAAAATCAAGTTAAAAGATTCTTAGAAAAATCATTTCAAGAACTATATTGACAAGTTTTTTTAAAAGTTTTTTCTACAAGTTTAGATGTCCAAATGTTAGAAGCTTAGACCACAGTTCATTAGTCTTACAAGTAGAAAATATAAGAACAAAATTAAAATTAACTTTAGTTCTAATAATACCTCTGTTAAATCTGGTTTTTAACTATTTTATAAGATTTTCGTCATTATTTTCACAATATTATAAAAATCTTGGTAATGACTGGTTTGTTACTAAAATCTAATCTAATCATATTTTCGTTTTTTTACTTGGATTTTCTCTCTATTAATTACTACATTTGTCACTTTTGTATTGTCAAGTCTTTAAAGAACTCTCTAAAGAATACCAATGATATTTTATTTTATACTTTAGTTCATATTTTTATTTATTTATTTATTTCTAAAACTGATAAAAATTTCAAAATCACTTCCTACTTCTTTGGTATAAATTAATTATTGATATTTTGTGTAAAAGAATGCTTTTAACATTATATGATTAAATGACCTTATACATATTGGCATTGTTATGACCACATGATTTATCAACCCTTTTAATCTAGTTCCAATTATATTGCATAAAATATGAAATAAATTTTTTTGCTTAAATAAATTATTTCAAATCAAATAAAAATACTTCTTAAAAGATAATCACAAATAAGAAAAATAAGAAAAATAAGAAAAATAAGAAAAATATTACAAATTTTCAACAAGAATATAATAGAAAAAATAATTTATTCATGATATATTTTTAAAATATATATATATATATATATATATATATATATATAAAGAATATTTTTGTACCATGTATGTAATAAAATTTGTAACATACAGTGAAATAAATTAATAAATTAAATTATTTTACACAATAAATATACTAAAAAGTGAATATTAAAATATAAGGCATACTAAGTTACAAATGAACTAAAAGTATTTTATTTAAAAAATTATTATATACTACAGTATTAAAATAATAATTATAAGTATTATAATTTTAATTATAAAATATTAGAAACATAATATCTTAAAGTATTGAATAGAAATTTATTATACTATATATATATATATATATATACACACATATATATATAGATAAAAGAGTTATGATATTAATAATTTTTAAAGAAATATTTTGCATTTAAAAAAAAATTAAAAAAGTGATTTGGATAAATATTGATGTTTTCAATTTTTTTAAAAAAATTTAATCTATAAAATGAAAATAAATCTTATTAACATAAAAATCACATACACATACACCATACTTGGCAGGCAATTAAAGTTCATTTTTATCAAAACAAAGTTTTCTAGCATTTTTGTGGCAATGCAACATTTTCAAATGAATGATACTGTAATTCTAATCAAAATTTACAATTAAAATCAATGGAACATAAAGAGATGTTATATCTAAATTATCAATTCTATCATATTAACAATGTCATGTAATTAGGGACAAAATATCACCATACAATTGCCACTTCGACAATAGAATTGTTAAATATAATTATTCAATGAGTAATGGACATATATATACACACAGACATTCACCAAAAGTCAAAATCTCTTACTGTAAACACAACTATAGATTAGCTAATTATCAAAAAATTATAAATTAGGATGAATAAATAGATTAAGAAGAATTAGGATTTCTACTGATATTCTAAAGCTGTTATAAGACATTATAAAAGAAATAAAGCAAAACACCAAATATGACTAGTCTTATAAATATAAATCAATGCATAATATCACATTCATTATATTGATTTCAATGCATAATACTGCATTCATTGCATTGATTTAAATTATCTTATAATATTTAATACTATTATTTTATAAAAATTAGAATTATAATTAATCTAAAATAATTTATTGTCTATTTTATTAATTATTATTATTATTTTTAGAAATAAAATATATAAAACCGAATTTTTATGAATAAATCAAATAATATTAACATCAAATACTTTAACATATACTTGAAATTATTTTTAAACATTACCTCTAAAAAAGATAATTATAAAATGAAATTCTATTTTATATGGATTATTGTTAATTAATATTTTGTACAATTATGACATATATGTATATATGTATGTAGACATATATATTTATATAAATTTTAATTCTTCCATTTTTTTATTATCATTTGTAAAGCTAAAAATTATTTAATAATAAAATTTAATAGAATATATATATTTTTTGCATTTAGAAATCACAAATTAATAATAAATAAATAATAAAAATAAATTATTTTACTTCCAAAAAATAATATATTTTTAAAATTAATATATCTTGATATTAAAGCTATCATAAAAGTTACTTTTAATATACTAAAATATATATATAAATTTATATATATATATATATATATATGTGAGTAAATCTAAACAATGAGATTTTTTAATATTAGTTAAGAATATTATTTGTCTTATTTCAAAATATAATTGACATCAAGGGTCTCATGAAATCCATCCTCACTCATATGAATGGCTTTAAAATAAGAATTGACATTAGTACGCACAATGTGACATTCTAGTCATAATTATATTTTACTTAGCATATTAAGCATTAACAAATGAAATAGATCACATCACTGACCATACAAATCTAGTAGTACATTTTTTGAAGCTACTTGAAAGTGCTTCATATTGCAAAGTGCTCTAACATTCATGCCACATGAAATAATTCTAGAAACTAAATAAAGTCAGGGACTTTGGATACAAAACCTCTTTGAAATTGTCTTTTTGTAGAAGAAGACACTATCTCTTAAGTGTCTTCTTCTACAAAATAAGATATTCAAAAACTTTAAAATTATCTTTTTGTAGTAGAATAAGGTATTCAAAAAAATAGTATTTTATTCTTTTGGTGAGAATTTTGTCCAAGTAATTGAGGTAGTCTAGTAAGTCTCCATGAGTAAATCAAATAATGCTGCCTTGATGATAGATATTCATGTTATTTTTGAGTGGCTTACTTTGCTCAAGGGCCAGATTAATAATGTCTGCGTATGTAAACACCAACTATCTCAATAATAAAACTTATTATGGTTTGGTCATGACCTCGATAATTTCTAGAAGTCAGATGCAGGTATAATTTTTGTATGAAGATGTTATATTTTTTAATAATTTTAATTTACATATAACAATATATATATTTAAGAATCTTTAGAATTATAATCTACAAGTTGTAACTAAGATATATAATAGCTTAGTATATTAAGATAAAGAATGATATCTTCCTTGGTATTGTCACAAATATACATAGATACTCTAATAAATACCTATATGATTAGATAGAAGTAGATAAAAATAAATAAAAGTAGGTTAATTTTATAATACCTTTTAGAGAGGCTTCTTAGAAGCTTCATAGATGTTGCTTTGACTTTACATATGTTTGTAATTGATTGATAGGTTAGAAACTTGGTCAATAAATTAACCATGTATTGGTAGCTTATAGAATAAGCTAATTATGTGGCATATATATATAGAAAACTTGCCTTGCAAGTTAAGATACATGTCTTGCAAAGTCAACATATTTTGGAGGTCCTATAGGACATTGCCATGTAGCTCCTAATTAAGAGAATATATGGAGGCAAGAGTGAAGCCTTCTTCACTCTTGTCAATGCCTTTCTAGTCTTTAGTCTTATTTTAAGACTTTCTAGTCTTCTTATTTTTAGCAATATCTATTCTAGTTTAATACTATATCATCTTTGAGTGACTTTCTATTTCCTTTCAATGAAACAAGAGTGTATTGAGGATTTTCTTTCTCCAAGTTTCATGTCCTTGATATGTACTCTTTCTTATCCTCCTCTTCTTCATTCTCCTTCCTTCTTCCACCTTCCATGAATGTTGTGCAATTTGCAATGGAAGATTGAAGAGCCATGGTTCATTAATTATGAAGTTAGTTATAAAGTATTAAAGTTGACAGACGGAGTTAAGATTTTTGAAGGTTGCATAAGGTTTGGATACTATAAATTTTGTTCATATCAAAGCTTTAATATTGGTATATAGATAACCAGATTTATAAACTATAGTACAATTGTATAATTGTAAGATCATGATCTATTGAGCTACATGCTTTAATAAGCCATGTAAAAGCATGAGATCTTATAAAGAAACAATGTTGATCTTAATGATAAATTGTGAGTCATAAAAATATAGTTGAAAGTACTTGATGGCAAAGGTAATAGCAAGGCTTTTTTTATTGTTGATTCCATGATTTTTTTTGAATTTCAAAAGAAGTTAGAAGATAGATACAAGTACTCATTCTTTGCAATCAATGGTTTGGATAAGAATAATTTCTAGACCATTTCAATTAATATCAATTTGTAGGATAAAAGATTGATAAAAATGTAGATAGATGAAAAAAGAGATAGTGCATAAGTAGGCCTTGATTTTATCAAAAATATCTTATTTGACATGGTATCAAGGATAAGAACTTGATGAAAATAAATAAACAAGTAAAACTTTTTTAAAGAAGTATAACAAAATAGAAATTAGGAAGCATGTGTATTAAAAAAAAATTAGAATGACTATTGCCAAAAGACAAGAAAATTAGGAGCTTCTTAAAATTAGACTAAAAATAAGAAAAGAATTGATAAGTATGAAAAAAGATTTATTCTTGCCTCTATATATACTATCTATCTAAAAGCTATTTGGTGACATTCTATAAGACCTCTAAAATGTGTTGATTTTGCATAACACATATCTTAACTTGTAGGATAAATTTTCTATATATATGCTATATAGTTAGCTTTTTTTACAAGCTATGAATATGTGTGATATGTGGTTAACTTGTTGACTAAGTGTCTAACTTATCAATCAACTATAAACACAAGTAAACTCAAAGCACTGTCTATGGAGCTTCTAAGAAGCTTTTTTAGAAGATATAATGAAATTAATTTATTTTTATTTACTTCTATTTATTTATATTATCTAGTTAATAATTACAATAAATATATATCCATGACATTATTCTCCCCTTTATAGATGAATTCCACATGTCAAAACAATCTAAAAATGTGGTAAATTATATTTTATACATACTCTAATCTTTAATCCTTTTGAAGATAATTGATAGGTCTTATCAACCATTGATAATGTTCTATTCTACAATGAAAAGACTACCTTGTTATTTTATTATTGCTGAAATCTTCGTAACTTCCTTCAAATAAAACATTTGTAACATCATCACGAATTGTTCCTACCTCTAATAAAATCACCAAATATCAAGACTTTCTTCTTCGGTTGTGATATCAAATATATTGTATCTTGTCATTTATTTAAGGAAGAACATATTGCTCTTGTAGATCTTTATGCCTACTACATCATTTTAAAGGTTGTAATAATTATAATATCTCTTTTGATAAGTCAATAAATGATGATTCTTGAATTGAATTTGTTGGCTATTGGTTCTTCATTTCTTTAATGCCACAGTTATATAGAAAAAACAAACAAAGATAGAAGGTAGAATATAATCGTTTTTTAAATTATATTTCTTTTATAGTAAAGATTTGCTATCTTTCATCTTAATTTAGATAGATGTTGTTGATAAAAAGTTTAGACTTTCTTTATTATATTTGTAAGAATTTTTGTTGGCTCTCATATATATTTGTTAATATTATATTTGTCCCAATGAATAAGATATTCCAACCTAAGTCAATGCTGCCTTGAATTTAAGACTTCTTTTACTTCAAATTTTTAATTATTATCTACTTCTCTAAGAGGCGGTGGTATTTGTATTTTTTGTAAGATATTCATTTTCTTATATGGCTCCAAAAGAAATATGTAAAATAGGAGATGGATTTTTATAGACTTTGGTAGATATAATCAATAAAAAATTGGATTGATTTAGTCACAAATAGGAGATGGTCCAAGTCTACAATAATCTAATTTTGTTCAAATAAATGATTTATCAAATCTTTTACTATATGATTATCAACTTTTAAAAAGTCAAAAGCATCAAATCGTGGATAATAATCATAATTAATAAAAAAGATTTATTACATAGAAAAATATATCATATTATTATAAACAAACTCTGCTAATGATAAAAGAGTTGTCCAATCATCTTGTTGATAGTTGATAGTTAATATTACTCCAATATTTGAGATCAAATATTATTCCAAAACTTAATTTATACACTTTCTTTATCCATTAATTTGAAGATAAAAAGCCAAAGGTAGTTTTATATCTATTTTTAGAATCTTAAAAATTATTTTTTAAAATCTTTATATAAAATAAATTCTCCTATTTAATAAAATATCTTTAGATAATCCATGAGAATAATAGATATTATTAAAAAAAAGCTTAGTTATTTCTTCACATTTGATAGATTTTGTACATGGTACAAAATATGCTATCTTGGTGAAATGATCTACTATCACAAGTATAGAGGCATAAGTACCTAAGACTAAAAGATCTATCATAAAATCTATAGAAATAGAAGATTGTGGTTTTTCTAAAATGGATAATGTCTAAAGAAGTCCATAAGATCAATGGCAAGAAGTTTTTGAACTCAAACAAAAATCACAAGATTGTACAAAATCTTTGACTACCTTCTACATTTGGAATCACTAAAATTCTTTGAAATATTAATTCCAAAGTCTTATTTTATTTAAAATATCCTATTGTTAGAAAGTTATGAGAAGCTTGAAGAATACATAATTGAACTTCATCTTCTAGAATATATAAGAATCCTTTCAAAATATAATAAATTATTTTTAAATTCAAACTTGAAAGTATTATGAAACTTTAAAGGATTTTTCTTAATATCACAAATAAGAAGATTAGAAGACATACTTGATTGAACTTGCTTAATAAAAGTTGAATCAATAATTAGTGCTGATTTCATTATTCAAAGATAAAGATGGTCTGGCTTTAAGAGAATAATTTCTTGTTGATTAAAGGTAAGATGATTTAAAAAGAGTATTTGATAAATCTTATTATTTTTTTAGTTGATAAGTGATCTTGAATTTGAATCTTGACAAAGACATACTTTAGTGGGCTTGGCGATAATTCAAAATATATGCTGATATAAAATATTTAAAGTTCTTAGGTTTTGCATATATAGTGGCTGAACTAGGAGCGCGTTCTAGATAATAGTGCCATTCTTGAAATGAATCTACAATTGCAAAAAGTTTATTATTGTAGATGTCATAATAGATCTTGATTGCTAAAATATTTTTGGAATGAAAAGCTAGTGGGTGAAGTTTATTATTTATTCCCATTTATAACAATACAATATCTGAAACAAAGTTTGATGCATCTATTTCTATAAAGAATAGCTTATAAAAGTCAATGAAACATAAGATTGATGTATAAATAAAGGCTATCTTCAAAGCTTTGAATGTTGCTTTTGCTTCTTGATTCTATTGAAGTTTGTCTTTATAAGACAAAAGTGCAAGTAGAGTTGCAACTTGAGAAAAGTTCTTTATTAAGATCCAATAGTAACTCGCAAATGTCAAAAAGTATTAAACATCTCTTATCATTTTTGAGATCTTCCAATCTATAATAGTTTGAAAGTTTTTAGAATCCATCATGAGTCCATTATTTGAAATGATATATTCTAAAAAGTTGACTTGAATAATATAAAATATATACTTTTTTATTTTAACATGGAGTCTTGCATCTCTTAATTTTTGTAATACATGAAAAATATGAAATTCATATTTTTTTGTGTTCTTAGAATAGATTAAAATATTTTCTAGATAAAAAACAATAAAATTATCCAAAACTCTTGAAAGACATCATTCATTAGATGTTGAAAAACTATTGCTATATTTATAAGTTTAAAAGGCATGATATTATATTCAAAATATCTATACTTGGTTCAAAATACAATCTTCCATTCATCTCTTTTTTTGATGCATATTAGATTGTATGTCTCTTATAGATCTATTTTTATATAGATTTAAGCTTGATTCAATTGATGAAAAAGTTTTAATATAAAAAATAGTAAGTATCTATTATTAATAGTAATCTTATGAAGTTCTTGATTATCAATACACATCCACAATAATCTATCTTTTATCTTTACAAATAAAATTAGAGCTCTCACTTGAGATTTAGAATAGCATATAAAGTTTTTAGGAAGATTCTTTTTAATACATTCTTTAAATTCAATCAATTCATTTTGTGATAAATTGTAGATTGGTCGAAATGGCAATTAAACTCTTTCTTGAAGTTTCATTGAGCAATCATAGGAACAATGATTCAAAAGAATATTTGTATTTTTTTTTCAAATATATCTTTAAAAGCTTGATTTTAGCTAGGAATGACATTTGAAGACTTTCTACCATTAAAAATAAGTGTAGCATAAATGATATAAGGTCATCTTTCTTTTGTAGCATACAAGAAAGCACTTGCATCTACAAATATAAATTTGGTTATGCTAGACTTATGACTTTTTACCTAATTAATTACACTCTTAATTATACTTTCAAAAAAGTCAAGACTATGAAAAATCCAATTTATTCAAGGATTTTACTTTTCTAACCACAATAAATCTAAAATGATTAGATTAAAAAAAGATCTAATAATATTAAATACCACAAAGCTATTATAACTATTAGTTACTACTTTTAAAAGAAACATTTAATAGATAACATCTCCAGAAAATAATAAATAATTATCTATGATTTTTACATAAATAAATTTTATTTTCTTTATTAAAAATGTGTTGATGATGTCTTATTCTTTCATACTTTCTTCATAGCCTACTTGCCACATTAGATATATTTTAATAATAATATTGTAAGTAATTAAAATATTTTTATAAAGATTAATTAGACCTACATTGAAAATATCAAGGTTGTTGTACATGAAGTGAATGACATAGTGGTATTGCTCTATGAAAATATTGATGTTTAGCTGCATGTCTTATATGGTAGTAAGAAATATCTTGTGATCTTTTTTTTTGTATGAATATGGATTTTAATTTCATGTTGATCAAAAAAAGAGTTGCACAAGATTGATGTACCTCATTTTATGTAATGTCCATACTATAGATATTTAAAAACTTGTTAATAATATATATAAAAAAATAAACAATGAAATAGACCAGAATATAGTTGATTTGAATGTGTATTGGAGCAAGTAATGGATTGGTTAATATGAAAATAATTTTATTGCAATATTATTGATTCAGGATTAATTGTCATACATTGATGTGCAATATTGAAAAAACATGATGTTTATACCATCTAATCTAGTTTTAAAAAAAATTATTTCTAATATTGAAAATCATATCAATTGTGGCTTAAATTGTAATAAAGTTGATTATCATTGTTATTATGCCAAAGAGGCAATAAACAATGCCATTTTCTATCATAATTTGCACATTAGTTAGCATGATGTAGAAGTTGAAGATCTTGATAACAGCAAGGAGAACCGCCATCACATTACAAGTTATGTCAATGATCATAGATTGATTAATGCCATTGATTTTCTATTTAATCATGATTTAATGGATTTTTTAAAATTTTTAAAATTTTTGATTTTTTTTGAAAGAATAGCATAATTAAATTAGAAGAATATAAGATATATTAGAATAAGTGGTCTTACCATGGTCTTCACATACTAGCCGTAGAAAGATGTGATGGCTAGTTTTAATATATTTTTAGTATGGATTAAGCCTCCAATTCCTTCTTCATATTGTCCAGCTACTTAAGTATGAATGGATGCAATAGGCAGCTCATGGCATTAAATTCCAATGTATTATAAATGCAATATGAGTACACTTTACTTTTGAAACTCAAGTATTTATGTATTCTTTGGTGAAATCTGACTTAATTCAATGGATGACACTACGGAGCACAACCAATTGCATGGTGAATTCTTGTATTATAATAATATCATCAATGCTCTCAAAATTATATATGCATTTATTATTCAAGCCTTGATTATGTTATTTTTGCATAATTACATTGGATGTTATATGAAACATGATTGTCATAGACATCTTAGGCTTTATTTGTTATAATGGAATAGATATCAAATATTAAAGGCATATATTGAGGTAGCATAATATGACTTTATGCAATATAAAAGCATTGACATCTACCTCTTGTATAAGATCCACAATTAAAAATTATATAAAGTATTGTAATGCCACATAGCACATAGTTGTAAATTTATCCTTCTTCATAATTGTAGCTTAACATGATTGATGAAGCAAGAAAAATATAAGTCTAAACTATTTTTATATTGATATTTAGTGATATTTAGGTAGTTCCATGTTAGATTTAATTGATTGGCATGGATAAAGAATGTCTTGCCTAAATATTGAGTTTATATCTTTGTGAGCAAGTTAGTGCAATCAACCTATAATTCAAATACATTTTAAGCATCCTTAAGAAGAAAGTACAATATTAGAAGACTTAATACATATCTAAGATATCATACACATTAGCCACACTAATAAAGTCTTGAATAAAGATGAGATAGGTATCACCAAAAGATTTTTTTTAAAAAAGTAAAGATAGGTAGCTTAATAGGATTAATATAGGACTTATGAGTGTATTTGGCACATATCATTGTGATCAGTGTGATCAATGATAAGAAAGATATAATAAAAAGAACTTACAAAGAAAACATGCTATTGATTACCTCTATGACAAGGCAAACAATATACAATATCTGATCTTCCAACAAGAATTTAGCTACATATTATACCTTTATTGCCACCAATTATTTGTAGAGAACTAAAAAGAAATTTCTTAGTTTTACAAATAAGGAATCTTTTGCAATTAGAAATATTATGGACATTTGGATTTTCATATAAAGTATCTTTAAATCCATTGGTGTGATGGTGGTTCCAAAACCTTCACTGTTGAAGAAGGATGAAATATGTGGATTGATAATATTTATAATTTGTCATGGACCTACATATTTATTTAAATGATTATCAATATAATTAGATATAAATAGGTAAAAATAGATTAATTTCATAATATCTTTTAGTCAAGCTTTTTAGAAGCTTTATAGATATTGCTTTAATTTTATATGTATTTGTAGTTAATTAATAGATTAGAAACTTAGTCAACAAGTTAGTCATGTATTTTATATATTGATAGCTTATGAAATAAGCTAATTAAGTGGTGCACATATAAAAAACTTGTTTTACAAGTTAAGACATGTGTTTAGAAAAATCAACACATGTTGGAGGTTGTATAGAATATTGCCACATAGCTCCTAATTAGATAATATATATAGAAATAAGAGTAAAGCCGTCTTCATTTTTGTTAATATCTTTTTTTTTTTAGACTAGTTTTAAGAGTTTATACTCTTCTTATTTTTGGAAATAGCTATTCTAGTCTTAATACTATATTACTTTTGGAATGAATATTTATTCTTCTTAAGCTTTACAAGAATGTTTTAAGATTATCCTTATATTTATTCATAGCCATGATAGTTTAATAAGAATATTAATTGATTTTTTTTGTCTTATTTTAGAAGTGAGAAGATTATGTCACTTCTATTGTTGTATTTTAAAGGTTAAAAATTATCTACGTTTAAACAAAAAAAATAATTTTCTAATATTAATTTTTTTCTAAAAGAGAGTGAATCACCTCTCTTTGTGAAAATTTTCATTTGATATTAGAGATTGTAGATTATCCTCCTCTCATTTGATTTTTGGATTTACTTAGTTTTTTGAAATAAAATATTAAATTATAGATGCTACACTTAGCAAAAATAAAATAGATTTGTAACTTTTGCAAATCTTCATGAGCTTGTTGACATTCTTAAGGTAGAAATTTCATACATCACCAATGTCAAGCATTCAAACATTATTTCTATACCTATGGAAGAAGTTGAGAGTCTATTCTAAGAAATTATGTAATTGAAAGAAGCAAGTAGATCAACCTCACAACCAAATTCAAGAAGTCTTGTTTCTACAAGCATAAGAAAAACAAGGATTAGAATATTAAATTTGATAGAATAATTTCAAATTTTTGAGGATTTTTGCAAAAAATTAAGCTTTATTTAAGATTGCATCCTTTCCAATACTCTAATGGATTTAATAAAGTTAGATTTATACACACACTTTTTTTTGGTAGTGTTCTCTTTTTATTTGTACCTTTGATAGAAAAGGATTTATGGCTCTTTTATGATTTGAATTCATTCTAAAAAATATTTACGGCCATATTTGGTGAAAGTGATCAAGAAAGTGTAATAGAAACTAAGTTCTTATCTTTACAATAAGGATCACAATCACCCACCATATATATTGTTAAATTTCAAAATCTCGCTTGAGACATTATCATATTACGTGAAGTATGCTTGAAAATGCATTAGACACTTGGTTGACAAAAGAAGAATGGAACTTGCAATAAGATGATTCTAACAACTATAATAGAATCTTAAATAAACTCCAATTAAATTATAACAATGCTAATCAATCCTTAATTAAATTCAAAAGAAGTCTCAAAACTTATAAAAAAAATATGAAGAAATAAATAAATTCATCTTAATCAAATATATAAAATAGAAATCTTTAAAAAAATATCAAAAATAGATATCTTAATTGAAATTTGATCAAATTCTAATATAATCTTCAATAAATACTAATAAAATCTTAAACTCATCTTAATCAAATATTAATGAAATTCTAATGAAATCCTATCTAGATCCTAATTAAATCTTAATCAAATTTTAGACAAATTTTTAAAAAATTCTAAATTAAATCTTAATGAAATCCTAATAAAATATTATCTAAATTCTAATAAAATCTTAATCAATTTCTAATAAATATTAATCAAATACTAAATCCTAACCAAATTTTAAACCAAATTTTGAACAAATCCTAGTTAGATCCTAATCAAATTTTAATAAAATCTTTGAACCATTGATTTTGACTAGAATTCAATACTTAATGCTTGAATCATTGATTTTGATTCAAAATTTTTAAACTTTTAAAAAACTAAATTAACAAAAATTATAAAATATTTAAAGAAGATCGTACATATCAATTACAAGAAAAGCTCTCAAAACCTCTCGATTGTTGGCTACCTTCTTCCTTCAGCTTAAATGTTGAACTATCAAAAAAACTTTCTCTTTGCTAAATCATTAAATTACTCTATAATTTGAGTCATGTGTATATATTCAAGTCTAAAATTTTCTTACTAATTTTTACTTCAATCAAATTAGCAAATATTGCTAGATTGCAAAATCCTTCACTAATCCTAAATCTCAATTATTCAAGATCATAACACACAAAAAGTCTTATACTCTTCAATCTAAGTACTTGATTGACCTCAAATTTCTTACACATTTAAAACAAACACAACAATAAATTATCAAATTTTTACCCACATACATACTACAAAATTCAACAAATCTTCAAATTTGTAAACATATTTTTATTTCTTAAAATCTAAATCCACCAAGTATAATATTAAATTTTAAAACCCTTCAAAAACTTAATATTAATTAAAATGACATGAAATCAACTTTCAAAAATCTCTTCTCTAATTTTTTCTCAAATTTCATTCTTTTTTTGACAAAAGAATCATAAAAATAGTATAAGTACTCAATTTTATACTTCAAGATTTGATTTCGGCCTTAGTTGACAATTGGTCCTCTTCAAGTATTAATTATTTTTTTCTTGGCATAATTTTTATTAAAATCAATTCCTAACTATCTCTTATATATGCATATATCTATTATTTTTTAATCTTTTTTATTTTTTCTATTTATGGCCATAAAAATAAATAGAATATATTTTTATAAAAGAAATTTTTAATACCACATGATTTTACTACCTTCCTAACTTTTATTTATATTTTTTTATTATATCTTTTAATTAGATTTATCTATAATAAAATAATTTTTATTTCTTTCACCTAATAGTTATGTTATTATACATAAATATAGATTAAAATAACAAAGCTTTTATGAATTAATTTTGATATGGTATCACAAACATACATATTTGCTTTAATATTTACCTATATGATTCAATAGAAGTAGATAAAAGTAAATTAATTTTATAAGATTTTTTAGAGAAGCTTTTTAGAAGCTTCATAGATGTTCTTTTGACTTTACATGTGTTTTTAGTTGATTGGTAGGTTAGAAACTTAGTCAATAAGTTAATTACATATTAGTAGCTTGTAGAACAAGCTAACTATGTATTACTTATATAAAAAACTTGCCTTGTAAGTTAAAAATACATGTCTTGTACAATCAACATGTTTTGAAGGTCCTACAAGACATTGTCATATAGTGCTTAGTTAAAAGTATATATGGAGGCAAGAGTGAAGCCTTCTTCTCTCTTATCAATACTTTTTTAGTCTTTAGTCTTGTTTCAAGACTTTCTAGTCTTTTTGTCCTTGGTAATAGCCATTTTAGTTTAATACTATATCATCTTTGATTGATTTTTTGATCATTTTAGGTGATATAAGAGTGTATTGATATTTTAATTTTTTGAGGTTCATGTCCTTGAACAAGGATTGATATGCTTGAAAATATTGATGGAATAAGATCAAAATTTTCAAGATTTTTGCAATAAGTCAAGCTCTATGTAACGTTGCATCCCTTCCAATATCTTGATGGATTTATTCAAGTTAAATTCATAGGCACACTTTTATCTAGAAATATTCTTTCTTAGTTTGTACTTTTAATAGAAAAAGATTTATAATTCTTTTATGATTTGAATTCATTCATAGAAGTGTTTATGGCCACATTTGAAAAATATAATAAAAAAAGAATAGCAAAGACTAAGTTCTTATTTTTATAACAAAGAGTATGGTCAGCCACCATATATGTTGCTAAATTCTAAAATCTTACTTGCAATATGGACTAAAATATCAAAGCCTTTATTAATTAATTTTAAAATAGATTAAAAGATAATATCAAATATTTATTAATAATAATATTAAAAGAAAAATCTTTGGAATAATTTATTACTCAAGCCATTTTATATAAAAATTAATTATTTAAAAGGTATCAAAAATAAAGATTTGGATAGAAAAGAATAAGACAAGTAATGATAGTACCTTTCAAGTTTTCAAAATTTAATTCATCAAGGTCAAAACCAATGCAAATTGATGTGGTATATTTTAAATTTCTTACTAAGCAAGAAATATTTATTTGCATCAAAAAGGTCTATACTTATATTGTAGAGAATCAAAAAATATTATTTAATATTATTAAAAGAAATAATATAATTACAAAATAAAGAATATGGTTGCCAAACAAGACAATGTATCAAAAAAAAAGTCCCTCTAGCTATAATAATGACCATGTGGCTAGAGTCTTATGTAATTTTTATTAAAGGTCCTATTCTTTCTTGAGATCTTTTATGTTGTTTTATAATAGAAGTTTGTTTAGGATCAAAAATCATAAAGTCTTAGCCTTGTTGAATTCAAGAGCCTTACTCTATTTTTTAGACAAATACTTTATCAAAAAATAAGATATATCATTAGTTAAGATAATCAAATCTATCCATGTAAAAGTAATAGATAATTGTTTATTATTTTTTGGAGATGTTATATATGAAACTATTCCTATAGAAGTAACAATTAGAAGTTATAATAGTTTGATAATATTTAATGTAATTAGATCTCTTTTCAATCTAATTATTTTAGATTATTATAGTTAAAAAAATATAACTCTTTGATAGATTGGATTTCTTACAATCTTGATTTTTTCTATAGTTTAATCCAATATTTTGCTAGGTAAATAGAAATTCATAAGATCAATACATCTAAACTATTATTGATAGGAGCAAGAATTTTCATGCATGCTACAAAAGAAGGGTCAACTTTTGTTATATATGCCATACCAATTTTTTATAGAAAAAATATTTCAAGTAGCATTCTAAGCTAATATCAAGATTATAAAAATATATTTTAAAAAAAAAATATAGATATTCTTTCAAAGCATTATTTTTATGATTGTTCTATTGATATTTAAGAAACAGCTCAACTATGAATTGGACCAATTTATAGCCTATTATAGAACAAGTTGGCTACACTCAAAGAATACATTGATGAAAATTTGGCTAAAAACTACATACTCCATTCTAAATCTCTAATCGGGACTCCTATTTTGTTTGTGAAGAAAAAAGATAGATCTTTGTGGATACGTGTAGACTATGAAGGACTCAACAAGATCACTATTAAGAATAGATACCTTCTACTCTTAATTTCAAGACTTTTTAATCAATTGAATCAAGTAAAAATTTATACAAAAATAGATCTATAAAAAACTTATAATCTAGTATATTTTTTAAATCAAGTATAGGTATTTTAAATATAATGTCATGCCTTTAAGACTCATAAATGCATCAATTGCTTTTCAATATATAATAAATGTTATTTTTTGTAAATTTCTTGATAATTTTATTTTGTGTTATTTAGATAATATCTTAATTTATTCTAAGAATATAAAAGAGTATGAACTTCATGTTTTTTGTGTGTTACAAAAATAAGAGATATAAGATTATATACCAAGTTAGAAAAGTGTTTATTTCACACTACTCAAGTTGACTTCTTAGGATACATTATTTCAAACAATGGTCTTATGATGGATCCTGAAAAGATCTAAACTATCATAAATTAGAAGATCTCAAAAGCAATAAAAGATATGCAATGTTTTTTTAAGATTTGTCAATTATTACCAAATCTTTATTAAGAAATTTTTTCAAGTTATAATCTCTCTTACATACTTGATATGTAAAAACAAACTTAAGTAGACTAAAGAAGTTGAAGCATTTTTTGAAGCTTTGAAGAGAACATTTATTTCTCTACCAATCTTCTATTGTATCAATTTTTTGAAGGCATTCTTTATGGAAATAGATGCATCAAACTTTACTATGGATTTTTTTTGTCACAAATAGAAGCAAATGACAAGCTCTACTTAATAGCTTTTTATTTTAGAAAATTTTTAGCAACCAAAATTAATAATAAAATCTATAAAAAAGTATTTTCTATAATTGTGGATTTATTTTAAAAATGGTGTCATTATTTAGAAGGCCCTTTTAATTCAATTACTATATATATATATATATATATATATATATAGATTACAAGAGTCTTGAGTACTTTATATTAGTATGTATTTTAAATTATTGTCAAACACGTTGGAACATGTCTTTATAATAATTTGATTTTAAAATTACTTATCAATCCAAAAAACAACAAGATTTATTAGACGCCTTTTTTAAAAATTCTTATCTTATACCAAAATAATGAGACTCAACTTTTGATCAACAAAGCATAATCCTCCTGAAGCTAGAGCATTTTCATCTTTGAGTATTAAAATCAATATTGATTGTTGATTCAACCTTTGTTAAGAAAATTCTATTAAATATGTCTTTTTATCTTCTTGTTCATGATATCAAGAATAATTCTTTTAAGTCTCATAATACTTCTAAGTTTGAATTCAAGAACAATATATTCTATTTTGAGGGATGATTATATATTTTAAAAGATGAAGGGCAATTACATGTTCTTTAAGTTCTTCATAACTTTCTAACAAAAAAATACTTTAAATATAATAAGACTTTAAAGCTAATATTAAGAGATTTTTGGTAGCTTCAAATGTAGAAGGTAGTTAAAGACTTTGTACAATCATAAGATATTTTTTTAAGATCAAAAACTTCTCATCATTAATCTCATAGACTTCTTTAACAATTCTCAATTCCAAAACAACCATGGTCTTCTGTTTCTATGGATTTTATTATAGATCTTCTAGTTTCAAGTCCATATAATTTTATATTTATAATATTAGATCATTTTGTTCAGATGACATATTTTGTATTATGTATTAAATGAATCATAGGTGAAAAAATGGCTAAATGTTTTTTTGACAATATCTATCACTATCATAGATTTTTTGAGGATATTATATTAGATATGAGGACTCAATTTGTATCAAGATTCTAAAGAATTATTTTTAAGATTCTAAATCTAGATATAAAACTTTTTTTAGCTTTTTATCTTAAAAATAATAGGTAAACAAAACAAATGAATTAATTTTTGAAGCAATATTTGAAATATACTATCAACTATCATTAAGATGATTGGATAATTCTTTTGCCATTAATAAAGTTTTATTATAGTAATATAATATATTTTTTTATTCAATAAATATCTTTTTTTAATAATTATGGTTATCATCTACAATTTGATACTTTTGACTTTTCAAAAGGTGATAATCCTATAATAGAAGATTTGATAAATTTTTTATCAAAGCTATTTGCAACAATAAATGCACAATTAAAAGAAGCTCAAGAATAATAAAAGATCAATGAGGATGCCTATTACAAGAAACAACTACAATTTTTTTATGAATAATAAGGTATGATTACTTCTTTGTAATATTAAGACTATTTATTCTTATGACAAGTAGGCCTATTATATTTTCCTATTTATAAATAAGTCAATCCTATTACTTATTGATTATAACTATTGGAGTTTATGAAGATCCATCTTATATTCCATATGTCTCTTTTTAAGCCATATAAGACAATAAATATCTTAAAAAAAAGAAAAATACCACTTTCTCCTATAAAAATAGATATTAAATAAGAATTCTAGGCAAAAGAAGTTTTGGATTCAAGGTGGCACCAAAATAGATTAGAATACTTTATTCATTGGCATAGATATGATGTTAGTGAATGTACATAGGAGCTATCAAAGAATCTTGTAAATGTTAGAAAGAAGATTGGAATTTTTCATTGATAACAACTATCAAAACTACAATGAAGAATAGAAAATCTTTACTATAAAAGAAACAAGATTTAGAGAAGACAGCATGCTACCTTCTACTTTTGTTTATAATTTTTGTACATTTGTAATGCTAAGGAGATTGAAAATCAAAAACTAGTAGATTCAATTCAAGAGCTATTACTTATTGACTTATTTAAGGAGATATTACAATTATTACAACCTTCAAGCTGATGTAATTAAAATAAAGATCTACAAGAATAATATGTCTTTTCTCAAATAAATGGCAAGATACAATGTGTTTGATATCACGACCTTGGAAGAGACTCTTAATATTTGGTGATTTTATTAGAAGTAACAACAACTCCTAATAGTATTCTAAATTTTTTATTTGAAGGAAGTTATAAAGGCCTCAACAATAATTAAATAATAGAGTGGTCTTCCTACCCTAGTATGAGATACTATTAATACATGACATGACCTATCAACTATCTCAAGAAAACAAACAACAAAGTATGTAGCAAACACAATTCATTACATCTTGAATTTCTTCAATATATGATGATTGTTCTTCATAGAATTCATTCCTAAAAGAGAGGGTAATATCAAGAACATACATATTTATTTTATATTTATCTATATAAATAAGTAGAAGTAGATAAAAATATTTTTTTTTTTAATATCTTCTAAAGAAGCTTCTTAGGAGCTTTGTAGATGCTGCTTTGGCTTTATATATGTTTCTAGTTGATTAATAGGTTATAAATTTGATTAATAAGTTAATTACATATTAGTAGCTTATAAAATAAGCTAATTATATAGTGCACATATAAAAAACTTATATTGCAAGTTAAGAATATATATTTAACAAAGTCAACATATTTTAGAGGTCATATAGAACATTGTCTTATAGCTCTTAATTATTAGTATATATAGAAGGAAGAGTTAATCATTTTTCACTCTTGTCAATGCCTTTCTTGTCCTTAGATTTGTTTCAAGACTTTCTAGTTTTTTTTTGTCTTTGGCAATAACTGTTCTAGTTTAATATTATATCATCTTTGAGTTTTTTTTTAGCCTTTTTGAATGACACAAGAATATATTGATATTTTAGTTCTTTGAAATTTATATCCTTGATATATGGATTGAAAAATAATTTCAATTTTTTTTATTAATAATACCAAAATTAAATTTTTTTAAAACAAATTATTGCTCAAGCTATTATATGTAACAATCACTTATTTAAAAGTTATCAAAAACAAAGATTTGGCTAAAGAGGAACAAGTCAAATAATAATAGTAGCTCCTAATTTTTTAGAAAATTATTCATGAAAGTTAAAACTAATGCAAATTAATACAATATGTTTTAAATCTTTCACTGAGCAAAAAAAGATTCAACGTCATCAAAAAGGTTTGTACTTATATTATGGAAAAGCTAAGCATACTACTTGGTATTAATCCAAGAAGCAATGTAATTATAAAATAAAGAGCATGGTTTTTAAAGAGACTATATGTCAAAAAACAAGTTTTTCAAATTACAGTAGTGATCTTATGGCTGAAATCATGTGCAACATTTAATAAAGGTCATTTTTTCTCTTCAAATTTTTTGTCCTACTTTACAATAGATGCACATTTAGGACCTAAAAATCACAAAGCTTTTTAAGTTAACAAAGAACATTGATCCTATGATTGTTCAATTTCATCTTCAAGAAAGAGCTCAACTGCCATTTGGACCATTTGACAATTTATTACAAAATAATTTGGCTATAATAAAAAAAATATATTGATAAGAATTTGGTTGAGAACTTCATACATTATTCAAAATTTTCAGCAAGAGTTCCTATCTTATTTGTAAAGAAAAAAGATGGATCTCTATAGATATACATAGATTATTGAGGATTAAATAAGATCACCATAAAAAATGGATATCTCTAACCTTTTGTTTCAAGACTTCTTGACCAAGCCAATGAAGCATCAAAATTACAAGATGAATAAAAGACTATTTTTTGAACTAGATATGGTCATTTTGAATATAATAGCATATCTTTTGGACTTACAAATATATCAGCCACTTTTTAATATCTCATGAATGATATTTTTTATGAATTCTTTGATGATTTTATTAGAATAAAAACTTCATGTTTATTGTATCTTACAAAAACTTAAAGATGCAAGATTATATGTTAAGATAGAAAAGTATGTATTCTACACTAATTGAGTTGACTTTTTAAGGTACATCATTTCTAATGAAGACTTAATGATGGATCCAAAGAAGACCCAAACTATCATAAATTGGAAGATTCCAAAGACAATAAGAGATATGCAATGTTTTTTGGGCTTTGCCAATTACTACCAAATCTTCATCAAGAACTTTTTTCAAGTTGCAATTCTATTTATATGTTTGATTTGTAAAGAAAAACTTGAATAGAATAAAGAAATAGAAGCTTTGTTTGATACTTTGAAGAAAAAAATTACTTTTATACTAATCTTATATCATATCAACTTTTTTAAGGTATTTTTTATGGAAATAAATGTATTAGACTTTGTCTTTAATAAAGTATTATCACAAATAGAAGCAAATGATAAATTCCTTTTAGTAGCTTTTAATTTTAAGACATTTTTAATACTAGAGATCAACTATAAAATCCATAATAAAGAATTTCTTGTAATTATCGATTCTTTTCAAGAATAGCATTATTATTTAAAAGATGCTTCCAATCTAATCACTGTATATATTAATCAAAAGAATCTTAAGTACTTTATATCAATGTCAAGAATAATAACTTAATAAAATCAAATAATCAAATGAAACTTTTTTTTAAGAAGTATGACAAAATAGAAGTAAAAAAACATGTATATTAAAAAAATTGGAATGGCTATTGCTAAAAGAAAAAAATAAAAAATAAAGACTCTTGAATCTATACTAAAGTAAGAAATGAGTTGACAAGAGTAAAGAAGGCTTCAATCTTGCCTCTATATATATTATCCACCTAAGAGCTACGTGGTGAGGTTCTATAGGACCTCTAACATGTATTGATCTTGCAAGCCACATGTTTTAACTTATAAGTAGAGTTTTTTATGTATATATTATATAGTTAGCTTATTCTATAAGCTACCTTTACATGTAAAATGTGGTTAATTTTTTGAGCAAGTTTTTAACCTAAAAATCAAATATAAATACATATAAAATTAAAACCATATCTATAAAGCTTTTAGAAAGCTTTTCTAAAATATATTATAAAATTAATCCATTTTTATCTATTTTTATCTACTTTTATCTAATCATATAGATAATTATTAGAATAAGTATGTATGTCCATAATAATTTATTTGTAACATTATCCACCTTTTTAAGAATGAGTTCCATGAAGTGCAATCATCATATGTTGAGAAAATCTAAGATGCAACAAATTATATTTGCCACATACTTTGATCTTTATTCTCTTTAAAGATCATTGATAAGTCTTCTCAACCATCAATAATGTTACATATGAAGTTAAAAAGATTATCTTGTTATTTAATCATTATTAAGACTTTCATAACTTCTTTCAAATAAAATATTTGAAATATTGTTAGAAATTGTTCTTACCTCTAATAAAATCACCAAACATTAGGAGTTCCTTCCAAGGTTGTGATATCAAATATGTTGTATCTTGCTATCTATTCAAAAAAATATATATTATTCTTGACGATCTTCATCTTCATTACGTTGTGTTAAAGATTCAGATAAGCACAATGTCTCATCCGACAAGTCAACAAACAATAATTCTTGAGTTGAATTTGCTAGTTGTAGGTTCTTCATTTCCTTACCATTACAATATATACAAAAACTACAAATAAGGATAAAAGTTAGAATATTATCTTCTCTTGATCTTATTTCTATTATAGCAAAAATTTGATTTTCTTCATCTTAATTTTGATAGATATTATTGATGAAAAGCCTTGACCTTTTTTATTTCAATTACAAGATTTATTGCTAGCTTCTATGTACATTCAATAATATCATACCTATACCAATGAATAAGATATTCCAACCTATTTTGGTATTGCTTTGAAAGTAAGTCTTCTTCTATCTCAAAATCTTCATTTTTGTCCATTTCTATAGAAGAAGGTGGCACATGTTTTTTTTCTTGGTATATTCATTGTCTTGTATGATTCATAAAAAGATATATAGAATATATGATGGATCTTTATTCATTTTAGTATGTGTAATTGATAAGCAATTAAATTATTTTGTTCACAAATAGAAAATGATCTAAACTTACAATAGTCCAACTTGTCACAAGGGCAAATAGACTTAATATTGTAATGAAATAATCATATTCAATCATCTACATTAAATTATGGTTGTTCCTTGTAATAGATATTTGTGTTTATCTTTTGCTATTCTTCAGCTTTTTGTAATTGCACCTTCATTACTGCATGTAGCTCTGATAAATAATTTGCCAAATCTTCTACCACAAGATTATCAACACTTGAAAAGTCAAAAGCATCAAGTCATGGATAATAACCATAATTAAAAAAAAATATTTAATAAATAGAAAGGTGTACCATATTATTATTGGAAAATTCTACAAAGGACAAAAGAATTGTATAATCATCTCATTGGCAGTTGATAATACACCTAAAATATTGCTCCAATATTTGATTAACATACTTTTTTTGTCCATCAATTTGAAGATGAAAGGCCAAAGATAATTTTATATCTATCTTTAGAATCTTTAAAAAAAATTCAAAATCTTAATATAATTTGAATCTTCCTATCTAATATAATATCCTTCAATAAACCATGATAGCAATAGGTATTTTCAAAAAAAAACTTGACTATTTTTTCACATGTGATAGATTTTGTACATGCTATAAAATATACCATCAATGTAAAATGACCTACTATCACAAATATAGAATCATATAAACTTGAGACTTGAAGATCTATGATAAAATCCATAGAATTAAAAGACCATGGTTGTTCAAGTATGGACAATGGTTAAAGATGTCTATAGGTTCAATGACAAGGAATTTTTGGCCTTGAATAAACATCATATGACTGAACAAAGTCTTTCATTGCCTTCCACATTTAAAACTATTAAAAATATTTTAATATAGGCTCTAAAGTCTTGATATATCAATAATATTGAGCTGCTATAAAGTCATGATATGCTTGAAGAATATGTTGTTATATAGTATAATTTTCTATTTAAAAATATATTAACTATCTAGTTATAAAGAGTTTAATTTTAATTTATTAAATAAGTTTTAATAAGTGATGTATTCTTATTATAGAGGCCAAATAAATATAATAATATCAAAAGATATTTTATTAATAAAATTCTTTTATATTTAAGAAGCTTCATGCATAAGGCTTTCTAAAGCATCTGAAAATGTCATAACATCTTTTGCTATATTAAATTAAAATAATTATTTGCTAGTAAGCTTGATTTTTAATAAGCTCAAAGAAAATCCATAATCTTCTTTAAAAAATCCATCTTTATATCATAATTTTTCTATAGCTCAATATCTCCATTTTTAACATATATATAAAGTCTTGGCTTCCAAAATCCCTTTTATTTTGCATAAAATATCCCAATTATAGTAAAAGATTTTTAAAATATTTTTTTCTATAAAAGATTTTTTTCTCTAAATTTTAGAAATTCATATCTCTTAATCCAACCATTCAATTTTTTCAAATTTTTAAATAATCTATACTTTATCTTTAAGCTTTATTACAAAAAAATAAAAAATAAATCTATTACAGCTCATCTAGCATCTTAAAAATCCTAGCAGGTGCTTTAAATTCTAATTTATTAGTACTCAAGTAATATTTTCTTTATATTTCAAAATCCAAAAATTTAAATACTATAAAATTTATATATATAATTTAATAACATGATAACATACAAAAAAATTTAGCCAAAATCTTATCAAATTACTCAAAATATTGCTCAAAATACAACCACTAGTAAATCGGATTACTTACTATCCTTAGATTACAAGTGCTGACTTCAACTTCCTATAATTTCTTCAACCTAGCTTAGAATTTATCAAATAGTATATGAAAAGTATAGTCAAAAAAGTACTTTCTTCAATTCCAGTCGCCAAACTTTCATTGCTTTCTATATGCATGCATTATGTCTAAAAAAATGACAATAGGTACCAAACCAATACCTTAATTTTGAGCGCCTATATTTTTTTATAAAAATTCCAACTCACACAAAATTTATACCAAAACCATAGCCAAAAATTTAAATTCTTTGATTCTAGCCTCTTAAGTTTGAAAGACCTCAAAAGAATAATCCTAATCCCTAATAAGGCCATGAGTAGCCTCTTTGAAGCCCATTAGACATGCCTTTTGATCAATAGCAATGGAGATTTTTATCATCTATCTCCATTCATCCATATAGATGTCTTTAATATTCTTTTTGCTACCAAAATTCCTCTCCAATCTTTTTTCTTATAAGATTTACATAATATATGCCTTAAATATCAAATAAAAAAATAAAATAAGATTCTAAAAGTCACTAATATATAATAAATATAGCTTTAAATATAAAAAATTATTATCAATATAAAATCAACTTTAATAATAGTCTTTTTAAACTCACCACTTCAAAATAATAATCTAAATATATTTTGTAACTAACTAAAATCTAATAATATGGCTCTTATTACATTGTATAGTAAATTATACATTAAATATTTATATGTATTATTTTCATATAGTAGCTGAATCACAGTACAACAATATAAACGTGCTTATTTTTTTGAAATACATAAGTGTCTTTGGAAATAAAATAGATTATTCTTCAAATCAAACTTAGAAATATTATGAGTCTTAGAAGACCAGTTTTTAATATCATAAAAAAAATGGATCAGAGAACATACTTAATTTAATTTATTTGACAAAGGTTGAATCAATAGTCAATTTTATTTTACTATTCAAAAATAAAAATGATCCGACTTCAAGAAAATTATTCTTTGTTAATCAAAAGATGCGTCTCATTTTTTTGATGCAAGATAAGAATATTCAGAAATGGCATTTGACAAATCTTATTATTTTTTGAATCTATAAATGACATTGAAATCAAATGTTCACAAAGATATGTTCTTATAGACTTGCAATAATTGAAAACAAGTGCTGACATAAAATATTTAAGATTCTTGTAATTCGCATAAATAATGACTAGATTACAAGGGCCTTTTGATAATTGCACCATTTTTAAAACAAATCCATAATTGCAAGTTCTTTATCATGAATCTTATAGTTGATCTTGGCTATTAAAAATTTTCATAAATGAAAAGCTTATAGGTGAAGTTTATCATTTATTCCCATTTGTAATAATACAACATCTAAAGTAAAGTTTGATGTAGCTAATTCTATAAAGAATGGCTTAGAAAAGTCAATACAATACAAGATTAGTACATAAATAAAAGTTATCTTCAAAGCTTTGAATGTTGCTTCTGCTTCTTAATTCCATTAAAATTTGTCTTTACAAGTCAAACATGTAAGTGAAGATGCAACTTTAAAAATATCTTTCATGAATATCTAATAGAAATTGGTAAATTTTAAAAAGTATTAAACATCTTTTATTATTTTTAGAAATTTTTAATCCATAATAATTTGAACTTTCTTAAAATCCATTATTTGAAATGATATATCCTAAAAAGTTGATTTGAGTAGTGTAAAATATATATTTTTCTATTTTGGCATAGAGTCCTACATCTCTTAGTTTTTGTAATATACAATAAACAAGAAGTTCATATTCTTTTGTGTTTTTAGAATAGATTAAGATATCATTTAAGTAATAGATAATAAAGTCATCTAAAAACTATCAAAAAAAATCATTCATTAGATGTTGGAAAGTTGTTGGTGCATTTGTAAGTCCAAAAGACATGATGTTGTATTTGAAATATCTTTACCTAATTTAAAACGTAGTCTTTTATTTATTTCTTTTTTTAATGTGTATTAGATTATATGCTCCTTATAGATTTATTTTTGTATAAATCTTAGCTTGATTCAATTGTTTAAGAAGTCCAAATATCAAATGTAGCGGGTACTTCTTCTTGATGGTGATTTTGTTGTATCCTTCATAATTTATACACATCCACAATAATCCATATTTTTCCTTTAGAAATAAAATTAAAGCTCTTGCTGGAGATTTGAAATGGCTTATGAAATTTTTAGACAATTTTTTTTCAATATACTCCTTGAATTCAACTAATTAATTTTACAATGAACTATTGATTGGTCCAAATAGAGGTGGAGCTCTTTCTTGAAGGTCAATTGAAGAATCATAAGAATGATGTTCTGAAAAAATATCCACATTTTTCTTCTCAAATATATCTTTAAAATCTTGATACTAGCTTGAAATACCACTTAAAGTCTTTTTACCTTTAAAAAAAAATGCAACATAAATGACATAAGATAATATTTCTTTTGCAACATGCAAAAAAGCTCTTGCACCTATAAATAAAATTTTAGTTGTACTAAACTTATGACTTTTTACTTGATTTATTACACTATTAGTTATACTTTTAAAAAATTCAAGACTATGAAAAATCTAATCTATTTTACAATTATATTTTTTTAGCCATGATAAACCTAAAATGACTAGATTAAAGTAATATCTAGTAATATTAAATATTACAAAGCTATTATAACCATTAATTGTTAATTCTATAGGAAGGATTTTATGAGTAATATCTTGTGAAGATAAAAGTTGATCATCTATGACTTCTAAGTGAACAAGTTTAGTTTTCTTTACTAAAGATATGCTATGTTTTTTAGCAAATTCTTCATCTAAAAAACATATTGAGGCTCCTCAATCTAACAAGCCAAAGACTTTATAATATTTAGGTTCTAAAATAATATTTATTATAAAATAAAGAGAAAATTTTGTGGAGAGAATTTTGTAGAGAGAATATGACTTTTATTAGGTATTGTATAAGGTTCCAATTGCATAATGTCAATTATAGTTGGATAAACTCACTTTTTGACATACTATCTTTTTTGATAGCTATACTCTTCATTTTTTGGTTGTGTCATTTCTTTGAATAATATTGACTAGTATGCTTAGATATTCTATAATATAAGTATAATATTTTTTATTAATAATGAGTCTTTTTTTGCTTAATAAGAAGTTTGAAATATATTACATCAATTTATATATCTTCTACTTTTAAATGTATATATTGAGGAGATATTGGTATTGACATTGAATTATAGTAACATTAAGATGTGCTTATTGTCAAGGATATGAACTAAAAGATGATGCATAAACCAATGAAATCCGTGTCAAAGAAAGAGTAACAAAATACAAATAAGAAAGTACGTATATTAAAAAGAAATTGGAATGGCTTATTACCAAAAGACAAAGAAACTTGAGACTCTTGAAACTAGACTAGAAGCAAGAAAGGAGTTAACAAGAGTGAAGAGGGCTTCACTCTTGTCTCTATATATACTATCTAATTAAAGGCTACATTGTCATACTGTAATTGCTTACAGTATGTAAAAATTAATTAAAATATATAATATGTTTGTAAGTCTTGATGTAGATTAGAGTGATTAGTAAATGAATTTAAAGAGAATTGATATAAGAAAATTTCTTTAGAGATTTATCTATTTTGATTATAGTGTTTATATTATGTAGGATTTAGATATTTAATATAAAGCTTAACAGAAGGTTGGGGCCTAAAGAAGAAAATCTTGACTAATAGGAGGCTTATTGGAAGGGATGAAAGCAAGGTATGGTTGGATAAAGGCAAAGAATGGGAAACTTCATTCCTATTGATCAAAGGCCATGCCCAATGGGCTTCAAGGAGGCTGCCCGAGGTCTTATTAAGGATTAGGATTTTTCTTTCGAATTCATTCGAGCTTTGGAGGCTAGAATCAAAAAGTTCAAGATTTTGGGTATAATTTGGATGAAGAGTTTGTGTGATTTCGAGTTTTTGTGAAAGAGATATAGATGTTCAAAGTTAAGGTATCAAATTTGTACCTACTAACACTCTTTGAAGTATAACATATGCGTACAGAGAGCAATGAAAGATCGACAATTGAAGTTGGAGAGGACACTTTCTTGACTACACTTTATATGTACTGTTTGATGAATTTCAAGTCTAGATGAAGGAGTTATAGACATTTGAAGACAACACATGTAATTCAAAGGCAGTAGATGAGTCATTTTGTTGATAGTAATGGTTGGAGCCATATCTTGAGTTTTTAGACAAATTTTTGGCTCAAAATTTCCATAAATATGTGTTATTAAGTTAAGAAGCTATAAATCAAAGTTTCATGATATTTTACTTATTTTGTGAGATATGAAGAAATTAGCATGTCGATATAAGTAAGCTAGGGTTTAAAGCTATTGCTAGGATTTTAGTGATATCTCAAGATCCATAACGAATTTGTAGTTGATTTTTTTTGTGAAAGTTTTTAAAAGTATATTAGTACTTCATATAAAATTTAAAGTTGTTTGGATGGTCCGATCGTGAGATATGAGCTATTGAAGTTTGGAAAACATCTCTCATAAGGATATATAAGGTTTTAAGATCTTTATCATACATTTGGGTGTTTTCTTGGTACTTGGGCTTGTGTTTTGATGTAATTGCCCAAAAAGAGAAAATATTATATGTATAAACTTGGTTTTTTATATCTTAGACTTGATTGAGTATTTAGTGGTAGCCAGAAGCCCAGCGCTTTCTTGAGGCAAACTCTCTCTACTCCGACAATGTGGTGATGTTCTATAGGACCTCCAATATGTGTTGCTTTATAGGACACATGCCTTAACTTATAAGATAAGTTTTTCTACATGTGGGCCACATAGTTAGTTTGGTCTTCAAGTTAACAACATATGTGGTACATGGCCAACTTGTTGACCACTTTAGTAATCCAAAAAATCAATTATAGACACCTATAAAGTCAAAACAGCATCTATGAAGCTTCTAAAAAGCTTTTGTAGAAGATATTATAGAACTAACTTACTTTTATCTACTTCTACTTATTTCTATATATTTATACAAATAATTATTGGCTTACATGTATATGTCCATGACATTACTCCCTCTTCAAGGGATGAGTTCCATAAGGAGCGGTCATCATATGTTGAAGAAATCTATGATGCGAGAAATTATATTTGCCACATATTCAGATCTTTATTCTCTTTGAAGATGGTTGATAGGGTCTCTCAACTATTGATAGTGTCGCATACCAAGGCGAAAAGACCACCTTATTATTTGATTGTTGTTGAGGCCTTCATAACTTTCTTCAAATAAAATATTTGGAACACCATCAAGAATTATTCCTACCTCTAATAAAATTACTAAACATTTAGAATCTCTTCTAAGATTGTGATATCAAATATGTTGTATTTTACCATCTATTCGAGGAAAAATATGTTATTCTTGAAGATCTTCATCTCGATTTCATCGTCTTGAAGGTTGTAACAATCATAATGTCTCGTCCAACAAGTCAAAAAAAGAAGGTTCTTTAATCAAATCCGCTGGTTGTTGGTTTTCTATCCCTTTAGTGTGACAACTACAAAGAAGCTACAAACAAGGATTGAGAGTAGAATGTTATCTTACCAAGATCTTGTTTCTTTTATATGAAAGGTTATCATCTTGATTTTGATGGATGTTGTCGATGAAAAGCCTCCACCACCTTTGCTATATTTGTAAGATTTTTTACTAGCTCTCATGTACATTCACTAATATCATATCCATACCAATAGATAAGTTATTCAAATTTATTTTGACATTGCCTTGAATCTAGGACTTCTTCCACTTCGAACTTTTTATTATTGTCCACTTCTATAGGAAGAGATAGAGCTTGTCTTCTTTTTGATTTGTCTACTATCTTATATAGTTCAAAAAGAGACATGTGGAATATTGGATGGATTTTTATTAACTCTAATAGATGTAAATAATATGCAACTGAATTGATTTGTGCAGAAATAAGAAATGGTCCAAGCCTACAATAGTCCAACTTGTGACAAGGATGAGTGGTCTTGATATTGCGACAAAGTAACTATATCTTGTCATCCATGTGGAATGGTAGTTATTTCTTTCGATAGACATCCACATTGATCTTTTGTTGTTCTTGAGTTTCTTTTAATTGTACCTTCATTGTTACATGTAGCTCTAACAAATGATTTGCCAAATCTTCTGCCATAGAATTATCAAATTTTGAAAAGTCAAAAGTATTAAGTTATGGATGATAACCATAATTGGCAAAGAAAGGTGTTTATTTTGTAGAAGAATGTATCGTATTATTATAAGTAAACGCTGCCAATGACAAAAGAATTGTCCAATCATCTTATTGGTAGTTGATGGTACATCTTAAATATTATTCCAAGACTTAATTAGTACGCTTCGTTTATCTATCAGTTTGAGGATGGAATGCCGAAGATAATTTTTTATCCACTTTTAGAATCTTGAAAAGAGTCTACCAAAATCTTGATACAAACTGAGTTTTCCTATTGGATATAATATCCTTAGATAATTTATGATAGCAATAGATGTTATCATAAAAGAGTTTAGCTATTTCTTCACCTTTGATAGATTTTGTACATAGTACAAAATGTACCATCTTAGTAAAACGATCTACTATCACAAATATAGAGTCATAAGAATCTGAGATTGGAAGATTCGTAATAAAATCCATAGAAACAAAAGACCATGGTTGTTTTAGAATAGGTAATAGTTGAAGAAGTCTGTAAGGTCAATGATGAGGAATTTTTGACCTTGAACAAATGTTGTATGACTAAAAAAAGTCTTTCACATTCTTCTACATTTGTCGCCACCAAAAATCTTTGGATATAAGCTTCAAAGTCTTGTTGTATCCAAAATGTCCTATTGTTGAAAAGTCATGATGTGCTTGAAAAATACATAATCGTGCTTCTCTTCTTGGAACATATAATTGATCTTTAAAATAGAGTAGGTTGTTTTTAAACTCAAACTTAGAAGTATCTTGGAACTTAAAAGAAGGATTTTTGATATTAAGAATAAGAGGATCAAAAGATATACTTAATTGGATTTATTTTATAAGGGTTGAATCAACAATCAATGTTGATTTCATTACTCAAAGATGAAAATGCTCTGGCTTCAAGAGAATTATTCTTTGTTCATCAAAAGATACATCTCTTTCTTTTGGTGCAAGATAAGAACATCTAGAAAGGGCGTCTCACAAACCTTGTTGTTTTCTAGGTCGATATGTGATCTTGAAATCAAATCCTGATAAAGACATGCTCCAATAAACTTAGAAACAATTTAAAATACGTGCTAACATGAAGTACTTGAGATTCATATGATCTGTATATACAATGATTGTATTAGAAGTGCCTTCTAAATGATGATGCCATTCTTGAAATGAATCCTTCGATTGTAAAAAGTTCTTTGTCATAGATTTCATAGTTAATCTCAGTTGCTTAAAATTTTTTGGAATGAAAAGCTACTTGGTGAAGTTTATCATATGTTTCCAATTATGATAATATGGCACCCAAAGCAAAGTTTGATGTGTCTGTTTCCATAAAAAAATACCTTAGAAAAGTTGATGCGATATAAGATTGGTGTAGAAATAAAGGTTGACTTCAAAATTTCAAAAGATGCTTCAACTTCTTTGCTCCACTCAAGTTTTTCTTTGCAAGTCAAATATGTAAGTAGAGCTACAACTCGAGAGAAGTCTTTGATGAAGATCCAATAATAGTTGACAAAGCCCAAAAAGCATTGGACTTATCTTACCATTTTTGGAATCTTTCAATCCATAATTATTTGATCTTTCTTAGGATCCATCATAAGTCTATCATTTGAAATGATATATCCTAAGAAGTCGACTTGAGTAGTGTGGAATATACACTTTTTTATCTTGGCATAGAGTCTCGCATCTTTTAATTTTTATAACACATAAAAAATATGAAGCTTATGTTCATTTATATTTTTAGAATAAATCAAGATGTCATCTACATAACAAACAACAATATCGTCTAAAAACTCTCAAAAAACATCATTCATTAGATGTTGAAAAGCTTTTGGTGCATTTATAAGTCCAAAAGGCATGATGTTGTATTCAAAATGCCCATACCTAGTTCGAAATGCAATCTTCCATTTATCTCCTTCTTTGATATGTATTAGATTATATGCTCTCCATAGGTCTATTTTGTGTAGATCTTAGCTTAATTCAGTTGATTAAGAAGTCCGAATATCAAAGATAGTGGGTATCTATTCTTAATGGTGATCTTGTTGAGTCCTCAATAATCAATACACATCTGCAATGATCCATCTTTCTTCTTCACAAATAAGATTGGAGCTCCTATTGGTCATTTGGAATGGCATATGAAATTCTTGGCCGGGTTGTCTTCAATATATTCCTTGAGCTCAGCCAATTCATTTTGTTATAAACTATAGATTAGTCGAAATGGTAGTTGTACTCCTTCTTGAAGGTTAATTGAGCAGTTATAGGGACGATGTTCTAAAAAAGTATCCACATTTTTTTTCTCAAATATATCTTAAAATTCTTAATATTTGCTAAGAATGCCACTTGAAGTCTTTGTATCATTAGAAACAAGTGTGGTGTAAATAACACAAGGTGATCCTCCTTTTGTAGTATGCAAGAAAGCTCTTATACCTACAAACATAGGTTTAATTGTATTAGACTTATATCTTTTTATTGGATTAATTTCACTCTTAATTATGCTTTTAAAGAAATCAAGGATTCAAGAAATCCAATCTATACAAGGATTATACTTTTTTAACTATGATAAATCAAAAATTACTGGATTAGAAGGAGATCTAATTATATTAAAGATCATGCAAGTAATATGACTATTTATTGTTACATCTATAGGAAGTGTTTCATGAGTAATATCTCTAAAAGACAATGGACGACCATCTATGACTTCTACATGAACAGGTTTGATTTTTTATACTAACGGTATTTTATGACTTTTAATAAATTCTACGTTTAAAAAACAAACTGAGGCTCCTAAATCTATTAAGGTGGAAACTTTATAATTATTAAGTCCTAAATGCATATCTATTATAAAACAAGGAGAAGGTTTTGAGGAGACGATAGAACCTTTATTAAAAATTATATAAGATTCTAGCTACATGGTTTCTATTATAGCTGGAAAAATTTGTTTTCCAAAACATTATCTTCTTTGACAGATGTGCTCCTCATTTTGTGATTTTATCACTTCTTTAGACAATGTTGAGTAGTGTGTTTAGGTTCTCCACAATATAAGCACAATCCTTCTTGATGGCAACGAGCCTTTTCTTATTCAATAAGAAGTTTAAAATGTACTGCATCACTTTACATATCTTCTCCTTTTGAATGTATGTGTTGAAGAGATGTTGGTGTTACCATTGAATTGTAGTAATATTGAGGTCTATTTATATGACTCTTAGATCGAAATTCAAAAAAACAATTGTCACATTTTTTAGCAAAGTCAATTGCTTGACTCAATGTTTGAGGATCAAGTAAGTTGAGCATCAATTTATTTACTTTATATTATAATCCATAGAAAAATTGACTAATAAGTGTAGCATCATTCTACTTAGTATTAGTTATAAGTTATCAAAATTTTGAATTATATAATATTACAGATCAATTACCTTGTCACAAAATATGGATCTTATTGGTTGCAATATGAGTTGCATCATGTTTTCCATACATGGACCAGAATTCCACCAAAAATGCCATCAGATTATTCAATATTAGATCTTGTCATTCAAAAAAAGATGAAAACAACGATAGTGCTGAACTTCAAAGAAATGTATCAATGAATCTAACTTATGATCCTGGAGCTGGATAGTTTTGAAGTTGAAGTTCAATCACAAGTTGTACTTGATTGATAAATCTTCAAAATTTGGATCTTATATCATCAAACTTCTCGAGCAAAGAAACTCTTGGTTCTCTAATACTTGAAGGATGTTCCATCATCGGTGGAGGGACATGATTTGGTGCAGATGTTGAAGCAGCTTTAATCATCTCTATATCCTCACTTCCTACCATTCTTGTTAATCCTTGTGGTGGTAAGCTAAGTTGATGCATTGTAAGCATCAACTCTCTCAATTACTCTTGCATTTGTACTATTGCACTCTTCATTTCAACAAAATCTATTGTAATAATACTCAAAAAAATATCTAATACCGCTCAAGACAAATAGAACAAAAGACTTGAGGACAAAGAAAATACCAAGAATAATATCAGTTTAGAAGAGGGTAATCTATAACTTCTAATATCCTTATGTCTTATCATGAAAAAGGAATAATTCACTTTTAATCAAGACAATATAAAGCTCTAATATTGTAAGTGTACTCTTGTCAATTTTTCAAGAACATGAACTAAAAGGTGATGCATAAACCAATGAAATCTGTATCAAAGAAAGAGTAACAAAATAGAAATAAAAAATTACATATATTAAAAAGAAACTAGAATGTCTTATTGCCAAAAGACAAGAAAACTTGAGACTCTTGAAACTAGATTAGAAGCAAGAAAGGAGTTGACAAGAATGAAGAGGGCTTCACTCTTATCTCTATATATACTATCTAATTAAAGGCTACGTAGTGATATTCTATAGGACCTCTAATATGTGTTGACTTTATAGGACACATGCCTTAACTTACAAGGTAAGTTTTTCTACATGTAGGCCATATAGTTAGCTTAGACTTCAAGTTAACAACATGTGTGGCACATGGTTAACTTGATGATCACTTTAATAATCCAAAAAGTCAATTATAGACACCTATAAAATAAAAACAGCATCTATGAAGCTTTTAGGAAGTTTCTATAAAAGATATTATAGAATTAATTTATTTTTATCGACTTCTACTTACTTCTATCTATTTATACATGTAATTATTGGCTTACATGTATATCTGTGATACTTAAGCAACTCTTAGAATAAAATTCAAAAAGTTGATTGTCACACTTCACATTAAAGTCAATTGCTTGACTCAATTTTTGAAGATTCAATAATTTGAGCATTAATTTTTTTATTTTATATTATAATCCAAAAAAAAGTTGGATAATAAATACAACATCATTTTACTTGTTATTAATTATAAATTATCAAAATTATAAATCATATCACATTAGTAATCAATTTCTTTATTGTAAAATATGGATCTTCTTGATTATAATACAATTATATCATATTTTTTATACATAGAATGAAACTGTCAAGGACAAGAACTCGATGAAAAACAATTCAGACAAGCGAGCCTTCACTCAAAGAGAGGTAACAAAATATATATAAACAAGTATATATATTGAAATAGAAACTGGAATGGCTATTGCCAAAAGACAAGAAAACTAGAGACCCTTGAAACTAGACTAAAAGCAAGAAAGGAGTTGACAAGAGTGAAGAAGCCTTCACTCTTGTCTCTATATATACTATCTAATTAGGAGCTACATGGCGACATTCTATAGGACCTCCAATATGTGTTGACTTTGTAGGACACATGCCTTGACTTACAAGGCAAGTTTTTCTACGTGTAGGCCACATAGTTAGCTTGATCTTCAAGTTAACAACATGTGTGGCACATGGCCAACTTGTTGACCACGTTTCTAATCCAAAAAGTCAATTAAAGACATCTATGAAGTCAAAGCAGCATCTAGGAAGTTTCTAGGAAGCTTCTATATTAAATATTATAGAATTAACTTACTTTTATCTACTTTTACTTACTTCCACCTATTTCTATATGTAATTATTAGCTTACATGATAATGGCCGTGACATTACCCCCCCTTCTAGAGACGAGTTCCACGAGGAGCGGTCATCATATGTTGAAGAAATCTATGATGCGACGAATTGTATTCGCCACATACTCTGATCTCTGTTCTCTTCAAAGATGATTGATAGGGCCTCTCAACCATCGGTAGTGTCCCATACCAGGGCGGGAAGACCACCCAGTTATTTGATCATTGTTGAGGCCTTCGTAACTTCCTTCGAATAGAATATTCGGAACACCATCAGGAGTTGTTCCTACCTCTAACAAAATCACCAAACATCGAGAGTCCCTTCCCAAATCGTGATACCAAACGCATTGTATCTCACCATCTATTCGAGGAAGAACATGTCATTCTTGAAGATCTTCATCTCGATTGCGTCGTCTTGAAGGTTGTGACAATCGTAATGTCTCGTCCGGCAGGTCAACAAACGAAGGTTCTTGAGTTGAATCCGCTGGTTGTTGGCTCTCCATCTAATTAGCATCACAAATGCAAAGAAGTTACAAACAAGGATAGGAAATTGAATGTTATCTTGCCTCAATCTTGTCTCTTTTATAAGAGAGATTTTTATCTTGGTTTCGATGGATGTCGTTGATGAAAAACTTTGACTTTAGCTGATGCATTTGCTAGATTCCTAGATGGCTCCCATGTGCGTTCACTAATATCATATCCGCGCCAATGAACAAGATATTCCAGTTTATTTCGGTGCCGCCTTGAGTCTAATATCTCTTCCACCTCAAATTCTTCATTATTATCTACTTCTATAGAAGGCGGTGGCATTTGTCTTCTTCCTTATATATCCACTGTCTTATATGGTTCAAGAAGAGACACGTGGAATACAGGATGGATCTTCATTGACTCCGGTAGATGTAACCGATATGCAACTGGGTTGATCTATTCAGAAACAGAAAAGGGGCCAAGCCTACGATAGTCCAACTTGTCACAAGGTCGAGTAGTCTTGATATTGCGACGAAGTAGCCATACCTTATCACCCACATTGAGTTGTGGTTGCTCCTTACGATATAGATCTGTATTTATCTTTTGTCGTTCTTGAGCTTCCTTCAATTGCGTCTTCATTATTGCATGTAACTCTGACAACCGATTTGCCATATCTTCTGCTGCAGGATTATCAACTTTTGAAAAATCAAAAGTATCAAGTCGTGGATGATAGCCATAATTGGCAAAGAAAGGTGTTTGTTGCATGGAAGAATGTACCGTATTATTATAAGCAAACTCTGCCAATGGCAGAAGGGTTGTCCAATCATCTTGTTGGTAGTTGATAGTACACCTTAAATATTGCTCCAAGACTTGGTTTACTCGCTCTGTTTGTCCATCAGTTTGAGGATGGAAAGCCGAAGATAGCTTTATGTCCACTTTTAAAATCTTGAAAAGGGTCCTCCAAAATCTTGACACAAATTGAGTTCCCCTATCTGATATGATATCTTTAGGTAATCCATGATAGCGATAGATATTATCAATGAAAAGCTTAGCTGTTTCTTCACCTGTGATAGATTTTGTACATGGCACAAAATGTGCCATCTTGGTGAAACGATCTACTATCACAAATATAGAATCATAAGATCTTGAGCTTGGAAGATCTGTGATGAAATCCATAGAAACAGAAGACCATGGTTGTTCTGGTATAGGTAATGGCTGAAGAAGTCCGTAAGGTCGATGACGAGGAATTTTTGATCTTGAACAAATATCACATGATTGTACAAAGTCTTTGACTGACTTCCACATTTGTGGCCACCAAAAATCTCTTGATATGAGTTCCAAAGTCTTATTATATCCAAAGTGCCCTGCTGCTGGAAAGTCATGACGTGCTTGAAGAACACGTAAACGTGCTTCTCCTTCTGGAACATATAGGCGTCCTTCAAAATATAATAGATTATTCTTGAACTCGAACTTAGAAGGATCATGAGACTTGGAAGAATTATTCTCGATATCATAAACAAGAGGGTCTGAGGACATACTGGACTGGATTTGCTTGAGAAAAGTTGAATCAACCGTCAATGTTGATTTCATTGCTCGGAGATGAAATTGCTCCGGTTTCAAGAGGACCATTCTTTGTTGCTCAAAAGCTGCATCTCCTTCTTTTGGTGCAAAATAAGAACGTCTAGATAGGGCATCAGACAAACCTTGTTGTTTTCCTGGCCGATAAGAGGTAATGAACTCGAATCTTGACAAAGACATACTTCAACGAGCTTGACGCTGATTCAACACGCGTGCTGACATGAAATACTCGAGGTTCTTGTAATCTGTATACACAGTGACTGGACTAGAAGCGCCTTCTAGATAATGACGCCATTCTTGAAAGGAATCCACGATCGCAAGAAGTTCTTTATCGTAGATCTCATAATTGATCTCGGCTGCTGAGAATTTTCTTGAATGAAAAGCTATCGGATGAAGTTTGTCATCTGATCCCATTTGTGATAAAACTGCACCCAAGGCAAAATCTGATGCATCTGTTTCCATAAAAAATGCCTTGGAAAAATCAACACGATATAAGACTGGTGCAGAAACAAACGATGTCTTCAAGGCTTCAAATGCTGCTTCCGCTTCTTGATTCCATTGAAATTTATCTTTACTAGTCAAGCGTATAAGTGGAGCTGCAACTCGTGAGAAATCTTTGATGAAGATCCGATAGTAATTGGCAAATCCCAAGAAACATTGGACATCTCTTACTGTCCTTGGAATCTTCCAATCCATGATTGTTTGGACTTTCTTAGAATCCATCATGAGACCATCATTTGAAATGATGTATCCTAAAAAGTCAACTTGAGTAGTGTGAAATACACACTTTTCGATCTTGGCATACAATCTTGCATCTCTAAGTTTTTGTAATACTTGACGAACATGTATTTCATGTTCTTCAACGTTCTTAGAATAGATCAGGATATCGTCTAGATAGCAGACGACAAAATTGTCTAAGAATTCATGAAATACATCATTCATGAGATGTTGAAAAGTAGCTGGTGCATTCGTGAGTCCAAAGGGCATGACATTATATTCGAAATGTCCATACCTGGTTCGAAACGCAGTCTTCCATTCATCTCCTTCTTTGATCCGTACTAGATTATATGCTCCTCTTAGATCTATTTTTGTATAGATCTTAGCTTGATTCAACTGGTCAAGGAGTCCTGATATCAAAGGTAATGGATACCTGTTCTTGATTGTGATCTTGTTGAGTCCTCGATAATCAACACACATTCGTAAAGATCCATCTTTTTTCTTTATGAATAGAATTGGAGCTCCTGCTGGAGATTTTGAATGGCGTATGAAATTCTTCGCTAAATTCTCGTCAATATATGTCTTGAGTTCAGCCATCTCATCTTGCGATAAACTGTAAATTGGTCCAAATGGTGGCTGAGTTCCTTCCTTGAGGTCGATTGAACAATCATATGGACGATGCTCAGGAAGAATATCTGCATTCTTTTTCTCAAAAACGTCTTGATACTCCTGATATTGACTTGGAATGCCACTTGAAGTCTTTACGTTTTCAGAAATAGGTGCAGCATAAATAGCAAAAGTTGATCCTTCTTTTGCTGCGTGTATAAATGCTTTTGCACCTATCAGTACGGGTTTTACTACACTAGACTTATAATTTTTTACTTGGTTGGTAGAACTATTAATAACGCTTTGGGAAAAGTCAAGTTTATGCAAATTCCAATCTATTCGAGGGTTATATTTTTCTAGCCAGGATAAACCTAAAATAACTGGATTGGACGGGGATTTAATTATGTTAAAAGCTATGTAGCTATCATGACCGTCTATTGTTACTTTTATAGGATGAGTTTCATGAGTGACATCTCCAGAAGACAAGGGACGACCATCTATGACTTCTACATGTACTGGTTTAGGTTTCTGTACAAAGGGTATTTTACGACTTTTAACAAATTATTCATCTAAAAAACATGCTGAGGCTCCCGAATCTAATAAAGCAGAGGCTTTGTAATTCTTAGGTCCTAAATATAAGTCTATTATAAAACAAGGAGAGGGTTCTGAGGAGAGGATAGGACCTTCATTAGGAATTGTACAAGGTTCCAGCTGCACGGTCCCTATTGTAGCTGGACGAATCCATTTTCCGACATGTTGTCTTCTTTGACCGTCGTACCCCTCATTTTATAGTTGCGTCGTTTTTTTGGACAATGTTGAGCAGTGTGCTTAGGTTCTCCACAATATAAACATAATCCTTCTTGACGACGATGAATCTTTTCTTGCTCAGTTAGGGGTTTAAAACGTACCGCGTCAATTTGCATGTCTTCTACTTTCGAATGTACATTTGGCAAAGATGTTGATGTTGCCATTGAGTAATAACGTTGAGGTTCCCGTGAATGATTCTCGGATCGAAATTCAAAAAGTCGATTATCACATTTTACCGCAAAATCGATTGCTTGACTCAAAGTTTGAGGATCAGGTAAGTTGAGCATCAATTTCTTTACTTCGTATTGCAATCCATAAAGAAATTGACTGATGAGTGCAGCATCATCCTACTTGATGTTAATTACAAGTTGTCAAAATTGTGAAGCATATACTGTTACTGAGCGATTTTCTTGTCACAGAATTCGGATCTTATTTGTTGCAACACGAGTTGCATCGTGTTCACCATACATAGATCGAAACTCCGCCAAAAAAGCTTCCAAATTGTCCAATATTGGATTTTGTTGTTCAAGAAAAGATGAAAACCACGATAATGCAGAACCAGAAAGTAGAGTGCCAATAAACCTGACTTGTGATCCTGGAGTTGGATAGCTTTGCGGTTGAAGTTCAATTGCCAATTGTACTTGATTGATGAACCCTCGAAACTTTGATCTCGCACCATCAAATTTCTCGGGTAAGGCAATTCTTGGTTCTCTAGTGCTTACAGGGTGTTGTACAATTGGAGAAGGAACGTGATTTGTTGTAGATGTTGAAGCAGCTCCGATCATCTCTATATCCCCACTTTCTGCCATTCTTGTTCTTTCCTATGTTGGTGAATTGAGTTGATGCATCGCAAGCATTAACTCCCTCATTTGCTCTTGCATTTGTGCCATTGCACTCTTCATTTCAATAAGCTCTGCCATAATAACACTAAGAAGAAAAATTTGTTTGATACAGCTCAAGACAAAAGAAAAGAAAGACTTGATAACAAAGAAGATACTAAGAACAATATCAGTTTAGAAGTGGGTAATCCGCAAACTTCCAATACGCTTATGTCTTGTCAAGAGAAAGGGGTAATCCACTCTTACTCAAGAAAAAACAAAGCTCTGATATTGTAAATGCACTCTTGTCAATCTGTCAAGGACAAGAACTCGATGAAAAATAATTCAAACAAGCGAGCCTTCACTCAAAGAGAGGTAACAAAATATATATAAACAAGTATATATATTGAAATAGAAACTGGAATGGCTATTGCCAAAAGACAAGAAAACTAGAGACCCTTGAAACTAGACTAGAAGCAAGAAAGGAGTTGACAAGAGTGAAGAAGCCTTCACTCTTGTCTCTATATATACTATCTAATTAAGAGCTACGTGGCGACGTTCTATAGGACCTCCAATATGTGTTGACTTTGTAGGACACATGCCTTGACTTACAAGGCAAGTTTTTCTACGTGTGGGCCACATAGTTAGCTTGATCTTCAAGCTAACAACATGTGTGGCACATGGCCAACTTGTTGACCACGTTTCTAATCCAAAAAGTCAATTAAAGACACCTATGAAGTCAAAGCAGCATCTAGGAAGTTTCTAGGAAGCTTCTATATTAAATATTATAGAATTAACTTACTTTTATCTACTTTTATTTACTTCTACCTATTTCTATATGTAATTATTAGCTTACATGATTATGGCCGTGACAGAAACTTTATCAAAAAAGCCTTTAAATTATCTAATATTAGATCTCATCATTTAAAAAAAGAAAAAAACCATGATAATGGTGAATCTAAAAGAAATATATTAATAAATTTAATTTACAATCTTAGAATTGGATAGCTTTGGGATTGAAGTTCAGTCACAAATTGTATTTAATTGATAAATCCTTCAAAACTTGGATCTATATATATTATCTATATATATTATCTACCTAAGAGCTAAATAGCAACATTCTATAGAACCTTCAATATATATTGACCTTACAAGCCACATGTCTTAACTTGCAAAGTAAGTTTTCTATGTGTATGCTATATAGATAGCTTGTTTCATAATCTACCTACATATGTAACACATGACTAATTTGTTGACCAAATTTTTGATCTAAAATCAATTATAAATATATTTAAAGTCAAAGCCATGTCTATGAAACTTTTAAAAAGATTTTATAGAAGATATTATGAAATTAACCTATTTTATATACTTTTATTTATTTATATCTAATCATATAGGTAATTACTAGAATTAATATGTATGTCTGTGATAGTATATTTATGATAGTCAATGTGGGTATTGAATTGTTGTCAATCTTGTTGGAGTATGTTATTATTAAGATTTGATTTTAAGATCACATATTGACTTAGAAAACAACTAGGTTTGTCAGATATACTCTCTAGACATTTTAATCTTGCATCAAAAAAAAAAAAGATATAGTTATTGATAAATAAAAAATAATTATCTTGAAACTTAAGCAATTTCATCTTCAAGTAATAAAATCAACATTGATTGTTGATTCAATCTTTGTTAAGAAAATTTAATCAAATATGTCTTTTAATCTTCTTATTTATAATATCAAGAATATTTCCTCTAAGTCTTCTGATACTTCTAAGTTTGAATTTAAAAACAACCTACTCTATTTTGAAAGTCTCCTATATGTTCTAAAAGAGAAAGCACATTTATGTGTTTTTCAAGTACGTCATGGTTTTCTGACAATAAGACATTTTGGATATAACAAGACTTTAATGCTTATTTTTAGAAATTTTTAGTGACTAAAAATATAAAAAGATGTGAAAGAATTTGTACAATCATATGATATTTGTTGAAGATCAGAAACTCCTCATCATTGATCTTGTAGACTTTTCTAACCATTGTCTATATCAAAACAATCATAGTTTTTTATTTCTATGGATTTTATTATGAATCTTTTAAGTTCAAGTTTATATGACTCTACATTCATGATAGTAAATTGCTTCACTAAAATAACACATTTTGTACTATGTACAAAATTTATTTTAGATGAAGAAACAATTAAGTTTTTCTTTGATAACATCTATTCCTATCATAGATTACCAAAAAGATATTATATCAAATAGAAGGATATAATTTATATCAAGATTTTAAAAAATCTTTTTTAAGATATTGAAGGTGGATGTAAAATTATCTTTGGCCTTTTAACTTTAAATTGATAGACAAACAAAACAAGTGAATCAAATTTTTTAGCAGTATTTAAGATGTACCATCAATTATCTTGAAGATGATTCAACAACTATTTTGCCATTGATAGAGTTTGCATACAATAATTTAGTATATTCTTCTATTCAACAAACATCTTTCTTTGCCAATTATGGTTATCATTTACCACTTGATATTTTTGACTTTTCAAAAGTTGATAATGCTATAGCAAAAGATTTAGCAAATCATTTATTAGAACTATATATAATAATAAAGGTATAATTAAAGAAAGCTTAAGAATGATAAAATATCAATGTGAATACCTATCATAAGAAACAACCATAATTCAATATTAGTGATAAAGTATGGTTACTTTGTTGCAATATCAAGACTAATCTTCTTTGTAATAAGTTGAACTATTATAGATTTGGACCATTTTTTATTTTTAAATAAGTCAATTTTATTGCTTATCGATTACATCTAGTAAAGTCTATGAAGATCCATCTTATATTCCATATGTTTCTTTTTAAGCCATATAAGATGATAAATATCTTGGAAAAAAGACAAATGCTACCTCCTCCTATAAAAGTGAATAATAATCAAAAGTTTGAGATAGAAGAAGTCTTAGATTCAAAGCAACTCCAAAATAGATTGGAATATCTTATTCATTGGTATGGATATGATATTAGTACATGCATATACCAACTAATAAAGAAGGTTGATGCTTTTCATTGATGACATCTATTAAAATTAAGATAAAAAATAGAAAATATTTGATATAAAAGAAATAAGATTCAAGGAGGATAGCATTCTATATTCTACCTTTATTTATATTTTTTATATATTTGTGGCATTAAAAAGATGAAGAATCAATAATTAGTAAATTTAATTTAAGAGTTATTATTTACTAATTTATTAAATAAGATATTACAATTGTCACAATCTTCAAGTTGAAAAAATTTTAATAATGATTTTCAAGAACAACATGTCCTTCCTCAAATAGATGGCAAGATATAATGTGTTTGATATCATGACATTCAATGAAACTCTCAATATTTGGTAATTTTATTAGAGGTAGAAATGATTCTTGATAATATTTAAAATATTTTATTTTAAGGGAGTTATGAAGGCCTGAACAAAAATCAAATAATAGGGTGGTCTTTTTACCTATGTATGAGACATTATCAATAGTTGAGAGGACTTATCAACCATCTTCAAAGAAAATGAAGATTAAAATATATGGCAAATATAATTCATAGCATCTTGGATTTCTTCAATATATGATGATTTTTTATTGGAACTTATTCTTAGAAGAGGGATAATATCATAAACATATTTATTTTAATAATTATATATATAATTAGATAGAAGTAGGTAAAAATAAATTAATTTCATCATATCTTTTAAAAAAGCTTCTTAGAAGCTATATAGATGCTACTTTGATTTTATACATATTTGTAATTAATTAATAAGTTAGAAACTTGGTCAACAAATTAGCCATGTATCATATATATTGGTAGCTTGTAAAACAAGCTAACTATGTAGCTTACATATAAAAAACTTGCCTTGCAAGTTAAGATATGTCTCTAGTAAAATCAACATGTATTGAAGGTCCTATAGAACATTACTATGTAGCTCCTAGTTAGAGAGTATATATGAAGACAAGTATAAAGCCTTCTTCATTCTTGTCAATGCCTTTCTTATTTTTAATCTAGTTTGAAGAATCTATATTCTTCTTATCTTTGGCAATAGCTATTTTAGTGTTAAAACTATATTACTTTTGGAGTGAATATTTATTCTTCTTGAGTTATATAAGAGTGTTTTAAAGTTCTCCTTGTTTTGATTCATTTCTGTGATATCATTACTTATGATACAACAAGTTTCTTAATTTTGAAAAAAAAAAAAAAGATACAAGAAATAAAGATTCTAATTACATGGCCTCTCATATTGGTTTAATTGGATGTATATTTGAGTAGTTCCATAAGAGAGTATTGTCTAAAAAATAATGTGTTTTAATAAATAGTGCATAGTCATATTCCAAAAAACATGTTACTAAGTGGTCACACAAAAGTATGCTTATTCTTCTTTGAGAAATAATATGATATTATATAGCATTAAGGTATTGTGATGTTTGTGCTTAATATTTCAGTAATTGAAATATAATAGAACAATTGTTCCAAATATGATATACATATCATTTGATCAAATATAAAAATTGGCTGATATACTCTATTTCTTGGATTGTAGAAGTATAATGGATCTTTTGCTATGTGGTGAAGAGACATTAAAGACCTAATATAGATGATACTATAAAGAGCTACAAAATAAGTGAATGATTATATTTTGATAAAATGGTTTATTTTTGTTGCCTAATTAATAAAACATTGGAATTTCAATGATTTTTTTAATATTTTAGGTGTCTATAGATCTTTCAGCAACTCGAGTAGGTAATATTGGCAAGAAGGCAAAAAAATTGGAGCTTACATTATGATTGGTCCCTTCAAAAAGTAATTCTTAGATTAAACTTGCTTAGTTGAAAAAAAGAGTGGATCTTTAATTCTAATGCAAATTAAAATTGTATTTGGATCATGAAATCAATACTTTTTCTCCTTAAAATTATTGTTATAAATATTTGTTAATTGTTGCAAGAGAGAGTTAGTGGCACTTCATAGTAATAAGAGATTCTTTTTATAATCAAGATCCTCCATATTAAGTTGTTGAAGCTCATATATTAATTATTCATCAAGACCTTGTAAGCATCCAAAAGACTTTCAAATTCATTGACTTGGGATTTTTCTAATAGCTATCAAATACAACTCATTGTCTTAATAATAAAAAAAATTATCTCAACTGATGCATTCTAAGTTCATGTGTTTGCAAATTTTTATATTATGTTCGACATCTCCACCAAAAAATTGAATTGATGTAATTGTTGTCACAACCAATTTAGTCGAGGTTTAGGATTTAGGGTTTAGGAGGCAAGTTGTTAATAAAATAAGAGATGAGTTCTACTAGAGATAGTTATGAGTTTCCAAATATGACTCAACTTAGCGACGACATAAGACGACAATAGAATTAATTCCATTCAATACAATATAAGCATAATAAAAACATAGAATAATCATATATTCAAATATCTCTTAAGGTCGTCATACCAAATGGCTTTAATATTAAAATATGGAGATGGATAACATTCCTACTAGCCCTACAATTTAGGCTCTTCTACAATCCTATTAACATAGGATTTGGCTAAGCCTACTTCTTATCTTTACAGAAAAAGGGAGGGGGAAATATACATAGAGAGAGAGGCATAGGATTTGGCTAAGCCTACTTCTTATCTTTACAGGAAAAGGGAGGGGGAAATATACATAGAGAGAGAGGCAAAAGAAGGAAGGCAAAGGAAAGAAAGAAAGGAAGGCAAAGGAAAGAAAGAAAGGAAGGCAAAGGAAAGAAAGAAAGGAAGGCAAAGGAAAGAAAGAAAGGAAGGCAAAGGAAAGAAAGAAAGGAAGGCAAAGGAAAGAAAGAAAGGAAGGCAAAGGAAAGGAAGAAATGCAAAGGAAGGTCACGGAAGGGGGAGGTGGGGTCGCGCGTCCTGCTTCATGGCCAGGGCGGCTTCACCGAAACGGATGGCGAGAGGGTGGTGGAAATGCGGGCGATGGACGAGGGGGGCTCGATGCAATGTGATGCAGGGCTTGTGCGGGGGAGATGGAAGGAAGGAAGGAAGGCAAAGCAACGAAAGGAACGAAAGGCGTTGCTTGAGGGTAAGTACCCTGGTGACTAGGCTCTCAGTCTCAGTGGCCATGGTGAATCCCTGCCACCCTCTGGCTCTCGAAATCCCTCTAGCGATTGCCCTTCTTCACCACCACCACCACCGTTCTTTGTAGCCTTGTTGTGGTCACATGAATGTCTTCTCGATAGAGGTGCACGTCATTCGACAGCTTGCTGCTCGAGTGCTGTGGTAGTCAAGATTTTTTGGGGGGGATTGTTGGAGTTTGTGGAACTATCCCCTCGTGAGGAATTTCGGTGGGTTTCGCTGTGGCGGTGGAGTTGATCGGTGATGTTGGTTCTTTTGTTTCCGTGAGAAAGTTGGGTTTGTAGATTGGGTTGTTACCTGGTTTAGCGCTGGGTGGTGGTTGAGGTGCATGAAGTTGTCTGTGTTAGTGTTCATTGTTGACGTGCGGGGATCGGAGACAGGAGTGTTTGAATTCAGGTTTGTGGGGTCCTCTGTGGGTTAAATTCTGAATTGGGAGAAGATGAAGGGAGGAGGGCGAGCGTTAGGGTTTCCTGCTCTCATCCGGTTCACCCAGGAGCAAGCGCGACGGGCAGTGCCCATTTTAGGTCAACAGGTTCGAAGTTCTTCCACGACCAATCCCCCCACGGAGTCATCCTCAACTCCAGCAACCCCTACCCTCACCGCATTGCGAGAGCGTCTCGCCAAAGGGGGTCCTAGCCTAGGTGATTTTATCACTCATTCGAGCACAACTCCGGAGGGATACTCTGTGGAAGTGGGCACCAAGAAGAATCCCAAGCCAAAGCCTGAATGGATGAAGATGGTTGTTCCTGGCGGAGACAAGTATGCTTCAATTAAGTCCAAGTTGAGGGAATTGAAACTGAATACGGTTTGCGAGGAGGCCAGGTGCCCCAACATTGGAGAATGCTGGACAGGGGGTGAAACCGGCACTGCAACCGCTACCATCATGATACTCGGGGATACCTGCACACGAGGTTGCAGGTATGTATTGCAGCGGATTTCGCCCCGAATTTACTGTCCTGCGATTCCACATATGCTCTTGATGGGACTTTGTTGAATATCCTCCATCACTGTTCTGCGGATTGTAGTAGTAAATCCCTTTCGGATTTCTAGAATATGAAGCCTTGGATTTGCGGTGTTTTATTGGTCCGCAGGTTCTGTGCGGTGAAAACTTCGCGAGCCCCTCCACCGGCGGACCCTGAAGAGCCTCTGCGAGTTGCCGAAGCTATAGTTGCATGGGGATTGGATTACGTGGTGCTGACTAGTGTTGACAGAGATGACATGCCTGATCAGGGCAGCGCACACTTCGCTGAGACTGTGAAAAATCTGAAAGAGCGCAAACCAACAATGCTTGTTGAAGCGCTTGGTAAGCGTTTTTTATTTTCCCTTTCTCTTTTTCTTTCTTTTCTTTACTTTCTTCTTCTTCTTCTTCTTCTTCTTCTTCTTCTTCTTCTTCTTATTTATTTATTTATTTATTTTTAAACCCATTAAATTGCATGTCACAACTCCTTGCATCTTGTCTATTGTTTTATTCTATTTAGAATCCACTAGTTTTTGCCTTGGTTTGCTTCAACAGAAATAGTGAGTGTCTTGCGGATGTTCAAATCATTACCTGAAACATGTGCGTGCTTCACAGTTCCGGATTTCCGTGGTGATCCGGCGTGTGTGGAAAGAGTTGCAACATCGGGGCTTGATGTGTTCGCTCACAATATTGAAACTGTTGAAGAGCTTCAAAGCTCTGTACGGGATCGAAGAGCTAATTTCAAGCAATCCTTGGACGTGTTGCGCATGGCCAAGAAGTTCGCACCCCCGGGCACTCTTACTAAAACATCAATTATGCTCGGCTGTGGAGAGACTCCTGCACAGGTATTTTCGTCCACATGGATTATCCTATTTGACTTTTCTCGGTAAGCAAGGTAGATTGCTATTTTATCTCGTAGTGATGTTTGGAGCCACTGTGTCATGGATCACTCATGTGTGTGACTATAACGTTAGTGAATGTTCCCGAGTTCTTCGTAATAACGAATTGATTTTGTCATTCCAGGTGGTAAAAGCAATGAAGAGTGTGCGGGCGGCAGGTGTGGATGTGATGACACTAGGCCAATACATGAGGCCAACAAAACGGCACATGCCTGTTTCCGAGTTTGTCACTCCTGAGGCATTTGAAGAGTACCGGAAGTTGGGAGTTGAATTGGTAAGATTTTGAGAATTCTTCAAGCTCTAATTTCGTTTGCATGGAGTTGTCTACCTATGGGCAGAATCCAATATTTTATTACTTTTTCGCTGGGTTAAGAAATTTTGGACTAAGTCACACATTTTGAAACCACTCATCAAGCTGACGGTGTTGCATTTTCAGGGCTTCCGATACGTGGCATCTGGCCCAATGGTACGCTCGTCCTACAAAGCCGGGGAGTATTTCATTAAGTCCATGATCGATGAAGATCGTGAAAGGCAAAGAATCGCTGCCATAGAGTAGATACACCATCCTTGGTGTTACATCCAATTAAGGGGAGTTGGTCTTCGAACGAAACAATCTGGATGGAGGGTTAATGTGCGCACAAGTGTTTTTCTGTGTGAAGAAATTTTCTCCCCATATTACATCTAGATTCAAGATTCTTTCGTAATACGTCAGATTTTCATTTAATGCCGAATGGCAGCTTTGTGAGAGGACCTTCACATACGTGGGGCTGTAAGGTTACTTTTTCAGCAGGGTCTCAATTAGTATACGTCTGTATCAACTAGCTCATTGAATGATTGTTTAGGAGAAAGAAAGGGCGAAACAGGAGTTCAGATCTTCTGTCGGGAATGTGCCATCATCTTTGTTTATCATCTAAACATTACTTTTATGGCTTGTATTTAAATTATGTTTGGTAACAGTCGTTGCGCAATGCCTTCAAAAACCGCTCAGATGGCATTGCAAGAAAGGTTCTGGTACAAGGTGTGACACAGATTGGTTTTCTCGAGATGAGATAATGAACGGCGGGTGCTGGTGACAAGCTAGTGATTGAATGGTTCGTGAGCTTCTCAATCGTATGCTAATTCATGGCTAATATTGATGACAGACAGATATGTTATGAAGCTATGAGACCAAATTGCAACAGAGCCTGCTAAGATATGTTCACACTCGTCTTTTCACTAGACATTCTAGTTTTCTGTGTCTATATTCGGCTAAATGAGACATTATTTGTGAGCTATGTTAAGAAACCACGGGGAAGATTAATGCTACACGCCCTTGGTTAGAAGGTGCTAATGAAGAACCCTTCGAAGAGTTTTGATATCTCAATCTTAGAAACGCTGATTTAACCAACCGGGAGGCTTGTAATTAATTAGAAATTGCACTGTAAACATGAGTTTTGAAGGGAAATGAACTACAGAAGCATATTTGTAGCGTAGATTAACATAAAAAAACATGAAAATCAAAAAATGAATGAACCAGATTCTACAGAATATAGATTGTTAGCAGTTCAGCAACTTTACGCGAACGTGGGCTGTGGGCTGTAGGCTGGAGCTCACTAACAGAATAGAATGAAGTTGGATGATAGGATTGCACAGGTTTTAAGTGTTTTAGCAGTTGCAGCTCATTCTATCTATGTTTTCCCCATCACTTAACTAAAACTCATTGATAAGACATGTTTTAGCCATGTCTGGAACATTTCCTGAGTCTCATTGATGCACAAATGTGTAACAATGTATGTTAGTCCAAGCTGTAATAAATTTGACAGTAAGCAAATGTAACGGAATATTTTTCTGCTAGTGTCTTAATGAGGTATTACAATTTTTGAGCATTTTGTAGTCATTAATGAAGGTATATATATATATATATATATATATATACACACATTCATATGTGAGTGTGAGAGAGAAATTCAGCAGAAAAATAAATAAAGAATGAATGAAAACACAATGCAATACAATAAAATGAGGTGCAACACTTGAACTTTTTTTCATACAAACACCACCTTTCAATTTGATAAAACATTTCTGGGTTCAATACAATCTAGTGTTGGCTATGTTTTTATTTTTTTTTATCTCATCTTCTTCTAAAGTGTGAAAGATTCTTTCATTACAATCTTTTGACCACGATTGACTTTAGTACCGACATCCACTAGTATTGTCAAAGCACCAGTACACTAAATGGAATATTTAGGAAAAAAATTCCAAAAAGCATTTAATGTATGATGGTTGATGAGTCCTACTTTTTACAGTTTAATAGCTTTATATGTATTATATCAAGTGTCATTAAGTACAAATACAGCTTCTACATTCACTTTCATTGCTATAAAAGAGTTGCTCCAAGAATGTACTTTTTTCACGATGACTTCTTAATGACTATTCTTTATAATAAAAATAAATAAAAATCAAAACTTGGAAATTTGTTGATTGTTATGTTAACAATACTTATTAAGAGATGTTTCTGTAATTTCGATGCTACTATTTTTGAAAACTATAAAATTTAAAACTTTTCAAAAAGATGTTAAAGTACGTAAACAATATATAGTAATACAACTTAGTGGATTAGAAAGCTTATATTACGTAAATATACACACACTTAATGACATTGACTGGCAACTTTTTGAGGTTAAATGTGATTACTGTACTAATTTATAAATTATACAGTACTAACAACAATAACAATCATATTGCGTATACTAATATGGATACTCAGACTATATGTATTTATTAGTAGTATACGTACGGGTTTCAAAACTAGTGGACATAACTCACACTAAGCAAAATAAAACCACTAAGTATAAATTTATTTTATTTTATTTTATTTTATGATGATAGTAGTAAGATTAATAATGATAACAACAACAACAACTAGTGTGAAAGTTTTTTTTTTTTTTTTTTTTTTTTTTAACATACTCATTTGATTGGAATGGCCACATGAAAAGTATTTTGTGGTTGTTGATTCATACGATTTTTAAAATATTACCTTTCATACAATTTTAAAACATTGATGATTTGCACCATCAACTCTCATATCCTACAAAAACGACTATTCATTTTAAAATAAATGTTCAGTGAACTGGGTAGTTGTCTCTACAAATCTGTCAATTCATAGTGCCTTATCTCAGAACTCAAAATTGTTGAAGGATATTTTGAAAAAAACCTCATCATTCTGTTAAGCAACTACCATTTCCATAATTCAAGTGACATTACAAGGGGAAGAATAAATTTTAATTAGAAACAAAATAAACATAAGCTTACTTAAGTTCAGTGTTACCCAATGTACTCAAATGCACCTCATAACATAAAATGTCATATGTTGAATTCTTCTGTTATTAGTACTTGCATGAACAGAATGTAGATAAAAATGAGGAGGAAGTATTTTGTAACAACTGTATTTGCAACTTAAGCTTAAATAAATATCTTGCAAATTATTATTGTGTTTATGATAACTTTAAATCAGATTTCTTTAGAATTAACTCATCAAAAATACCTATTATAGATTCTGCAAAGGACACTCATCCTTGTTTAAATTAGTGTTTGATTTGAGCAAGAATGGGAGAAATGGGGTACACCCACTTTATGAAAGTATAGAATACAAAAGTAAAATGGTATGGCATGATGGACAACATTATTTGTCCCATGCAAAAGTGGACAATCAAATATATTGGTTCCCATCCAAAAAGGATTTAGTTCTCCATTCAATCCCCTTGAGTTTCCCATCTAAAACCATTAGTTCTCAATCCAAAGTGTACTCCCTAAAATATATGATTTAGGGCTTCTCCAACATGTTTTACCTCTTCACAAGGGAATGCTCAAGAGTGTCCATGCCAATCTCATAGCCACCACCTTTCATGTCTTTCCTTCTCACTCTTATCTTTTGTTCTTTTTTTCATTGTTTGTATTATTCCAATTTCAAAGGGACCTAAGTCTAACCTCGTTCTAGCATGAGGTTAGACTTAGGTCTCATTGTAGCACCTGGTAGTAGATTTTGAAAACAACCTCTTCTCCCTTCATTATTTTTTTGAATACATTTATTGGGGTTTCTTTCTATAGTTAATCGATTTTTTTCTTTTTGCTGATTTTTATATGAAATTATTTTCAAAATTTCTACTTGTATTTTTACAAAAATTGTATTCACGTTGAAAGAAGTTTGATAAAGAATCTTGAATCTTCATATTTATAACTACCACACACACACACACACATATATATATATATATATATATGTGTGTGTGTGTATGTGTGTATGTATACGTATGTATATTATACGTATAAATATACATGTAGATTTACACACATCCATACATATAAATATCTAATTGTCATGCAATCTGGCATCCTCTTTCATTCATTGTCTCCCAATGTCCTCCCTACACCTCTGCTACATTAAATTAAAGTGCAATTCCCCTACTTAAGTCTGTGTGTATGTATTATATGTATATGTATATATGTGTGTATATATGCGTACATATATACATATATATGCATATATACATGTATATAAGTATATGTGTATATGTGTGGGTACTTGTTTTTCCAATTGAATAATTCAGAATGAATGCTGCACAAAAAGAGGGAGAGGAGGAAATGCTTCTATGGAGCACCCACTTTAGTGAACCCCAGGTCCCCCCAACCTCATTCATCCATCCCTCTCACTCTAGGCAAGGATGCGAATGGATGGTCCTGCTAATGGATGAATGAATTGTTCAATGAAGCACAGTACTTCTCTCACCCATCGCACAATAGGAGAACTGCAGTCAGGCATTGGGTGTTGTGCTTTCTCACTTCAGTCCCACATCCATCCATCTTATCATACTTATCATTCATCCATACATGCACAGGCTGTTCGAACATAAATATATTGAAGTATGAGAATAAAATCAATAATTTGAAGCGCTTTTGGTTGGCACTTTGGTGCACGAGTACTAGCACCTAATAGAACACAAACAAACAAACAAACAAACTCAAGAACAAAAATGCTACAAAACCAACTGAAAGAGCCTTTTTAGGTTAACAAAACTGGCAAGAGCTGTTGCAAAATCATCATTGTTTTGCCGTGTTGAAAAAGGTGAGGGGAATTTCACCATCTCTTTTTAACAATCAAAGAATCTGGCTTCTAAAAATAAATAAGGAGTAAAGAATAAAAGAAAAAAAAAAAAAAAAAAAAAAAAGACTTCAGAAACAGAGGCAGTTCTGTCGAGCCGTTTCAAGGTGTGGAATCTGGATTTATTCACTCTATTTATTTATTAATTGTATAGAAACCCCTTGTTTCACAAGTCAAGCAATTGTGGCATTTGTTTTGTGGAGTTTCATGCAAAGAGAGTGAATTTGGAATTGAGTTGTGTTCCTTTCTAAAGACAAAAGATGAAAAACATTGAACAAAATAAAATATTCAAAAGGATCCTATTATTTATGAACATAAATATATGTATATATAGCAATGTCTTATAGAACATAGAAGACTTTGTTAGGAATTTTTCAAGAAGAAAATAGGTAAACAATTTGGAACAAGAGACTCCCCTTCGCAAAAGAAAGGGATAATTTTTGGATGGCAAAAGAGATGCTAAGTTCCAAAGAGCAAATGGTAATTAAATGAAATATTATTATACCACAAAGTGATGTAATAATACAAGATATGGCAACGGTTAAGAAAGTATTAACAATTACTCTGTAGTATCCTTATCTCTGTCCTCCATGTTATTAAGAGGTAAGGCAACTTTTGTAACTTTCATTTAATCAGAGCATTTGGTATACTTCAATTTTTGTGTCAAAAAAAGGAGGAGAATATATTCACATATATTTGAACGTATGCATATGTTTTCTTTACCACAGAATATTGCTAATCGGTTGCATTTTCGTGGAACAAATAAAAAAAAAGTTGTGCATTTGTAAATCTTCCAATGAGGGGTACTCTATTCATTTCCAAAACAGATTTCTTTTGCAGCTTAAATTACATTATTATGCACAAAGTGACTGCACTAGACTGTCTTAAATAACAATGTCAATACAAGGTAAATAATGGATAATTACAGGCAAATAAATAAAATGATTAGTTGTCATGAGTGATCATTGATCACGAACTGAATGAAAAACTGATACACAACATTTAGAAGTGACCCAATTTTTATTTCAAACATAATAAAGAACAAAAACCATATGACTTGGCCTCAGCCCCCAGTCAAAATAAACATAAAAATAAAGTATCTGAGAAGATTTTAGGGTTTGGGACTGTGGATTATGCAGGAGGAGGAGGAGGAGGAGGAGGCTGGACTTAGTCCAAACTTAGGGAGGCAAGTGGGACAGCCAGTCTATATTGGCACCTGGTCCCACAAATATATGTGTATTGTGTAGCAACAATTTGTCCTTTCACATCATTCCATCTCCTTCAGGGTAGCCGAATACTTCATAGACTGATCTTCTCCACCCAGTTCCACACAATAATATCAGTAGGGCCAGTCTTGGGTCCTATATTTATACACACTCCATTGCTTTATATATATTATTAATACATAATGCCAGTAGATCTTGGCAGGGTTCAGCATGTCGACAATTACCCCCACCCCCATCCCCCTTAGAAGTTATTCCACCTGGGCAGCTCTGCACATATCTACTGAGAATTGGTCCATCAGGCTTCTCAAAGCTAGGAATCAAAGTATAGGAATCAAATATTGGGAGATGAGGCTTCTGCGAAACTTCACACCTCACTCCCTTGTGCTTACTACCAACAAAAAACCCACGACAAAAAGTGCATCCCAATTTGAGAAACTAATAATAATAATAATAAAATGATGAAAAATAATAAAGCTGTCATGGCGGAGGCCATTACCCACTAACATGCTGGGCATGCAGCAACTGCGGCACTCCTTCCAGATCCCTACCCAGGTGGATCTGAAAACTATACTTTCATCCATATCCACTTATGTCATCCATATAGTGGACAGAAAGTTGGTTCCGTGTAGCGGGCGTTGATTGCGGTGATAGGCGTTTTTTAAAGTTTGCCCCTATGGGTGTAAAGCTTGCTGTGTCCGCCACTTGGCATTCGGATCCGCGGTCGCGGGCTTGGAATGTTGCTTCGTCGAGGGGAAGGGTCTTGTCACCGCTTCGTAATTTGTCAGACTGGGTGTGTCACGTAAGGGACACTTATCACTGCGGACTGAGACCGGTGACCGAACATAGTGATGGCCTTTGGTAACAGGGCCAACATCAAAAAATAAAAAGAAAGAAAGATTTTTATTTTTATTTTTATTTTTCCTTTTTCAAGACATACCACAAATAACATTGCTTTTAAAGATGTGAATTGTTTACTGCACCGTTGCATTAAGAAGCAATGGGAGTATAGAAAGGATGCAAAGGGAAAGAGGGGCATCTGCATTGAGGCTGAATAAACTTGGTTCACATCACTAAATAAGCCCTAATGAATGAGACGATGTCATCGCCAACTGTGCTTCAGCTTAGCTATGGTGAATCTTCTAGTGCAGTCTGGCCCCGGCACGAAACGATTCTCGGTCCCAGCGCTGTGTGTGTGTGCGTGTGTGTGGGTTTGTTTGTTTCCAGCTAATCACTGTGGAATGGTCGAATTCAGACCTGGATGGAGTGTTATTGTTAATATTACCATGTGGGGGATTCGAAATCTGTCGTGAGAGTGAGAGGTTGCAGCAATGGTAGCCTGCTTGCAACACAACACGCGACCGAGAGAGAGAGAGAGAGAGAGAGAGAGAGTGACAGTGGCGTCGTTACCGATGTACGAGCTTGCGCACGGGATGTCCAGGGTCGCGACTCGATTTGAGCTTGACGTAGTCTGCAATGGCGATTCCGGGAAGGAAGGAAGGAAGGGAGTGAGTGCTGGCTGACATCATCCTAAACTACAGCAGCTTCCTCAGTCTTTCTACCTACTCCGGGAAGATTTATTTTTTCCCTTCTTCTTTCGAGGATTTAATAATATAAATTTGTTATTATCGTTGACTAGGTTGACCTTCGCGGTCGTTCGGTGGTTACCCAGGGAGCGGATCTTGCTGGGTGGCCGGTGCGTCTCGTCGCACCCAACCCAGTCGTCGCTGATTGTGATACTTGCGCAGGAAGGTAATAATCCAGTCGCGTTCTAGTTGGTTACAGCGAAGAGCTGATGGGTGCGGTCTGAAACCACCTGCCGCCGCAATTTGGCTTGGTGTGCAGCGTGTTAGCGGTGGTGAATGACGTCCCCTTCATGTTCAGTGTTCGTGGGCGTTGTTGTCCTGGTTGGCTAAAATCGAGGTCGTGTTCTGATATTGAGCCTTACGATGATGACTTCGAATAGTTGAGCGGACGACAATGCTAGGTAGGTAGAGAGGAGCTCAGCTGCTCAGGCTCAATTCGTTGTGGGACCTTGTGTGGGTGTGTGTGTGTGTGTGGGCCAGTAGGAGATTGGTAGTTTTATCATCGCTATGAGTGGGTCTCTGCTACAGAAATTGGTCGGCTAAGCATTTGGGGACTGCTCATTTACTGGGAAATAATCGACGTTCGCTCTTTTTTGTACTAGATGTGGGTTGAGTGAGGTAAGGGAGGATTGGCGCTGTGGAGGTTTCTTCTGCCGCCCTGCTGTTTGTCGATCTCCTTCTGCAACTACAGATTGGCTCGGAGGTCGAATCTATGTCTTCTGCGAATAGTCGAGTGACTCTATAAGCCTAGCTTCGGGAACTGCTGAGCCACTTGCGGGTGAAGCTAATGCAGGCCAGCTTGAGATTGGATTCGGGCCAACCTCGTACCAGCTCGTATGTTAGAAGCTCTTGGGGATGGTTGCATTGTGGATGCTGCAGAGGATTCCTATTGAGGAGTTGATTTATGCAGTTGATGCTAAACATTAGGCTCGTGTATTGATTCTGATTGTGCTCGGGTAAATCAAAGTTTCAGCTCTGGGGTGGACAAATTTGTTTAGGTGCGATTCTGGAGGATCGGCGTTGGGTTCCCAAGCTGAGTGGGTCGATGCTGCGCTAGAAGAATGCAATGCAGGGGGGATTCAGTGGTTGGGCGTGTAGGATCTAGTTGCACCAAGTCGAGAATGGAGATGGATTGCCTCGTAGAATACGTGCCTTGTGAAGCACGTGAGCATAGTGGTTTGCGGCAAAATGGTCGATTCTCTAGATTCTTGGTTCGTGGAATGGTCTCTGCCATTATGTGCATCTCTGTGATAACCTCTCTGGCTGAACCGGCCATGGCTGCCAATTACGCACCTGGTACGTTCTCTTGTTCAACCCTGCAATCTGTTTGCTGTTGGTTATATTGTACTCATTTTCAAAGCCTCTCCCTCCCTCCCCCCCCCCTCTCTCTCGCTCTCTCCACTTACTGTTTCCTAGTCACGACGTTCAGCGATGTAGTCACACTGTAGTGTTCACTTAATTGGAGGGAATGCATTGCTATGGATACATACTTCTTTAAGTCTTTGTGATTCGGGGCTTCGTTTGCTGTCTTAGAGGCGGATGTTTTTTTTACAATAAACATGCAACCTTCATCATAAAATTCGTTTCTGCAAAGACAGCGAGCTTTCAGTTTGGTATTATGTTGGTACACGAAAGCCACGCCTGGGTGCTGTCTTTGTCTCAGTTTCTAAGGGATTGTGAGAGCACTAATTTTGCTTTGAGCGTACTAGTTAGTCATCGTTTCATTAGATTTCTATCCGACGTTATACTAAACACAAGTTAGCTGTGAAACTAGCAAGTACGTAGTTGAGCAGCGTGCGTAGTTTACAGTTGGGATACAATTGTTAGAAGTCTCTGTTGACATTTGTCTTGTCTCCGACACGACATGCAGTAAGCATGAACTGTAGAGTGGCCCCATGGCAATCAGTGCTCCGCAGCATGTCATTATTCCATTGATTCGATTACAAGGGTCGTATTCGCGCAGGAACTGTTACTTGACTGAAATTGGCGAATGGAGGGGTTCCCTTTCAAGTGGTAGCCTCATAGTATAAGCTGCAGTACCCATGTGCTTAACCCAAATCCGAGGTCGTATATTAGAGAAGTTCTCATACAGAAGAGTAATCGTCTGTTAAATTTTACTCATGAATCTGAGTCTTGTTCCTCCTGCTGTGAATCAAAAGTAGAGTTTGAGATTCAGTGGGTAGTCGACGTACTGATAAGAATGTATGCATTCTTAATTTCGATCACAAGTTTAATGTTCTCACGAAAAACCGTCAAAGCTTGTAACTTTGAAGGAAATTTGTGTCGACATTGTCTGTGATTTGTCAAGGTTTACTCTCATTCTTTAATCACTACTATGACAGTATTAATATCACTAGGATTAGAATGCTGGTTTTTTTCTCGTATCATAGAATTTTCCTTTTGCTAGGCTTAAATTGCAGCAGTGGCAACTTCTTTAATTTCTTTTCACGCTCTAAACCTGGCGGCGAGTCCTTAACTAGACAATCGCAAGCAGTTTCTGTACGAAACCTTGAGTATTATCCACTACCTTAAACTTAAAAACAAAATGAACATTTTCTTTCTTTTGGAAGCGTCTGTTTTTAGCGATAAATACACGCTGCCGTTGTTCCTGCACCGTTTCTGAACTAACTTCTACGCGATGTCTTGATTTCGCAGAGGCACGCACTATGGGAATAAATTATGGGCGACTTGCGGACAATATTCCTAGTGGCGCCGAAACTGTGAAGTTGATTAAGAACTTAGGAATGGGAAGGGTGAGAATTTTTGATTTCGATGGGCCAACAATCAAAGCATTTGCTGGCTCCGGGCTCGAACTAACAATTGGAATGGGAAACTTGGACATCGCCGCCCTTGGCCAGGATGCAAGCACAGCCGACCAATGGATCGCCAATAACGTCGTCCCATATTACCCCGCCACCAACATCACGTGCATCACAGTTGGAAACGAGCTCTTCACGTATCCAGAACAAGCAGCAATCTGGCCGCAGCTCGTGCCGGCCATCAAAAACCTCCACAATAGCCTCCAGACCCGCGGGCTCACACGGATCAAGGTCTCCACGGCTGTGGAATACAGCGTCCTGGCGAACTCCTTTCCTCCATCAAAGGGCGTCTTTCGGGAAGAACTCGCAGTGTCAGTCATGAAGCCCTTGATGGAGCAGCTGGACGCTACCAGCAGCTATCTCTACCTCAACGTCTACCCATACTTCGGATATGCCAGCAACACGGTTGATATCCCGCTCGACTACGCCTTATTTACCCGCAGCTCGGTCTTCACCGTGGACGGCCAATACGAGTACACGAACCTTTTGGACGCGCAGCTAGACGCCATGGCCGCAGCGATGGAGGGCGTGGGCTACGGGGACGTACGCATTGTGGTGAGCGAGACTGGGTGGCCGACCTTGGGCGATGCTAACACGGTCGGCGCCAATATCTCGAATGCGCAGACGTATAACAACAATCTGGTGAAGTGGGCGATTAGCAATCCCACTAAGGGAACTCCCCGCAGACCAGGGATATTCGTCCCGACTTACATCTTCGCCGTTTACAATGAGAAGGACAAGCCCGGGCCGACCACAGAACGCAACTGGGGGTTGTTGTATCCCACTGGCAGTCCCGTGTACCCGCTGGTGCTTAGCAGCAGCGGTGGCGGTGGCGGGGGTGGGTCGTCTCCTGGAGGAGGCTATGACTCGCAGCCTAAGCTTTGTAACGGCAAACCGAGTGTGCTCTCCACGTCGGCTTCCTTCTTTGGGATTCTTTTTAATCTCAGAATCTAACACAAGCTAATAGTCTCTATACTTAGGATAGCATAGCTCCATTTCTTGTTGAATCAATAAAGGAATTACTCGTGCATGCATCAAGTTCACATGATTCTCTCGCCCCTTGTAATGCTGCTGCTCTTCCTTGGATTGTGACGCTCCGTGTCGCACTGATTTCTGCGTGGAGAAATTTTCATTCGAGTGTGGAGCATCTGGCATATTTCGTGATTTCAATGTTGAAACTAGGTTTTGAATGCAAATCCAACACGGCCACCGAAGATACCGAAAACAGAGTTACGCTTTGAATGTTTAAGCCACATTGGAAAAAAGGTTTCTTCTCCACCACTTTGCGGGAGATTCATACAAGTTCGTGTATAATTTAGTTCTACATATTCCATCAACAGATTTAGCTTGGAAGGAGCCCAGGCCTTGAACAGAGTGCAGCACCTTGAAGTTGTGGAAAATTCTCGGCTGGTTGAAACTGGTAGTTATGGCAAGGTTCAACTTCTGTTGACCTTCATGACTCCGTTATGATGCCCTCAGCGTACGTTCCAGGCTTCCTATCAAAGTCGAATGCACACACATCAAGGCGTACTGTGCACATTACTGATGCACATTAAATGCACCGGTTGAAGCAAGGTGCAGAGGGTTGGATTCCAACTTTAGGGTCATAGCTTTTCTTTTGAGTGCCATCTCGCGAGGTAATGACACTTTACATTCTGCTGTTGAATCCTTGCCTTTGAGAGTGTTGAAGCATTCAAACACAACACATTGTACTTAATTTCTGCTAGTCTTCATTTGGAAGAGTGAATGTGGTGGTGGTGGTTTCTTCCTTAACCTCGTCCGAAGCAGTGGGACGTTCTTTCTTGAATTCGCCTGCACCACCCATGCACCTGTGAGCAAACTAACCCACAGTGCACAACAAACTCTTTCTATGTTGCAGAGGGATTTTTTCGTATGCTTTAGGGAAAATATTGCTGCAAGTCGATAGCTCTTCCATCAACCTCTTTCATCTTACGCATTTCATTGGTAGGACGTAGGTGAGGGCAGTCAAAACAAGAATATGCGGGTTCGTGTATTTAGCGAACGCTCTTCTTTTCCAAAGGCTCAGGTATGATTCCTTCTGTGCCTTGCAGTCGGATACGTTCATGTGCATTACCAAGAAGGTGATCTCATACTAGCACGAAATGTTCAGAGAATGTGCAAAATGTCAATTCTCAATTGACAAGCATGTAACGGCCGCCTGCACTATGAGGATGTTAGATTATAATGTATCAACGTTCAAAGCTGCTTGAGGTTTACTTGAATCTCAAGCTGAAGCGGAACATTTATTTGACAGTCTTAAGTGAATGTCGTGATTAGAGTATTGCGCAGAGAATTGTACAGATATTGCGGCACATCCCTGTCAAGAGCCTTTAATACCGTCACTTGCAGGAAGGCATGAAGTTGGAAAGTTGAAATCGCACATCCCAAAAGTTAGCAAAGCCTATTCCAACTTCACTTTTGTTTAAGATGAAAGAAACAACTGGTTCGTCCTGCAGCTATAAGCTTGAAAACAAAACACATCTGTCGGGTTCTTCTCAAACAGAAACTGAAAGATAAATCAGGTATTCTAGATACTTCTGCGATGTGGCTCAATTTACCCGAGTACCAAAAAGTTCAAAAAACTTTGATTCAGACCACGAAAACACCATACACTTTTCGATTTGATCACTTGTCACCAGAAAGCTCGAATCCTATCGAGTGCAGTGCCACCTTAGAGAAGATGTTACCTGAAATTTCACATACTGATAGTAAGAAGCGCATACAAAATAGTTTAATATGGTATTACAAAATTAAGAAAACTGTTTGCTCTGTGCAAGCGGCTTCTGATGAATGGCTCTTCAACTTCTAGAAACAACAAACATTGAAACTCACCTCTCTTACTTACTTCGAAAGGATTTCACTGTAATTGGCTTCATACAAATTCAAAGTGAAAGGGATAATGCACACGTCTTGCATGATCCATGAAATAAATATTATAATTGGTATCCGGCATCGCTGATGTGCTCGATCAAATCAATTGACAGCAATTTCATGCTCTTCACTTGGCTATGTACCATAGAAGTTAGTCACAATCGCCACCACTTAATGCTCAGACAGCATTAAGTTCAACTACTTTGACATGACCAATGTAGAAGCATCAAGGTTTCATTTACTGCTTGAAAAGCACGTCCAATTCTCGCACGTTTGTATACAAGACGCACAACTTAGATAACGCATCGTGCTCTTGGTAGTAGAAACAAGCCTATTTTTTTCTGTGCCAACTTACACATACCATCATTCTTGTTGGTGGTAGTTGCGACCGCAATTCCTTCAACATATGTCTCCTTTGTTTTGTTTTGTTCTGATTGTTTCTTTTCTTGATGTGGCTAACATCAGCTTCTTCATCGTAATTAGCTTTCTTTTCCTTCTTGTTTACAGATTCTCTTCTTTTAACTTGTTTGGTGAAGCATGTTCTCGCCTCTCGCCAATTAGATATCGTAACGACTTTTGTCTGTTCATTGTTTGAAGAAATTGACAGATTTAAACAAGCCTGTACTGATCCAGTTTAAGACACAATGGTGAGTAGAGGATCAGCATATAAAAATTGGATCTAAGTGAAACATTTAGTTATTGCATTGTTAGGATTCTAATGTGATGAATCTTTGAGTTCATTTGAAGAAAGGACAGAGGAAGATTATGCTGCTGAGAGAAAAAGGAAAAGAAAACTCAAATACTACAACCTAGATCACACAATGCTTTAATGTGTGTGAGAGAGAGAGATTTTAATTCATCATGTAGAAAAATAGAGAGTACAACTTTTTGAACAAGGTTAAGTCCATTTAAAATGATGCCTTGTAACAACTTTGGGCATTCAATAAAAATGGTGTGATCATTATCCGTTCAACTAATATAATTTGGTTTAGTAAGGACTTGAGTGTTTTATCTTGGTATGTAATATTTTCAACACCCTCTCATAGACCAATGTTGTATTGTATTTGCACATAATATATAAAAATTAGATGAGAACTATGAAATACATTGATTATTAGTTTGTATCTTTTTTATTAAATAAAATATTTTAAAAAATAATTAGATATTAAAAATAATGAATTAATTAGATTATTGATTAAAATAAATATCAATGATAGTATATTTAGAATATAAAAAAATATAGGTATATAAATCCTATTAGTAAAAAATACCATTATTGTTAGAAAAACTAAGTTTGTAACTAATTGAGATTTAAAAAAAAAATAAAATCAGATAACAACCTTATAGGAAAAAAAATTGAAGCTTTGGATATCAAGTGGCAGCTTGGGGCTTGTAGAAAAGAATGGATAATGAATTACTTAATTAGTACTTAAGAGGCCATGGATTTAAAATTCCATGGTGGTACATAAAAAAAAAATTAAATTTTTTTAAATTTATTTATTGAAGATATTTAAAGGATTGGTGTAACAGGGTATCGATAAAAAGGATTTAGGATAATTATATAGGTGGAGCCTATCATGAAGAACATTCTAAAAAGTTCTAGGATGGTTGGACAAACTATAAATAAAACTGAGTAAATTTGTTTCATTGGTATCAGATGCAGTATTAGTTTATTCTTTGGTATTGTATTCATAGCCACTGTTTAGTTGGAGGTCAGTTATTGTAGTCACATTACATATTGTTTTGGGGCTACAATGAGCTACTTTTAAGAAGTCAATTGAAAGAAAAGAAGGCATTACAATAGTAGAGTCCAATAAGAAAATTGTAGCATGGGAGATATGACAAAGCAATTTTAGATGGAAACTCAAATCTAATAACTCATAGGCCAGATAGCTACTCCACAAGGGCAAATAAAAGCTTCTAAGATAAGAGAGTCAATATTTTCTTGGCTAAAATTAAATAAGTTTGATACATACTTTGAGACTTTAAGGCAAGAAGATGTATACCAATGGCTCTTCAGTATGCAATAATACCTCCAATTATTTGAGGCAAATACTACCAAAGGAATTATATATATATATATATATAGCTAGTTATTTGAGAGGTACAACAATTATTTGGTGGCAACATCAAACTCAAAGCTATAGAGTACAAGGTAGATTTTGTAACTAAAAGAAGTTTGAGACCGAATTTAGGAGTCAATTTTGGCTCATCAATTCAGAAAAGATCACATACAATCAATTGGCTAATCTTATATAATTTATGTGAGTGCAAAATTATGTCTCTCGATTCAAGTTCTTATATCTCCAAATTAACAATGTTTTAGAAGTAGAGATGATGGATCAGTTCATACAAGGTTTGAAACATGAGGTCTAGTGAGAGGTAGAATTAAGGGATTTATGAACATTTGAAGAAGCAATTAAGATTGCACAGAGAATTGATTCTATAAATTCCTAAAATTATAGAAGACAACCTATAGAACAAAGTCTTATGCTACTATTCATTACTATGGTACAACAATCAATGCCAAAAGAGATTGATGCCTTGGAAGGATTAGTGACACCATAGAGACAAAAAATATTAGCACAAAAAGAATTATGTTTTTACTGCGAGGAGGTAGGCCCATAAATTGAAGTTTGTCCAAAATCTCAAAATTTAGGTACTAACAACTCAAGGCAAGTTTACAATCTCAAGATTCACCAAGTTGATAATAAAATAGAGGAAGAAAATAGAGCTTTTCAATAAATGTACTGAGGCCTAGTATTGAGAATAGCTTAGAAACAAATGACATGGTCTTAGACAACTATCAATAAGATTGATTGATGTGTCTAATAAGTTGACTATGAAGACAACCATATCAAGTGCTTGTGGATTGCGACTCCATAAAAAAATGCATCTTGACTAGGATTGTTGATCGACTTGAGACTAAAACCAAGGTAATGAAAAGAAAGAATATATATCTAGCAGATGACTAAGAAAACATATTGAATGACACATGTGAAGAAAAAACCTTAAGGTTGAGTGACACTTATGTTTTAAGAGAGCAATTCATGATAACAAAACTTAAATATGACATTATTCTTGGGATACCTTTAGCTAGAAGTAAAAAATAAGTAAGTTAATTTACTAGCAAGGATGATTTCTTTCAAAGATGGTAGACTCAAGGTGATTCTTTATACTTTTGCATCGAATGAGGTAGAAAAATAATCTATGGCTAAAAACTTATTTATAGGGATGACCAATATGAAGAAGCAAATATAATATAAGTAATTGTTATATATGGTGGTTTCAAATCTTACTTCAGTAACAAGAAAGAGAGCCAAAAGAGTAAAATGCATAAAAAAACTCGCACATGAATATTGAAATATCTTTCTAACCTACTTACCTAATGGTATGCCACCTAATCAAGGTGCCTTCTTCCAAATAAAACTATTGCATAGGACCAAATCAACAAGCTTGCCAATTTATTACCTAACATGAAATGAACTTGAACAGCTATGAAAAACATTAGATGAACTCTTGGAAAAAGGTCTCATTCAAGAAAGCACATCACTATTGAGAACACCTATACTCTTTGAATTAAAAACAAATGGTAGACTTTGACTTTGAATCGACTACCAAGGCCTCAAAAAGTAGAGTGTCAAGAATACATATCCACTTATAAGTGTAGATGTTCTTTTAGATCAACTTCAAGATACAAGTATCTTTAATAAATTAGATCTTTAAAAAGGCTATTGGAAAACACCTATTACAAAAGAGGATATAAAAATGATAACATTTTTTACACAATATAGATATTTTAAATAACTTAATTTATATTTTGGCCTATCCAATGTTCCAACCTCCTTCATAAGTGATATAAACAGATTATTTCAGGACTTTTTGGACATGTATGTAGTTATCTTTATTAATGATATTTTAAACTACTAAAATCTCTAAGGAGCATGAGCAATATCTATGAGAAGTGTTGTATTAGCTATAAGATAGTTGTTTTTATCACAAGTAATCAAAGTGTAAACTTTGGAAGTCAAAGAACATTTTTTAGAGGCATGTTATGTTTTCCAAAGGCATGTACATGATACAAAGATAAGATGAAAGCAAAGGAAAATTGGCCAACCTCCAAGGATGCTTCTAAAGTCCACTCATTCTTAAATCTTGCTAAATATTATTGCTATTTTATTCAATAATTTGTACATATTACTGCTTCAGTAATAAGCCTATTGAAAAAACGTGCTCCATTTGAATAGAAACTAGAGCAAAAAAAGATCTTTGATAAGTTGAAGGAAGCACTTATTACTATTCCAATATTACAATCATATGATCCTAACCTTTCTTGTAACTTGACATTGATACTTTCAACTTTGCTATTGGTATAGTGCTTCAATAGAACTTTGGTAGGAGCCTTCAACTTTTGGTGTATGAATCACATAAGCTCAAAAGGATAGAGCGCAATTACTCTACACTTAATTAAGAACAACTAGCAATAATACATGCCACAAAGGTGTGGTGACATTATGTGTTGGAAAAGCCAATGATTGTTTGAACTGACCATTGATCTTTTTTACATGATTTATATCTAAAAAATATGAAATCACAATATTTTTATTGGAAAGAATAATTATAACTCTTCAAAATTCAACTTGAATATAAGCAAGGACAACAATATATCATATTGGACACTTTATTGTACCGACCAAACTTGAAGTCCAAATCAAAGGACAATTCAAAAATTGCTACTATTAATAATTCATTTCAAACCTAATAAGAAGAATAAAATAGAAAGAAGTTATACATAAAGATGCTTATTTCAAGATGATAATCAATTTACTAAAGATAGATGATATGTAATATCAAGATTATTATCTTAGTGATGGCTTACTCTATTTCAAGAAGTGGATTTATATACTTGATGATGCTATACTTTAGACATGCATATTTCAAAAAAGACAAGACATCCTAATATCTAAACATCTAGGGTGTGAAAAGACTCTAAAATGAATTTCAAGGATATGATTTTAGGTAGGTTTAGATTGTGATATTTGAGCTTTTTTATGCTCTTGAGAGTCATATCAACGTACTAAAGTACACAATGTAACATCTCTTACACTATTATAACTAATTTTACTACCTATAATACATTGGGAGCAAGTGACTATGGATCTTATTACATATTTATTGTAGACATCTCACAATCACATTGTGGTTCTAGACTTTGTAGATCAATTCTAGAAGCAACTTAACTTGGCTATAGTGCTCTCTAATATTGATGCTCCAGCACTTGCATGGATCTTCTTTGATATTATCTTTTATTACCATGGATTACCTCGTGTCATTCCTTCAAATAAAGATCTACATTTTACAAAAAGTTTTTGGTAGACCTTATTCAAGCTATTGGATACACAACTTGCCATATTGATGGCCTTTTATTTTCAAACAAATTGAAAAATAGAGCGTGCAAATCAATCTTTGGAGAATTTGCTGTGGACATTTGTGGTGGTTCATTATAATGACTAAAATAAATATTTGACATCCTCGGAGTTTGCTCACAATAATAATATTCAAGCAAGTACTCATCATTCACCATTCTTTCTTAATACCAATCAACATTCAATTATACCAACAACTCTCCATCATTCTATTGACACTAACAATTCAAAAACAGAAGAATTTATACAACAACTTACAATGGCATTATAAGAGGTATGACATAGCCTCTTTACTGCATGGAATCGATAGAAGTAGTATGTAGATAACTAGTGGCAATATAAGATATTTTAAGAGGATGACTAGGTATTATTCTCCAACGCCAACTTTCTACTTGCTACATGAATCCAAGTCCTTAAGTTGGCACATCAATGGCTTAGATCTTTTTATATTTCTATAGTGATTTCTAATGTTGCATATTATCTCAAGCTTTTCTGACATATTTGGATCTTTCAAACTTTTATATTTTGTAATTCAAAGAATTTCATACTGAGCCAAGGTTTTTTTTGAACCAACATCAACCACCACAACTATTATTGATTGTGATTGATGATCAACAAAAGTATGAAGTGGACAACATTTTGGAACATTGCTACTTTCATTATAGCAATGGACATCTATAATTTCAGTATAAAGTCCTATAAAAGGTTATCCCATTTATAATGCAATATAAAAACTTACACAAAATCTCACTCATTATCAAGAAAAAATTTAGAAATACCATTGAGAGCAAAACAAAGATGTTTTGCATTAATAGAGGAGGATTAATTAGAACAAGATATAGATAAAATATTCATATTGTTGACATATAGAAATAGGTAGATGGAGCCATGTTTGAAAAGTTTTTAGAAGTTTTTAGAGGTTTCTAAAATTGAAGGCTACATTGGAAATCTATGTGAGATCTATCATGAAACATTCTAGAAAAAGATTTAAGGTGATTATTTAGGAGGGGTCTACTATTAGAAACATTCTAGAAAGTTCTAAAATAGTTGAACAAAGCATAAATAGGACTAGCCATGGCTATTTGGATATTTGGTTAAGTATGGCTTTAGTCCCTTCATCTTAATGAAATTTGATTTTGTATCTTTTTATTCAATTCTGTTCTATTTTCTTTTGTTGTATTTTTTCTTTCATGTTCCATTATATTTAATTCCATTCAATTTTGTTCTAGTCTATGCTATCTTATGTTGTAATAGAATTTATATTGCTATCGATTGGAAGAGTCTTAGATCTTAAAAATAGTCTAGTTCCCATTTCAATTGGCTTTACAATGCTTGTATTAAAAAATTATATTAGATGAAAAAGGTACTTATTACTTATAGGCAAGAAGGATGAATTTTCATTAATAGTAACATGATGTGTAATGTCTATGCCTTCTATATATTTATTTTTTTGATAGATTGATATATAACTTCTTCTAAAAAGAAAAAGAACCACAAGTTGGTGGTGCCTAAAGTAAAATGATATCAATCCTTTGGAATTCTCAATCATATATGTATATATTTTAATAAATGAACTTTAAATAAAATAAAATTTAAGATTTAAGATTTGAAAGTAGAATTTAGGATTTAAAATTTAGAATTTAAGAACATGATAGGATTTAGGATTTTAAAAGGATAACAACCCTCTTTGGAAAGAGATATAAGGGTATTTAAAGAAAATTTTGCTCTTTTAAGTTTTATTTTACAAAAATTAAATTAATGGATTTTTTTGACAATATGAAGAGCAAAAATATTTATGAAGGATTTATATTTTGATGGTTGTGTATGTTTTGAAAGTTTTTGAAAGAAAGTAGAGCAATTAATAGTAATAAGAGTCCCTATCTTTTTTTAAGGCTAACTCTTTCTCTACAACATATTGTTGCTTCTATTTAGAGAGCCTTGAGGTACTTCTTATTTTATTAGGATAATAGAAGATGATGATTTAGGATTTGGAATATCAAGAGTAGTAGCTTCAAATGACTTGTTTCATGTTCATATGCAATTCATGGAGCAACAAAAATAAGTTCAAGAGAATGGTAAAGATACCACTAAAGCCTTACAAGCTATGGTTGATAAGGTTAGAAGTTTCAAAGGAAGAAACATAACCAAATTTTTTAGGAACTTCACATGCAAGATAGAAGTATATGAAGTTTTAGAAGTAAAAATAATCTTTGTTTTTGACCTTGCTATTATTCTTGAGATTAGAAAAAAAAAATAAAAGAGTTGCATGAAGATTCTATTTTTTGGAATAAATTTGTGGAACATCTCAAAGGTGAATTATTTAAAGAAAATTTAGAAAGAATGATCAATAGGTCATTTTTAGAATAGATTGAACAAATATTTGAATATCAAATGGATCCAAGTAAATTAATTAAGAATTTTGAGAAAAAATTTGGCCAATTATCAAGGTATAAAAGCTAGTTGCTTGATACAAGAAAAATTGAGTTATTTTTGTAAGCAATAAATGATGATTTAGGAAAAAAATTATTCTTTCATTTAATAGATAGGACATCTAAGAATAGCTTTAATAATAGTTAGAAAAAAGTGAAAGAGGTAGTTGAATCTTTAGCTAAGCAATAAAAGTTCAAGACTTATGGTTATCTAATACAATGAGATCTATGCCCATTATTCAAATTTTTTCATAAATTTAAAAGATTAAGGAAGTAGTTGGACTTTTAGATTAGTAGCAAAAATTTCAAATTCATGGTTATCCAATACAATCAGATCTAATACCTACTATCCAAACTTCTTCATCAATTCAAAAAGTGAACAAGATTATTTACGATGAAGCCATAGAAAAATTAATTAAAAGCATGAGAGATTTGAAGGTAAAAATGAAAAAATTGAAAAGATCTCAAAAGCCTAGTGTATCAAATGTTTTAAAAAGACTTGAGAAAAATATAAAAAGATGTTTGTGATATAATAGTCGAAGCTATAAGTGCAATGAATGTAATAACTATAAAATGGCAATCAAAGAAGGTATTATTTATTTCAAAGAAGGAAGGATATGACTTTTAAGTACTTATGAGCTTCTAAGGACCAACTTTAAGAAAAGATGTATAAAAAAATTGGTAGAAGTACAAGCCAATAAGAATAGTTTTATATCCAAAAGAGAAGCAAAGTCTTATGCTATTGAGGTAGGATAAAGTAAAGTGAAGATTATTCATTTGTCAACAACCAATGCCATGAAGAAAAGAGCTGAGGTTATTAGAAGAATAACTAGATAGAAAGATCTAGTTGGTGCTATGAGTATCAGAGTTTTTTTAGGTGAAGATCAAAAAATTGATGGTCTATATGATATTATGGTTGAAGAAGAAAGAGGTAGAGCTACTCAAGAAGTAGACTCTATTGAACTTTCTAATAAGAAAAAAACATCAAAGAAGAAGAAAGAGAATTAAAAGGATGCAACATAGAAGATTAATATAAAAAAATCTTATCTATAAACTTAAATTTAATATCAAAACATTTATTGATATGAAGAGTATTTTGGAAGAAAAAATTTTAGATGTCAAAATTGAATTTATCTTGAAAAAAACTCTTTGTATAACAAAGAGGGATTTTTATGAATTAATCATTGATATAATAATAAAAAAAAGAGACAAATGACAGTCAAGGTTATTATGATTGAGGCATCAAATACTTAGATAACTCAAAATAAAGAAGAAAATATAAAATATGTATTTGTCTAATCTGCGATGTCAAAAGAAAGGACAGAAGTAAATTTGAAAGATAAGACTTTAATCAATAATAATATATTTATGAGAGTACATCGAGCCCAAAAAATTCTAGTTGTAAATTATATCAAGTATGATAATTATAAAAATAAAATAAAATCAATTTCTTTTTGGATTAGAGTAACCATAGAAACTCAAATGAAGCTTAGTAATTTAAATGATCTAATATTGGCTTTAGTTGATTATGAGTTAAAAATTAACATCTTATTACAAAAGATATATAAAAAGAGTTAATAGCTAATTGATATGAACCATAGATAGATAATTAGTGTAATAAATAACCAAAAAAAAAAGATCTTTTTGAAGCTTTTATGGTATTAAAGACAATGATTGGAGTTGTAGAAGTGGAACAAAATTTTTTTATGCAAAATTCACCTATATATCTAGTAATATTGAATAAATCTTATATTACTATTACAAAAATAGAAACTAAAGTTTTAAATAATAATTACTATTATATTAGGATTTATAGTTGTAATAATGAAGAAGTAGTAGAATTCCTTATGATTAAGCTTGCTTATGAAAAGCATTGAAATCAATTAAGGGACGTACTTTTAAAATCTAAAGATAGATTTTTGGATTTCTAGTCATCATCCTTGAGAAAAGAGACATAAAAATGTAAATAAAAATTATACCAACTTTAATATAAATATTTTAAATAATATATATTTTTAATTTGAATAATAGTGGTTTTATGAATTTTTTAAAAAAAGTAAAGATTTGAATTTAGTAAATAAAAGAAGAATAAAAAAAATTAAAAAAATATATGGATTTGATTTTAAGCCAAGAGGCTATTGATGGAATAATAGAAGAAGCAAATTTAGAAGAAAATTTGATGATGGTCTTCAAAAGCATAGTAAAAAATAAAGAATAAGTATAGATAAATTTGCATTCAAGAAAAGTTCATAAAGAATTGAAGGAGGTTGAAACATGACTAGTCTATTTCAAGTGTCAAAGTTCTTTTTAATCCACTGCAACATAAAACCTCATCATAAGATAAGACAAATTGGACCACAACAAAACTAAACAAAACCAAACAAAATGGGATACAAAAGACTAGAATTAAAACAACTTTAAAAAAAAAAAAACAAAAAGATACAAAATCAAATTATATTAAGAAAAAAGGTCCTAAGCCATACCTGATCATATGCTCCAAAAGGCCTTAGCCAGTCCTATTTATACTTTGTTCTACTATCCTCGACTTTCCAGAATATTCCTAAATGATGAATTTTATTTAGATAACTACTCTAAACTCCTTCTAGAAGGTTTCACAATGGATCCCTCCTAGATAACAAGATATCTTAGACTTTCTAAACTATTCTATAGTGGATCTTACCTAATCCACTAACTTAATCTCAATTCTAAAAACTTCTATAATTTCTTAAATATAATTTTAACTATCTATCTCTATGTGTCAATAATACAAATATCTTATCTATACCTTATTATAGTTAATCTTCTTCTATTAATGCAAAACATCTTCGTTTAGCTCTCAATGGTATCTCCAAATTAACTTTTGGCAATGGATGAGGTTTTGTATAGGTTTCCATATTACATTATAGCTGGAATAACCTTTTTAAAGAACTTTGTATTGAAGTTGTGGATGTCCATTGCCATGGTGAAGGTAGCAATGCTCCAAAATGTTATCCACTCATACTCTTGTTGGTCATCAATTAGAACTGGTCGTGGTGGTGGTTGGTGTGAATTTAAAAAGCCCTTTGGCTTGATATGAAATTTTGTTGAGTATATAAATTTACTTTTTAAAATAGAAAAAGCCATTATTAAGATTGTAATCTTCATATTGTATATTGTCCACCTTCAATCAATTGCTAACCATCTTGAAAAAATATCCAGATGCATAGTTTCTTTCCATTGTGCCTCTTTAGTTAAATTTGAAATGATACTACTAATGGTAGCCACTTCCACCTTCTTTCTTGATTTATCTTTCAAGTCTGGTCTCCACAATAAGTTGTCTGGCATAGCATATTGTTGCCCTTCTTTATACTCAAGCTGGATATCAAAAAACTGTAACTATTCTTTCAAACGATGATGTTGTGATTTCATATTTTTCAAATAAAAATCTTGTAGCAAAGGTCGATGGTTAGTCCAAACAACCATTTCTTTTCTAACAAATAGTATTGCCACACCTTTGTGGCATGTACAATTATTAATTTCTCTCAATCACGTAGACAATAATTCTGCTTTGTTCTTCCAAGCTTGCATGATTTATATGCTATATGTTGAAGGCTCCTACCAAAGTCTTGTTGAAAGATCACTCTAATAGCAAAGTCAAAAGGATCAATGTCAAGTAGAGAAGGAAGATTGAGATCATATTGTTGCAATATTTTAGCAATAATGAGTACTTCTTTCAACCTATCAAAAATACTTTTCTATTCTAGTTTTTATTCAAATGAGGCATCCTTCTCCAATAGGTTTGTCAATGAGAAAACATTTTATACAAATCGCCAAATAAAATGGTGGTAATATCCAATAGGGTCTAAAAATGAGCAGACTTCAAAAGCATCTTTGAGGGTTGGTCAATCCTCCACTACTTTTACCTTATTTTGCTCCATACGCACACTTTTGAAAGACACCACATGCCTCAAAAAGGTGACTTTTGACTTCCAAAGTTTATATTTTGATTGCTTGCAATAGAAGTGACTAACTTGTAGCTGATGCAATAGTTCTTGTAGGTGTTGCTCATGTTTTTCAGAGATATTACTACATATGAAGATATCATCAATGAAGACAACTACATACTTGTCTAAAAGGTCTTAAAACAATCTGTTCATATGATCTATATAAGAGGCTAAAGCATTAGTGAGACCAAAAGATAAAGCCAACCATTTGAAATATCCATAGGACGTACAAAATACTATATTATGTACATCCTCTCTTATAATAGGTATCTACCAATAGCCACTTCAAAAATCTAATTTATTAAAGATGGTTGCATCTTGAAGTTGGTTAAGAAGATTATCCATTGTCAAGGACAAAGACTCGATGAGGAAAAATATACACCAAAGGCTATCTTGATATAATAAGTCAAAATATAAACAAATAGGTATATTAAAAGGAAACTGGAATGGCTATTGCCACAAGACAAGAAACTAAAGACTCTTGAACCTGGACTAGAAGCAAGAAAGGAGTTGACAAGAGTGAAGAAGCCTTCACTCTTGTCTCTATATATACTATCTAACTAGGGGCTACGTGGCGACGTTCTATAGGACCTCCAATATGTGTTGACTTTGTAGGACACATGCCTTGACTTACAAGGCAAGTTTTTCTACGTGTGGGCCACATAGTTAGCTTGATCTTCAAGCTAACAACATGTGTGGCACATGGCCAACTTGTTGACCACGTTTCTAATCCAAAAAGTCAATTAAAGACACCTATGAAGTCAAAGCAGCGTCTAGGAAGTTTCTAGGAAGCTTCTATATTAAATATTATACAATTAACTTACTTTTATCTACTTTTACTTACTTCTACCTATTTCTATATGTAATTATTAGCTTACATGTTTATGGCCGTGACATTACCCCCCCTTCTAGAGACGAGTTCCACGAGGAGCGGTCATCATATGTTGAGGAAATCTATGATGCGACAAATTGTATTCGCCACATACTCTGATCTCTGTTCTCTTCGAAGATGATTGATAGGGCCTCTCAACCATCGGTAGTGTCCCATACCAGGGCGGGAAGACCACCCAGTTATTTGATCATTATTGAGGCCTTCATAACTTCCTTCGAATAGAATATTCGGAACACCATCAGGAGTTGTTCCTACTTCTAGTAAAATCACCAAACATCGGGAGTCCCTTCCCAAATCATGATACCAAACGCGTTGTATCTCACCATCTGTTCGAGGAAGAACATGTCGTTCTTGAAGATCTTCATCTCGATTGCATCGTCTTGAAAGTTGTGACAATCGTAATGTCTCGTCCGACAGGTCAGCAAACGAAGGTTCTTGAGTTGAATCCGCTGGTTGTTGGCTCTCCATCTAATTAGCGTCACAAATGCAAAGAAGTTACAAACAAGGATAGGAAATTGAATGTTATCTTGCCTCAATCTTGTCTCTTTTATAAGAGAGGTTTTCATCTTGGTTTTGATGGATGTCGTTGATGGAAAAACTTTGACTTTAGCTGATGCATTTGCTAGATTCCTGAATGGCTCCCATGTGCGCTCACTAATATCATATCCGCGCCAATGAACAAGATATTCCAGCTTATTTCGGCGCCGCCTTGAGTCTAATATCTCTTCCACCTCAAATTCTTCATTATTATCTACTTCTATAGGAGGCGGTGGCATTTGTCTTCTTCCTTGTATATCCACTGTCTTATATGGTTCAAGAAGAGACACGTGGAATACAGGATGGATCTTCATTGACTCCGGTAGATGTAACCGATATGCAACTGGGTTGATCTGTTCAGAAACAGAAAAGGGGCCAAGCCTACGATAGTCCAATTTGTCACAAGGTCGAATGGTCTTGATATTGCGACGAAGTAGCCATACCTTATCACCCACGTTGATCTGTGGTTGCTCCTTACGATATAGATCTGCGTTTATCTTTTGTCGTTCTTGAGCTTCCTTCAATTATGTCTTCATTATTGCATGTAACTCTGACAACCGATTTGCCATATCTTCTGCTGCAGGATTATCAACTTTTGAAAAATCAAAAGTATCAAGTCGTGGATGATAGCCATAATTGGCAAAGAAAGGTGTTTGTTGCGTGGAAGAATGTACCGTATTATTATAAGCAAACTCTGCCAATGGCAGAAGGGTTGTCCAATCATCTTGTTGGTAGTTGATAGTACACCTTAAATATTGCTCCAAGACTTGGTTTACGCGCTCTGTTTGTCCATCAGTTTGAGGATGAAAAGCCGAAGATAGTTTTATGTCCATTTTTAAAATCTTGAAAAGGGTCTTCCAAAATCTTGACACAAATTGAGTTTCCCTATCCGATATGATATCTTTAGGTAATCCATGATAGCGATAGATATTATCAATGAAAAGCTTAGCTGTTTCTTCACCTGTGATAGATTTTGTACATGGCACAAAATGTGCCATCTTGGTGAAACGATCTACTATCACAAATATAGAATCATAAGATCTTGAGCTTGGAAGATCTGTGATGAAATCCATAGAAACAGAAGACCATGGTTGTTCTGGTATAGGTAATGGCTGAAGAAGTCCGTAAGGTCGATGACGAGGAATTTTTGATCTTGAACAAATATCACATGATTGTACAAAGTCTTTGACTGACTTCCACATTTGTGGCCACCAAAAATCTCTTGATATGAATTCCAAAGTCTTATTATATCCAAAGTGCCCTGCTGCTGGAAAGTCATGACGTGCTTGAAGAACACGTAAACGTGCTTCTCCTTCTGGAACATATAGGCGTCCTTCAAAATATAATAGATTATTCTTGAACTCGAACTTAGAAGGATCATGAGACTTGAAAGAATTATTCTCGATATCATAAACAAGAGGGTCTGAGGACATACTGGACTGGATTTGCTTGAGAAAAGTTGAATCAACCGTCAATGTTGATTTCATTGCTCGGAGATGAAATTGCTCCGGTTTCAAGAGGACCATTCTTTGTTGCTCAAAAGCTGCATCTCCTTCTTTTGGTGCAAAATAAGAACGTCTAGATAGGGCATCGGATAAACCTTGTTGTTGTCCTGGCCGATAAGTGATAATGAACTCGAATCTTGACAAAGACATACTCCAACGAGCTTGACGACGATTCAACACGCGTGCTGACATGAAATACTCGAGGTTCTTGTGATCTGTATACACAGTGACTGGACTAGAAGCGCCTTCTAGATAATGACGCCATTCTTGAAAGGAATCCACGATCGCAAGAAGTTCTTTATCGTGGATCTCATAATTGATCTCGGCTGCTGAGAATTTTCTTGAATGAAAAGCTATCGGATGGAGTTTGTCATCTGTTCCCATTTGTGATAAAACTGCACCCAAGGCAAAATCTGATGCATCTGTTTCCATAAAAAATGCCTTGGAAAAGTCAACACGATATAAGACTGGTGCAGAGACAAACGATGTCTTCAAGGCTTCAAATGCTGCTTCCGCTTCTTGATTCCATTGAAATTTATCTTTACTAGTCAAGCGTGTAAGTGGAGCTGCAACTCGTGAGAAATCTTTGATGAAGATCCGATAGTAATTGGCAAATCCCAAGAAACATTGAACATCTCTTACTGTCCTTGGAATCTTCCAATCCACGATTGTTTGGACTTTCTTAGAATCCATCATGAGACCATCATTTGAAATGATGTATCCTAAAAAGTCAACTTGAGTAGTGTGAAATACACACTTTTCCATCTTGGCGTACAATCCTGCATCTCTAAGTTTTTGTAATACTTGACGAACATGTATTTCATGTTCTTCGACGTTCTTGGAATAGATCAGGATATCGTCTAGATAGCAGACGACAAAATTGTCTAAGAATTCACGAAATACATCATTCATGAGATGTTGAAAAGTAGCTGGTGCATTCGTGAGTCCAAAGGGCATGACATTATATTCGAAATGTCCATACCTGGTTCGAAACGTAGTCTTCCATTGATCTCCTTCTTTGATCCGTACTAGATTATATGCTCCTCTTAGATCTATTTTTGTATAGATCTTAGCTTGATTCAACTGGTCAAGGAGTCCTGATATCAAAGGTAATGGATACCTGTTCTTGATTGTGATCTTGTTGAGTCCTCGATAATCAACACACATTCGTAAAGATCCATCTTTTTTCTTTACGAATAGAATTGGAGCTCCTGCTGGAGATTTTGAATGGCGTATGAAATTCTTTGCTAAATTCTCGTCAATATATGTCTTGAGTTCAGCCATCTCATCTTGCGATAAACTGTAAATTGGTCCAAATGGTGGCTGAGTTCCTTCCTTGAGGTCGATTGAACAATCATATGGACGATGCTCAGGAAGAATATCTGCATTCTTTTTCTCAAAAACGTCTTGATACTCCTGATATTGACTTGGAATGCCACTTGAAGTCTTTACGTTTTCAGAAATAGGTGCAGCATAAATAGCAAAAGTTGATCCTTCTTTTGCTGCATGTATAAATGCTTTTGCACCTATCAGTACGGGTTTTACTACACTAGACTTATAATTTTTTACTTGGTTGGTAGAACTATTAATAACGCTTTTGGAAAAGTCAAGTTTACGCGAATTCCAATCTATTTGAGGGTTATATTTTTCTAGCCAGGATAAACCTAAAATAACTGGATTGGACGGGGATTTAATTATGTTAAAAACTATGTAGCTATCATGACCGTCTATTGTTACTTTTATAGGATGAGTTTTATGAGTGACATCTCCAGAAGACAAGGGACGACCATCTATGACTTCTACATGTACTGGTTTAGGTTTCTGTACAAAGGGTATTTTACGACTTTTAACAAATTGTTCATCTAAAAAACATGATGAGGCTCCCGAATCTAATAAAGCAGAGGCTTTGTAATTCTTAGGTCCTAAATATAAGTCTATTATAAAACAAGGAGAGGGTTCTGAGGAGAGGATAGGACCTTCATTAGGAATTGTACAAGGTTCCAGCTGCACGGTCCCTATTGTAGCTGGACGAATCCGTTTTCCGACATGTTGTCTTCTTTGACCGTCGTACCCCTCATTTTATAGTTGCGTCGTTTCTTTGGACAATGTTGAGCAGTGTGCTTAGGTTTTCCGCAATATAAACATAATCCTTCTTGACGACGACGAATCTTTTCTTGCTCAGTTAGAGGTTTAAAACGTACCACGTCAATTTGCATGTCTTCTACTTCCGAATGTACGTTTGGCAAAGATGTTGATGTTGCCATTGAGTAATAACGTTGAGGTTCCCGTGAATGATTCTCAGATCGAAATTCAAAAAGTCGATTATCACATTTTACCGCAAAATCGATTGCTTGACTCAAAGTTTGAGGATCAGGTAAGTTGAGCATCAATTTCTTTACTTCGTATTGCAATCCATAAAGAAATTGACTGATGAGTGCAGCATCATCTCACTTGATGTCAATTGCAAGTTGTCGAAATTGTGAAGCATATACTGTTACTGAGCGATTTTCTTGTCGCAGAATTCGGATCTTATTTGTTGCAACACGAGTTGCATCGTGTTTACCATACATAGATCGAAACTCCGCCAAAAAAGCTTCCAAATTGTCCAATATTGGATTTCATTGTTCAAGAAAAGACGAAAACCACGATAATGCAGAACCAGAAAGTAGAGTGCCAATAAACCTGACTTGTGATCCTGGAGTTGGATAGCTTTGCGGTTGAAGTTCAATTGCCAATTGTACTTGATTGATGAACCCTCGAAACTTTGATCTCGTACCATCAAATTTCTCAGGTAAGGCAATTCTTGGTTCTCTAGTGCTTATAGGGTGTTGTACAATTGGAGAAGGAATGTGATTTGTTGTAGATGTTGAAGCAGCTCCGATCATCTCTATATCTCCACTTTCTGCTATTCTTGTTCTTTCCTGTGTTGGTGAATTGAGTTGATGCATCACAAGCATTAACTCCCTCATTTGCTCTTGCATTTGTGCCATTGCACTCTTCATTTCAACAAGCTCTGCCATAATGACACTAAGAAGAAAAATTTGTTTGATATTGCTCAAGACAAAAGAAAAGAAAGACTTGATAATAAAGAAGATACTAAGAACAATATCAGTTTAGAAGTGGGTAATCCGCAAACTTCTAATACGCTTATGTCTTGTCAAGAGAAAGGGGTAATCCACTCTTACTCAAGAAAAAACAAAGCTCTGATATTGTAAGTGTACTCTTGTCAATCTGTCAAGGACAAAGACTCGATGAGGAAAAATATACACCAAAGGCTATCTTGATATAATAAGTCAAAATATAAACAAGTAGGTATATTAAAAGGAAACTGGAATGGCTATTGCCACAAGACAAGAAACTAAAGACTCTTGAACCTGGACTAGAAGCAAGAAAGGAGTTGACAAGAGTGAAGAAGCCTTCACTCTTGTCTCTATATATACTATCTAACTAGGGGCTACGTGGTGACGTTCTATAAGACCTCCAATATGTGTTGACTTTGTAGGACACATGCCTTGACTTACAAGGCAAGTTTTTCTACGTGTGGGCCACATAGTTAGCTTGATCTTCAAGCTAACAACATGTGAGGCACATGGCCAACTTGTTGACCACGTTTCTAATCCAAAAAGTCAATTAAAGACACCTATGAAGTCAAAGCAGCGTCTAGGAAGTTTCTAGGAAGCTTCTATATTAAATATTATACAATTAACTTACTTTTATCTACTTTTACTTACTTCTACCTATTTCTATATGTAATTATTAGCTTACATGATTATGGCCGTGACATCCATGCATAAAAGTGGATATACATTCTTAAGAATCTACTTATTGAAGCCTTGATAATCAATGTAAAGGTGAAGTCTACCATCCTTTTTGGGTGCAAAGAGTACATGTGCTCTTTATGGTGATGCACTTTTTTGAATGAGGCCTTTCTCCAAGACTTAGTCCAATATCTTCTATAGCTCTTTAAGTTCTTTTGGTGCCACGTGATAAATTGGTTGACTTGCTAGTTTGGTTCCAAGCAATAGTTCTATTTGAAAGGAGGCACCTTGATTAAGAGGCATGCTATTAAGTAGGTTGATTGAGAAGATATTTCAATATGCCCATATGATTTATTTTGCCCATTTTGCTCCTTTGATTGACTTATCCACCATTGATGCATGATTTGAAACCACCATATATATATATATATATATATATATATATATATATATGTATATTTTGATTACTTATATTGTATTTGATTCTTTATATATATATATATATATATATATATATATATATATATATATATATATATTTTGATTGCTTATATTATATTTTTTTCTTTATAAGAGTCATCTCTATGAATAAATCTTTGGTTGCAGATTGTCTTTCTTCTTCACTTCATGTAGAGGTACAAAGAGTCACCTTGATTCTACCATCTTTAAAAAATATTGTCCTCGCTATCTAATCAACTTGCTTATTTTTTATTTCTAACCATGGCATACTAATAATAATATCATATCTTAGCTTTGTCACCTTAAACTTTTCTCTTAAGATGTTGATGTTAGTTAATTTCAAGGTTTCTTCTTCACATGTCTCACTCAATACATTCTCTTGATCATTTGCAAGGTATATACTTCTTTTCTTAATTGCCTTAATTTTAATTCCAAGTTGGTTGGAAATTTCAATTGAGATATAATTTTCTGTAGAGCCACAATCTACAAGCACTCAACATGGTTGTACTCTTAGTAGTCCCATTAGATGCATCAGTCAACTCTTTTTATAGTTATTTAAGGCCATGCTATTTGTCTTGAAGACACAATAGATATCTCCAATACTACCTTTGGCACCTTTCCTAGGGAGCTTTGTTTTTCTACTCTATCTTGTTATCGACTTCGTGAGTTTAGAGACTATGGATTTGTTTTATTTTGCAAATGCTTAAATTTTGATATTTTAGACAACCTCTAATCTAATGGCTTGACTTTCAATAATAGAAACACAATTCTTTTTGCACCAATATTTGTTATTTTTGTCATGTCAATGATCCTTGTAAAGCATTAATCTCCATTGATATTGGTTGTTGTACCATAGTATTAGATAGTCATATGGGACTTTGTACTATAAGTCATGCTCAATCTTTCAAATAATTGATTGCATACATAATTCCTTCAATGGTATTTGTATCATATAATTAGAGGTATTTTCACATCTTAAAGAGTCATTTATATACATCTTTTTGTTTTGAAGTTCTAGAATATGTATTAGGCTTATTCAATTTCAGCCTAATAGATGTTAACTCCCTTATCTTCAAGGCTTCTATTTATCCTTGCAAAGTAGCTATCTTCTCTAAAAGGTGATGTATTTTAGCCTCCATCTAGGATTTCTCTACCATATCTTCTATGCTATAAGTTTTGTGCTAAATTCTATTATTATAATAACTTTCACTTCTCGATTGACTTTTTAAGAATAGCTTGTGGTAGCCTCAATACAATATCCAGTGTGATCACAACAACTGATCTTAGACTAGATGATGACTATTGATACACTACTAAAGAATAGTCTAACACTTGCTCTAATACCAATGAAACAAGATTGACCTATCTCAAGTATCCAAAATCCTTTTAATCTATTCTAACATAAAACCTCATTACAAGGTAGGACAAACTAGACTAGAAAAAAACTAAAGAAAATTAAATAAAATGGAATACGAAAGACAAAATTGAGCAACCAAAATTAAAATAAAATAGATCAAAACATGAAGATACAAAATCCAATTGTATTAAGAAAAAGGGTCCAAAGCCATACTTGATTAGATGTTCCAAAAGGCCTTGGTTAGTTCTATTTATACTTTGTTCTACTACCCTGGACTTTCTAGAATGTTATTAGTTGATGGATCCGACTTAGATAACAGACTTAAATTCTTTTTAGAATATTCTATGATAGGCCTTTTTTAGATAACCACCCTAAATTCTTTTTAGAATGTCTCTTAGTGGCTTATATTACATCTACTAACTTAATTCCAATTCTAGAAACTTCTATAGCTTCTCAAGCATGGTTCTAACTATCTATCCCTTTGTGTCAATAATACAAATAACTTATCTATACCTTGTTATAGAGGTAATAGAAAGTGTGGAAGATAGTGCCAGCTACGGGCAAGAACATGGAATTATAATTCAAACAAAGTATAAGGTATTGGATAAGAAGGTGAAGCCAATAACTACTCAATTATCACTAAATACTATAGTGCATATCAAGTAAGCACTTAAAGAACTAGAGTTAAAGAAGAAGCAAGGAATTGGGTATTAATTTATTGATGAATCATTGGTTAAACTAAATATTAGCAAGGATAAATTTTTAATAACATATATATATATATATATATATATATATATATATATATTTTAAAGTAATACTTATTAAACATGGTAAAGTATTTTCCTTGACTCCTAATGAGATAGATTGTATAGATTCTAATGGAATTTAGATAATTTTTACTATACTATATGTTTTATGAAATTTAAAGCCTATTTTAGTACAAAGAACTTTACTTCCTAAATTCATAGAATTATTAAAGGAAAAGATAAAGATAAAAATTCTAAAATCTTTAATTGCTTCTTATTCAAATAGATGGTTTATTGTGACTAAAAAATTAGAAGCATTGAGATTTATTTAAGATATGTAACTAATAAATAAGGTAAGTATTAAAAATATAGAATTTGAATAGGTAGTAGATAAAGTGGTGGAACAATTTGTTGATTATGCTATCTATTCTATTGGAGATTTATATTCAAAGTATAATCAATTCCAATTAGTAAAAAACAATAGAGATCTTATAACCATGAAAAATCCTTTAGATTTGATGAGGATGCGTATTTTACCTCAAGGTATAATCAATTCAGTGGTTCATATGTAAAATGCAATGAATCAAAAATTGAAAGAATTTTTGCTAGAAAAGAATATTTTATTTTTGGATGATATATCAATAAAAGGTTGCAAGTACAAAAGAAGAAATAAAATCATTGATGAAAATAGTTGCAAAATATTTATTACAAAATATATTGAAGATATGACTTAAATATTGAAGAAGCTTTAATTGATAAATTTAATATTATCTTTAAAAAAATAAAATTATATATTTGAAAAAATTCTAGTAATGGAACATATGTATAAAAAATATAATAAGAAATCAAACTTGGACAAAGTTAATGTCATAACCAAAATAAAAGCATACAATAGTATTACTAAAGTTAAATTTTTTTTGGATGCATGTATGTTTTATCATATTTGGTGCTTTACTTTTCTCATATTTCAGGACCATTATACAAGTTATTAAAAAACGATAAGAAATTTATTTGAAAGAAGGAATATAAAGAAGCTATGGATAATTTGAAAAAAGTTTTAATTTTACTATTCATCTTTAAAAAAAAGGTTTATCAATGTAGAAGGCCAATAGTAGTAATAATAGATACTAGTCTAATAGCAATTAGATGGACTATTAAACAAGATAATCAAGAAGGAATAAAATTTGTTATAAGATTTGAAGCCAAAATTCTTATGAATAGACAAAAGGCATATTTTCAAATTAAATATGAATTTTGGAGAGCACTTACAACTTTAAAATCTAAGAAGAATTATTTTATTGGAACTAATGTGGCTTTAGAAACAATTTTTTTGCTTCTACTTGGCTTAGTAAGTAATTATTTTACTTTGAATATTGCTATGTTGAGATAGATAGCTTATATCTAGATACTAAATCAAATTTTGGAATACATTATTGGCAAAGATAATTCAAGGATAGATATATTTTTTAGAGTTAGATATATTGACAAAGATGAGATGATGGCTTATGAAGATGAAGAAGATGAATATAAAAAGATTTATGGATATTTATTTATTATTAAAGAAGTGAGTCTTAAAGATAGAATTTAAGTCTTTTAGAAAGATCTATATAAAAGGAGGCTTAAGAATATTAGGATTTATTTGAATACAATGAAGAAGCAAGAAGGTTGGATAAATATAACTTTTAATAATATTCAACATCAATCTTATGGCTATCTTTTTAAAGACCTATTTTTACAGAAGAGATTAAAGAATGGTGATAAATTTCTATTATGGATGGTAGGAGACTTCATGACTAAAAAAAATATTTTAGAAGACTTTTATGACACACTTTAAGTTGGATATAGAAGAATTTTTTTTGTTTATACCAAAATCAATAAAAAAATATTGATAAAAAAGATTATTCAAAGATGCAAAGGGCTTTAAAGATTCTTGTAGAGATTACTAAATAAAATCCAAGATTAAGTATAAAGATGGGCTACAACCTACCTATCTATATTCTATATATTTTTAATAGATGATTGATTTAGTAGCTATGCCAATCAACTTGTAGCTCTTTCTTTTTTAGAAAAAGCTATATACCAATTTATCAAAAAGATGAATATATTGAAGGCATGAGCATTACAAATTATTCTACTATCAAGAAAAATTCCTCACTTCTATCTATAGGCATCAACTACCGTTATCATTCAAATTAATCTCTTAATACAAACATTATAAGGCTAACCTTTTGAATATCTTTAATAAATAAATTAACGATTTAAAAAAAAAATCTATCTTTTTTATTTACTAATATGAGATTTTGAATCCATGACCTTCTAAGTACCATTAAAGCACCTTATCATCCATCCTTCTTTACAAGCCCTATGCTGCCATTTAATGTCCAAAGTCTCAATTCTTCTCCATTTAAGGTTGCTATCTAATTTCATCTCTTTTTTTAAATCTCAATTTTTTACAAAATATATTCTTTTTTTCTAAAAAAAATTGTACACTTATTTACAAAAAAATTGTACACTTATCTATAAAAAAATATATCTATCAAATTTTATATTAAATGGATACTATAATAATTAATTATCTTAAATCCTAAATTCTTTTTATAAACTTAATTTTTTAACAATTATGCTATTTTTTATTAATAAAATTTACATATGTATATTTTTTATGATTTAAGTATATTTTTATTAATCTTTATTTTAATATTTAATTTAAGTTATTAATTATTTTTAGGATCTATTTTTTTAAAATATTTTATTTAATTAAAAAAATAAACCAAGAATTAATATATTTCATACTTCTAATTTAGTTTATATATATCATGTGCAAATATAATATTTTATATGTAGCCAAATTATTTTAAATTGTATAAGCTCTTGAGAAGTAAATATATAAGGATCATGGCTTATAGATTTTCAGCTTCAAAATCTTAAGGTTGTAGCATGTAGATTTTTATATCTAAAAAATCATAAAAAAAAAAATATTTAGATATCAAATTACATAACAGCCATGTATTATTGTGTAGCAATAGCAAGGACGGTTCTAATAGATTTTTATTTCACAACACAACTAAAAATCGGATTGTTATCTATACCGTGCTTTTGTATGTAGCCTTTTGTAATAAGCCTTGCTTTAAATATGGCAATGATTTCATTATAGTTTATCTTTATCCTATAGATTTATTTGCATTTGACTAATTCAATATAAGAAAAGAGGGATATAAGGCACCATGTGTTATTTTGGATAAATAAGTTGTATTCAACTACCATTACTTATTTCCACTATGTTGCTTTTGGACTAAGTAATATTTCTTTGTATAATGTTGGATTGTCAAGGATATATTTGCTAAATACTAAATTTACAAAGAATCAAAAGACGACATAATCTTACAAGTAAAAAGGCATACTACAAATGTGATAAGGTCATAATATTATTTGTGTTGGTGGTAAATTTGATATATGTACAAAGAAGCACTTGCTATTAATATTAGGACTTTAGGTAGTTAAAAAAAAATAGTAACAAACATACATGCTCACTAAAGTACTCAACTTACTTAAAAAATTGAGCATCTACAGATATTACAGGTTGGATTGATTTCAACTTAAGATGACATTATTAGCACAATGAGTAGCTTTGAAAGATGTGTCTTAGAAAAAAAAATAGTCATGAGAAGGCGTCATGAGTAGCTTTGATAGGAATAAAAAGCTTATCAAAAATCACATCATGATTCACAATTATTTTTCATTTCTATGGATTCTAAAAGTGGTATATTTTTGTATTGATGCAGTAGTTAATAAAAATTACTTTCATATTTTTTTAATCTAGTTTTTTTTTGTTTGGTTTTAGCACATAGACATATGTTAGGTACCTAAAGGGCTGTAATTGAAAAACTATGGATAATTTTTAAGTCTAGATCTCATGCAATATTTTGTAATTTTTAGTGTAAAAAGATATATGACTTAGAAGATAGGCTACTATCTGCATTACTTCTCCTTAGAAGTTCACATTCAATTTTTTGGTATAGAGCATTGCATACATGCATTCAACTAGCTTATAATTTTTTCATTCTATGTTCTTATTTTGTTCTAGGATATGTGAACTAATGAACTTATGCTGAATCTTAGAATCAGCCAAAAATCAATTGAATTCTTTGCTTATATACTTCTTCTTATCAATTGCTTTGTAGTTTCTTGATTCAATTTCTAATTTGTTGAAAAATGAGAGTATAAAGAATCTTGAATTTATTTAAAACATTAGATTTGTAACAAATATAGTTGATTAATTGATATCTTAAGAAATCATCTTTAAAGAATATAAAACATCATGTCTTTTCAAATGACTTTAGATTCATTGGTCTACATATCTTGTTGTAGAAGAAGATGTCTGATTTATTGGCTTTTAGCAATATTCTTTGCCTCAAAAAGGCCGCTTGGTATTTTTTCAAAGAACACAATCTTCACAAGGATTTGAAGGAACTGCATAGTTGAGCAACTTTATTCTCTAAATAGTACTGTGCCTACGCATACACACAATCATGATATGATGTTTGTAGCTAAAATGTTGCTTTCATAGTATGAGTTTTTTTATAAAGGTCTTAAGTGGCTCAATTTTGCAACTCATGCTACATGCCATGGCTATGTGTGCTTAGACAATTTGGTAGTGCATTCTTAAATCTAACTGTTAGGGACATAGTCCTTAGAACCTTCTAGAGACAAGTTTCTAGAATCTTCTAGAAGCAAGTCTCTGGAACCTTCTAGAAGCAAGTCTCTGGAACCTTTTAGAAGCTTCCTAATTGGTAGAAGTTACTTGAGAATTTTCTTAAATAGGAGTATATATTGGAATCGAGGCTGAAGAGTTCTTTAGTCTCGACAACACATCTCTTGGAGCTCTAGTTCACCTCTCTGGTGTTGTTCTTGTATTCATCTAATTAATCTACTTCTTACCAATTCTTCTTGAAGTTCTTGTTAGATCTCGAGCCTATATTTTTGTGTCCGTGACAATTTCTGTATCTGTGATAGTTTGTCAAGACTGAACTCACCTTAGATATCAAAGCTAGTTTCTTCCTTGTTAGAATGTGGATTATCCCTTTGCTTGAAGGTATACTAGCATTTTAGAGGTTACAGATTACCCTCCTCTAAATTAATACTTCTTTTGTTACAATATTGGAGTCTTATTCTTCTTGGAGAGAGTGAATTATCTCTTTTCTTGAAGCTCTTAAGGCATTTTAGAAGTTGCGGAGTACCCTCCTCTAAACTAATATTGTCTTCTTGTAGAGTCATTTCTATCCTTTTCTTAGAATGGCCGGAGGCCAAGACATTAGTATGACGAAAAGTTCGGAGTCCAAGTTGGATGCTATCATGAATGCCCTCGCTATATTATCGCAAAGAACTGCAGAGATTGAAGGAGTCATGGCAAGGCTTCATAATGATGGAGCATCTAGGATGGTACAATCTAGGTTGCACCAGCCTCAAACTTCTGCACTTAGAGAAGCAACTTTGCCTCATGTTCGACAAGCACCGCTGGTTCTATAACATAAGGAGCCCCGAGTTAGCCTTCCGGACAAGTTCAATGGTATACATTCCAAGTTTCGAGGATTCGTCAATTAAATCAGGTTGATAATAGTTTTACAACCCAAATGCTATCCAACGAAGGAGTCACGTGTTGGGCTTGTTGGAACCTTACTTACAAGGCAAGCTCTATCATGGTTTGTTCCTTTGTTTGAGAAACGATCGTCCATACTAAACAACTTTGAAACCTTTTTGAAGGCGTTTGCGAAAGCATTTGGTGAACACTACAAGGTTCCATAGACTACAACAAAGATTTGGTCACTACGACAAGGGATGCGCTCTACATCAGTCTATGCATCGGATTTCAAGCAATTAGCATGCGACATCAATTGGGACGAAGAAGCATTGATGAGTCAATTCTATTGGGATTTAAGGGACCATGTGAAGGATTTGCTGTTAATTCTTCCTGATCCGCGAATGCTCAACAAAGCTATTAGCCAAGTTGTGAAGTACAATAACTGCCTATTCCAACGTTGTTAAGACCAACGCTCAAGCCAATATACGGTTTGCCACGCCCCAACTATGTCGACAAGCAGCATGAATTCACATTCAAAGGTAGAAGACATACAAATTGATGCGGTACGTGTCAAATCTCTTACTCTAGAAGAAAAAAAGCAGTGTATGGAGGAAGGTCTATGCTTATATTGCAATGAAGGAGGCCACAAAGTTGGAAACTGTCCCAAGAAGCAAAATTGATGCACTATCAGGACTAGGGACACGTTTGTTTAGGAAAATGAGGATGCCCAGCCACAATAGGAACCGTGCAGCTGGACAATGAAATATCGCAACAACAACCAAGTTCCTTTCTTTTCGCTCATCCTGCCCTTTGTTTTACAATCCCTTTGTTTATTGGCCCTCAAAAACTGAGAACCTTAGCATTATAAGATTCAAGAGCATCTGCTTGTTTCTTAGACGAAGAATTTGTGAAGCGTCATAAGATTTGTTTAGTACAAAAATCCAAACCTGTTCATATTGAGGTCATAGATGGATGACCTTTATTGTCTCGTAGTGTCACCCATGAATCAAAACCTATAGAAGTGATGTTTAAGGGCCATAGTAGTCATATTATTTTTAATATTATTAAAATCCCATCAAATCCTATTATTCTTGATCTTTTCTGGTTGAAAAAGCATAATCCATCTATAGATTGGAGGTTGCGAAAGGTGACCTTTTTCACAAAACCATCTAAGAACAAGCCTAGTAGAAAACCTCGAATGGAAAAATCCTTATTCATTGGAGCAAGAGCGTTTGTAAGATCGTCCCAGAAAGGTACATCGTTTATCATTTATGTGGCTCTAACTACCAGAGAGAAGATCTCGATAGCAAGTATATCAAAGCAATATAAGGATTTTAAAGACATGTTTCAAAAGAAGAATACCAATATGCTACCGAAACATCGACCATATGAATGTGCCATAGACTTGCAGGAAGGAACACAACCGCCTTTTGGCCCAATCTACAATCTATCATAGACGGAGTTGGCGGAGTTGTGGAAGTATATCGACGAGAATCTAGCCAAAAACTTCATCCGTCATTCAAAATCGTCAACTGGGGCATCTATCTTATTTGTGAAGAAGAAAGATGGCTCGTTGCGGATCTGCATGGACTATCGAGGCCTCAACAAGGTAACAAAGAAGAATCATTACTCGTTACCCTTAATTTTTGGTCTCTTAGAACAACTTGGATGTGTAAGAATCTTTACAAAAATTGATCTAAAAGGAGCTTACAACCTCGTACGAATCAAGGAAGGAGATGAGTGAAAAATATCGTTCCGTACAAGGTATGGCCATTTTGAGTATAATGTCATGCCCTTTGGTCTTATCAATGCTCCAGCGGTCTTTCAACATATGATGAATGACATTTTTTGGGAGTACCTTGATGATTTTGATGTCATCTACTTGGATGATATTTTGATATTCTCCAAAAACGAGGAAGAGCATGAAAAGTACATTTGTTTGGTCTTGGAGAAACTATGCAAATGAAGACTATATGCCAAGTTGGAGAAGTATTTATTTCACTAAATGGAGATGGAGTTTTTGGGGTTTGTTGCGACTACGGAAGGCTTGAAGATGGACTCCAAGAAGGTGGAAGCAATCGTGTCCTAAGAGGTTTCGAAGACGGTTAGAGACATACAATGCTTTCTTAGTTTTGCTAACTTCTATCGGATCTTCATCAAGAATTATTCTCAAGTTGTTGCTCCTCTCACTCAATTGACATGCAAAGATAAGCTGGAATGGGGACCTCTAGCGGAGAAGGTGTTTTAAGATCTAAAGACGGCATTTACTACGATATCGTATTACATGCTTTCCTGCTCGAGAACGCGCTGGACGTCTGGCTGTAGAAGGTAGTATAGAGATTTGCTAATATTCAAGCAATCTATCGGTTTTTGACTGTTGAAATATAAACAACTATAAGAATATACCATAAATCTATACAGATGTCCTTCGACTGCTCGCCGAAGTCCTTTTTGCCCCAGCCGGTAGGTTTCTAGACGTTATAGAGAACCCCGAACAACCCAAACTGTTAATCATCGATACCGCTTTATATTCACGATCTTGTATCCATTGATTGTCTCGTTAGATTAACCCAATAAATTTCATTCACTCCACATATTCAATCCTATAGGCACCCTTTTAATTCTTCAATCACAGACGTAACTTCGATTTCACAAAACAGTCAAGAGTAATCACACCCACTTCATTAAAAATCCCGATTTACTAGTACAACCCTGACTTCAGTAACGATTGCCTCAATCTTTCCAAAACCCTATGAAGAAAAAAAACCCCAATTCTTTGTCTTTTTTTCCTGCCCCGAAGCATGAAGCTAGCTCTCCGACCCTTCTAAAACTTATTCTCTCCCCCTTCCATTTCTTAACCTATCCTCCCCTTTAACTCTAATTCTCCCTTCTTTCAAATCCTAGCCTCTAAATTTCTTCAATCTTCCGTCTTGGATCCGAAATTGACTCTGTCGTCAGAGCTTTCTCCCCCGTTTTTACCTTTAAGAGATCCTTTTATCGAAAGGACGTTCCCGAAACAGCACAAAGGACGGAACAGCCTGAAACGAAATCGGAGCCCCATAATCGGGACCACATTGAGTCGCCCGACCAATTCAGGTCTCATATTGGCTAAGAGGCTCGTAGTAAGACAAGGATGTTCCCATAATTGGACCGCATTAGGTTGCCCGACCAAGTCAGGTCTCATATTGAGTAAGAGGCCTGTAATAGGATTTGGATTGGATGTCTTGAAATTGGATCTAATTGGCTCTTCGAACTAGGCTCACCTATCGTTGAATTGGTCTTTTTCCTTCCTGGTGACTTCCGTTATTAGAACTGAATGGAACATTTCAGTATGCCCTGGCTGACTGTAACGGGCTGACTGAACCTAGCCTCTCAGTATTTATATTGGAATTGGTCATTGCTCCCAATATTTGAGGTAACTGAACATTAATAAAAGTCCTCTTTCTTTATATTTTCACAGTATATTTGTATTACAATATGACATCTATCCCCTCTGAACTTGTGCATCCTCCGGTATGCACCAATTTATCCAATTGTTATTTGATTTAGAATATATTCTCTACGTCTTTGTCCAGTTCGTCTTTGTCACCTTCATTATCCAAATCACTTTCATCTTTTTGCTGCGGAATCTCTATACCTTCATTAAGGTCTTCCATATTCATCTCCGCGTGTCTTCGTTTAAATATTTTTACTTGCTTCCCTGTAATTGGTATTCTCAATTTTGTACCATCTAACTCCCGTAATGAGTAAGTCGCATTGTCATGAACAGTTGTTACTACATATGGTCCAAACCAACGTTTTGAAAATTTCCGCAAAGTACTATGTTGATTATCCAGACTATTGTCATAAACAAGTACCCAATAACCTTCCTTGATTGCTTTAGGTCTCAATCGATGTTGCTTATCGAATCGCGCCTTGTTTTGTAACCTTGCTCTTTTTAACCTTTCCAATGCTATTTGCACATCTTCCGATCTTTGCTCCAATTGTCGAATCCTAATAGCCAGAAGTTCTTCTCTTTTCAATCCATCTTCCCAGGGTAGCATACTCCAAGTAAGTACCTTTTTTTCAATCGGCATAATTGGTTTTCGACCTGTCATAAGTTCTATTGGCATATATCTTGTCACTGAACTATGTGTTGTTCGATCAACCCATAATGCAAATGACAAAAGCTGTGGCCACTCTTTAACTTTCCCATTACAAGCTTTAACTAATGCTTTCACAATCGGTGGGTGATCACGTTCGCTTTTTCCATTCCCTTCTGGATTATAAGCAATAGTCAGTGATAGTTTGACTCCACATCTTTCAAAGAACTTACGAGCTTCTTGTGTATTTAATTCTCCACGATCTGTAGTGATTTTTCCTACGCATCCATAGCGGCAAATGACATCTTCAAGCAAAAACCTATAAATCCCCTCTGTAGATTTTATCCTCAATGTTCTCTTCTACTTGATTTGATAAATCTTCACGAGCTAAAACCAAATATCTCATCTGCCATAACCCAACTGGCATAGTAACCAAATCAACAACCCATTTAAAATGAATAGTTAGAGGATACGTAGGATGAAGACCATCTCGATGTCGGATATTAGAATACGATTGACAGATTTCACATGACTCTACAAATGAGAGTATATCTCGATACATATTTTTCCACCAATATCGTTCCTTGAGTTTAACAAAAGTAGCCTAGATTTTTCTATGCCTTGCCCATAAACTATCATGAAACTTCTTTACTAATTTTAGTTTTTCTTCCTTTTTGCCTATGACTCGTTGTGGCATTCCAATTCCTTTCTTCGATCTCTTCCATAAGAATCCATCTCGAAGTAAAAATCCATATGCTTTTTTTCTTATTTGTTTGAATTTTTCTGTAGACCAATTTTTCTGCTTAGTCAAGGTATTCAAGTAATGACCAATATCCAATAATTCTCCTTCATAAGATTCTTCAAGAAATAGCTTGTCTTCTTTGTTGAGATTTGATATTGAATAGAATTTCAATCCGACATCATCAATGTCTTCAACCATTTCGTCCTCCCTCTCGTATCTTGCTCGAGATAGCATGTCTGCTACTAAATTGTCCTTCCCAGTAACATGCTTAAATTCTAGATTTATTGACTTAATATAAGCAATCCATCTCAACATTGCAATATCTGGCGTTGAACAGTTAGTAATCATTCCAAGCAATGGCAAGCAATCTGTTTCAATTACTACTACTGCCCCAATCAAATAGTCCTTTTCAGCTTTCATAGCCGAAATAACTCTCCAAAGTTCTCTTTTGACTTGCGAATATGTACGCTGACGAATACTTAAAACTTTAGCTCCAAATCAAACTGCAAATCTATTCCCACTTGAATCATCTTGATCCACAGTCCATCCAATGGCAATTGGACTAGTGTCCACAATAAGAATCACTGGTCTATTGCACTTATAATCAACCTTCCTCTATATTGGAGGTGACATCAATAATTTCTTCAATCTTTGCATTACCTGAATATGCCTTTTTTTCCATTTAAATTGGTAACCCTTGCGTAACAGTTCATATAATGGATCCGCTATGTGAGCATAATGAGGGATCCAGATTCGATAAAATACACATGCACCTAAAAACCTGTGAACCTCTGTTAAAGAATCACAATCCTCTTTCATCCTTCCTATTGCATCAACTTTAGTCGGATCTGGTTTTCTTCCGTAAGATCCACATAAATGTCCAACAATCACAACCTCTCATACTCCAAATACGCACTTCATACCCGATAATGTAAGATGAACTTCTCCAAGCCGAGTTAAAATCTTTTCACAATCTTGTATATGATCAACAATATATTTGCTACACCCTCTCTTATCTAAAGTTTCATCCTTGTCTCCTTCTCTGCACCTTTTTATAGGAACATCATCTAAAAAAGGCATAGTCTTCTCTAGAATAAAATCTCTCAATACCTTATTCATCCCATTCATCATATGCGCAACTGAGTTGGTCGTGCCTTGAGGAAGAGTGCACATTCTAACCAATCCAAGTGGTGTCCTCATTGTCATCATATCTCTACTTCCTTCGCCAAGTTAAAATTGATCATAACTTGAATACAAGTCACCAATTGAATAGATCGCCCTTCCAGCAAACGCCTCAGCAAATTCATCTACAATAGGTCCAATTCTCGCATTCCTGACAGTTACTGTATTCACCGGTTGCATATCTTGAATAAACCGTAGTGACCCATTCTTCTTAGGTACCGTAAACCATCGACTAGAATACGGCGCAAATGAAGGTTCCAATATTTTCATCTTTATCTTTTCTTTTAATAGTTCCACTAATTTAGATAAATGTGCCCTTGGTACTGGAATCGGTCTTAGTTCCAAGGTACATGCGGTACAGTGAAGATAACCATAGGTGTTATAATATTCGGATCCACACATCCAATTTCATGAGATTCAAAGGCAAACGATCTACCTTGTTTAGCCAACATCTTTTTGAAGCAAGTAATTTCCTCCGGCAATAAAGAACCATCAAAACCAATCTTCAATTCTTCAAAAGTCTCTTTAGTAAACCGATGTTTAATACTCATTGGATCTCTTAAACTTGCTTCTTTTGATGCTTCTCCCATTTGTTCTTTAGAATCTTCTGGTAATGGTCCGGCAACAGGCTTTACCTTCTTATCTGCCGTTTTATATCTCGTCTCTACAGTGACTTCTGGTGCTTGAAAAGATTCAAGTATGGTATAAACCTCTCTTGAATGAATCTCAACAATCTTATCATTATCCCCTAATCCAATAGATGTAATCAATTCCAATGAATCTTCCAGTCCATTTTCTTCATAAACACCTAAAATCCTCTCATCATCTTGCAATGTACCTAACTTGTGTAATTCTCCTTCAATTTTATATAATCTTTTTCTTTCTTTTCTTTTAAAATCATCAACTTTCTTATACATAATATTTCCATTCTCCAAAATACCAATAAAACTCGCATCAAAGGCACCTTCATCTCGCGAGAGTACCTCCTCTTTTGTACCTCCATAATCTCGCTTTACAGTGGTACCTCCCCAAAATCCTTAAATCCTTCAACAATCTTTGGCAATGGTTTCTCCCTCAACCTATCTCGATTTCGTTCATGGTTAGGAGGTATTGTTAGAAATTGTACAACTTTCCTCCCATCTTCACTACGTACCCTTGCATAAGGAGAACCATCGTCAAGTACTTTTGTTTCCATCCGTGTTGCCGTGATATAAGGTTGTCCTAAAATCAACGGATAAGACGTTGTATCTTGAACAAAGAAATGTTGCTCCGTCGCAACATCCCCAATCCGAATTTTGACATCTAGACAAGCTCCATATAATTCGCCCCGTGTGTTATTAGCTGCTCGAATTGTCCATCCATGTTCCATATCAATTGGCCATTTTTGCTTCTTATAAAGATCTTTAGACATGAGATTTATTTCAGAACCATGGTCGACTAAAGCAACTATTGGTTCTTCTATATCTCCTACTTTCACCAATACCTCAGTAGTTGCCCTTGCCCAATGCTTTCGAGTATAATGGCTCAAAGTTTCCATTTCCTTGTCACTATAATCTTCAGAACGTAATCGTTGATTATACCCATTCTTTTCATTTGTTGGTTGCTTGTAACCAATATCAACCTCTTCTTCATCTCTATATATTCTTGCATCAATAGCATGACTCATTCCAATTTCGCCCATTAATTACCTCTTTCGCTTAATGCTGTCAATGATAACATCATGAAACTCCTTCTTTGCAATTCTCAAGACTTCTTTCAATGTGAATTCCACCTTAGCGTTTAATATACGTTCTTCCAACACCCCTTTCAAATTTGTTGCCGCTTGAATATCAGAAAGTAGCTTATAAGCAATTGATTTGCCTTTATCTTTTGTCTCCTTTTTTTTTTTTCTCCCAATGATGCTGAGGTATCCTTTACAGGCAATTCTTATGAAGCTGCCTCCCGAGCCTTGTCTCTTTGAGTTTGCCTCTTAGAAGAATTTCCTTCTCTAGTATCATCAAAATTTCCTCGTCTCTTTTCTTCCATCAAAGCTTCATGTTGGCTCTTAGCAATATATGCATGAACTGAAAGAGACTCAACAGGATCCTCCCAACCTGTTCTACCTCGTATTGTAGCTGCAGTCCTCAATAACGCTTCTCGAGGTAATTTCCCTTCTTGCATTGTAGAAACGGCAGAAGCCCAAAACTCACTAGTTTTCGTACTTCCACCAAGGTCATCATCTACTTTAGCACCATAACTTGCACTTTCTCGTGCTGCTGTTTCATGCTCTTTTAAGTAATCTTGAACCAATGCTTTTATTCTTTCCTTGCCAAAATTAGTTTGAAGAAGATCCTTCCTATCTTTTAATGCTATCTTTCCATCTTTCCAGTAAATAATTCCTTGCCGTATCATATTATTAAATTCATTGCAATCTTTCCTAGTGTGTGAAGCATCATCACACCAAATGCATCTTTGTACGTATCCTTGCTTGGAAACATTCTTCGAATTGTTTGTAGAAGTATTCTCTTCAAGTCTTGCCAATTTGATTTGAAGATCTCGCATTCTTCATATAATTTTTTCCATCCTCATATCTGCTTTCTTTGATAAGGATGTCGAAGGTTGAACTGTAGGCATTGTTGGTGGTGTTGTACGTATTAGAGCTTTAGGTGCTTGTACTGTTTTCGAAATATTGCTCCTATCCTTCCTCCTTTCTCTTTTTGTAAGCAACCCCATCGCATCTTCAACGTTCTTCCACTTTGTTGTCAATCATTCATCTTCTTCTTTGTCTTCAAGAAGGAGTTCTAATTTCCCTTGCAATTCTCCATCAGCAGCTTGAAGAAATAGATCAACTTTGTTCGGCTCCAATGTCAATTTTTCTACCTTTGATAATTGAGAGTACTGCCTCTCAAATTTCCTTAGTAGCTCTATGGTTTGCAATTTCTTATTAGGCCGTTCAATCCATTCCAGAAACAACTTCTTACTAACGCAATCAGCATCTTTCAAGAAATATTCATCTTTCAATGCATGTGAAAAAACCTCCCATGAATTCCCATAACGATCCATAATCCATGTAATATGGTCTCTTATCTCTGGTTTCATGGCAAGTCTAAATAATTCAACCATTTTCTTCTCAGAAACCCGATTTAATTCCATTTCATGAACATAACATCTTAAATACCTTGAAATATTCCTTCCATCAAATTGATCAATTTTATTGACCACTGCTTGCAATGCTTTGGTTGCCAAAGCTTCCTTTCGATCATTGCTTTACTGTTGTTGCATTGATAATGAGAAGGCTTGAAACATACTAGCAATAGACAAATCCATGTGCATACCTTGTCCTTTAGAAGAACCCCTACCAGAAACTACTCCCAAAGATCCTTCAAAATTTTTATTTTCGTTTTCTATAAAAATAAAAATAAAATCAAATGAAATCAAATACCTTCCACCTCAAGCTTTCATGTCGGGTTCACGACTTTATGTCGTATTACATGCTTTTCTGCTCGAGAACGTGCCGGGCGTCTGGCTGTAGAAGGTAGTATGGAGTTTCGCTAATATTCAAGCAGTCTATCGATTTTTGATTGTTGGAATATAAACAACTATAAGAATATACCATAAATCTATACAAATGTCCTTCGACTGCTCGTCAAAGTCCTTTTTGCCCCAGCCGATAGGTCTCTAGACGTTACAAAGAACCCCGAACAACCCAAACTGCTAATCTTCGATACCGCTTTATATTCACGATCTTGTATCCATTGATTGTCTCGTTAGATTAACCCAATAAATTTCATTCACTCCGCATATTCAATCCCATAGGCACCCTTTTAATTCTTCCATCATAGACGTAACTTCGATTTCACAAAACAGTCAAGAGTAATCACACCCACTTCATTAAAAATCCCGATTTACTAGTACAACCCTGACTTCAGTAACGATTGCCTCAGTCTTTCCAAAACCCTATGAAGAAAAAAAACCCCAATTCTTTGTCTTTTTTTCCTGCCCCTGAAGCATGAAGCTAGCTCTCCGACCCTTCTAAAACTTATTCTCTCCCCCTTCCATTTCTTAACCTATCCTCCCCTTTAACTCTAATTCTCCCCTCTTTCAAATCCTAGCCTCTAAATTTCTTCAATCTTCCGTCTTGGATCCGGAATTGACTCTGTCGTTAGAGCTTTCTCCCCCGTTTTTACCTTTAAGAGATCTTTTTATCGAAAGGACGTTCCCGGAACAGCACAAAGGACAGAACAGCCTGAAACGGAATCGGAGCCCCATAATTGGGACCACATTGAGTCGCCCGACCAATTCAGGTCTCATATTGGCTAAGAGGCTCGTAGTAAGACAAGGATGTTCCCATAATTGGACCGCATTGGGTTGCCCGACCAAGTCAGGTCTCATATTGGGTAAGAGGCCTGTAATAGGATCTGGATTGGATGTCTTGGAATTGGATCTAATTGGCTCTTCGAACTAGGCTCACCCATTGTTGAATTGGTCTTTTTCCTTCCTGCTGACTTCCGTTATTGGAATTGAATGGAGCATTTCAGTATGCCCTAGCTGACTGTAATGGGCTGACTGAACCTAGCCTCTCAGTATTTACACTGAAATTGGTCGTTGCTCCCAATATTCGAGGTAATTGAACATTAATAAAAGTCCTCTTTCTTTATATTTTCACGGTATACTCGTGTTACAATACGACAACGGCTTCAATTTTAGTACATCTGGACTTTATAAAGGCCTTCTATTTAGAAACTGATGCTTCGGATTTTACTTTGGGAGCTATACTTTCACAAATGGAAGAAGACAAGAAACTCCATCCGGTTGCATTCTATTCTCGAAAGTTCTTGGCTGCTAAAATCAATTATGAGATCCACGATAAGGAACTTCTTGCTATAGTGGATTCTTTTCAAGAATGGCGTCACTTTCTTGAAGGAGCTACACACCCAGTGATCATATACACGGATCACAAGAATTTGGAGTATTTCATGTCAACTTGAGTTCTAAATTGACGTTAAGCTCAATGGAGTATGTTGCTATCTAGGTTCGATTTTATTATCACTTATCGACCTAAAAAGCAACAACGACTATCCGATGCCTCATCGAGGAGATCGTAACTTGTACCAAAGGCTGGAGAAGTAGCGTTTGATCAACAATGTATGACGTTGTTGAAGCCAGAGCAATTTTGGCTTTGCGCTACTATTGTGCCAATTGATGCTGACTTCCTAAACTAGGTACGTGCCGTGACCATTGAAGATTCAGTAGCCATTCATATCAACCAGCATGCCAATGACAACAAGTTCAAGGTAGAGGGAGATCTTTTATACTTTGAAGAGCAGTTGTATATTCCAAAAGGACTAGCATGACTCCGAGTTCTTCAATCTCGCCACGATTTTCTAGCTGCGGGATATTTTAGATTCAACAAGACCTTAGAGCTTATTTTTCGAGATTTCTGGTAGCCCCAAATGTAGAAGGATGTGAAAGATTTTGTCCTCTCCTATGACATCTGTTCAAGATCCAAGAATCCTCAACATTGCCCTTATAGACTTCTACAGCCATTGCCGATTCCACGTCGACCATGGTCTTCAGTTTCCATGAACTTCATCACGGACTTGCCATCATTGAACTCATTTGACAACATCTTTGTCGTAGTAGATCGGCTTACGAAGATGGCGCACTTTGTCCCTTGCAACAAGACATCGTCTAGTGAAGTCACAGCAAGACTCTTTTTCGATAATGTGTATCGATATCATGGACTACCAGATGATATTGTATCAGATCGAGGAACCCAGTTCGTGTCAAAATTTTGGAGATCTCTCTTTGAGATACTAGAGGTGGATATCAAGCTTTCTTCGGCTTTTCATCCTCAAATTGATAGCCAAACGAAACGAGTGAACTAAGTCTTGGAACAATACTTACGATGCAGTATCAACTATCAGCAAGACGATTGGACCGCATATCTGTCACTAGTCGAGTTTGCATATAACAACATCCTCCATGCGTTGACTCAATACACACCATTTTTTTCCAACTATGGGTATCATCCGAAGCTTAATTTATTGAGTCCGTCAACAAATAACAATCCAGTAGCTGAAGGATTTGCAAAGGAACTATCAGAGCTTCAAACTATGTTGAAGCTTCAATTACAATCTGCTCAAGAATCCTACAAGGCGTCTGCAGCTAGATTTCGGAATCAAGCACCTACTTTCAAAATTAGAGATAAAGCATGGCTTCTTTGACGGAATATCAAGACCAAGCTACCATGTGATAAGTTGGACTAATGAAGATTGGGACCATTTATCATCCAGAAGCAAATCAATCCAGTGGCGTACCATCTGGAATTACCGGCTTCTGTGAAGGTACATCCAGTCTTTCATGTTTCTCTGTTGGAGCCTTATCAAGAGTCGTCTTTTCCTGAAAGAGTGCAATGTCTGCCACCTAGTATTGAGATCGAGAACCACAAGGAATACGAGGTCGAAAAGGTGCTGGATTCACGACAAAAGTGGGGCAAGTTAGAGTATCTTGTTCATTGGTACGGCTACGACATTAACGAACACACATGGGAGCCAGCTGAAAATCTCGCCAATGTGCCACAAAAGGTACAGGAGTTTCATCAACAACATCCTCATAAACCTAAGCCGATTCAACGATAGCTTTCTTTTGAAGCTTGCTCACCCAAGAATATAAGAAAGGAGAAAAGCACCACCAAAATTTACAGTTGATGTAGTTATTTTCTCGAAGATAAAGTAGAATTTTTTCAGTAGCCATAGTTTGGTCTTCTGATATGGATAGCTAAGAGATAGATACTATGCCAATCAGATTATCTCAACCGACTAGCTCACGAAGGTGACCTCGAAATGAAAAACCGCCTATACCACAATGACGACGGAGGATACCAAGTAACCGATCATTGGTGATTGTATTTGACTTCGAGCCTACTTACGATGCTGAGCCAAAAGGCGTGTTTGCAGGACAATTTCACAATGAGGGCACGAAAGTTTATGCTTGGTCAGAATTTAAAGGCGTGGGCGACTATCGTTGACTTCAAGGGCCGATGAACCACTTACCTCGTGAACAACAGTTGGAATTCATAGCAGACGTTATGCAACAGATCTTTATTTTCTTGCGTTGGTACTGATTAATAACAATATTGCTTCTCAGAGACCTCGAAGCTAAAGGAAGGGGTGATATTAGGAACATAGTCCTTAGAACCTTCTAGAGACAAGTTTCTAGAACCTTCTAAAAGCAAGTCTTTGAAACCTTCTAGAAGCTTCCTAGTTGATAGAAGTTGCTTGAGAAGCTTCCTAGTTGATAGAAGTTGCTTGAGAAGCTTCCTAATTGGTAGAAGATGTTAGGGACATAGTCATTAGAACCTTCTAAAGACAAGTTTCTAGAACCTTCTAGAAGCAAGTCTCTGGAACCTTCTAGAACCTTCCTAATTGGTAGAAGTTACTTGAGAAGTTTCTTAAATAGGAGTATATATTGGAATCGAGGCTGAAGAGTTCTTCAGTCTCGACAACACATCTCTTAGAGCTCTAGCTCACCTCTCTGGTGTTGTTCTTGTATTCATCTAATTAATCTAGTTCTTACCAGTTCTTCTTGAACTTCTTGTTAGATCTCGAGCCTGTATTTTTCTGTCCGTGACAAATTCTGTGTCTGTGACATTAACTTGCAGAACTCATTAATAATAAAAACTTGTTAGTATAATATTTTTGTCTTTTTTATTACTCATAATATAACATGTTTGTTGGATGTATGTTGTGAGAAATCCTTGATTAGTTGCTTGGCCTATTAAGAATAAATTATTTTTTAACTTTAAGGCATATAAGACTTATCCAATGTATTTCGGCTTCCATGTGTTATCAAGTTTGCAATGTATTTAAATTCGACCAACTCCTTATATGCAAAAGTTGTTAAATGTCAACAATAATAATGGATTTGCTTCCACAAGATATATTTTTGAATGAGGCAAATCAGTCCAATTAATTGGCGATGTGATTGGTTTTGCCTCTTTTCATGTATCATATGTTTATATCATCTATAAAGACATTGTTTTGTGTCATAAATGTTGACCTAACATTCTTATTAAAATTATCAATTACTACAATATTAACTTTGTAATCTCTTATATTTTCACTTTTATTATTGATGGTGTCCTGGCTATTCTTTGCTTTAGAATATTTGCACTTCCAATGGTCTTGTCAACCACATTATTTGTATTTTCTTTTGTTTTGTTTTTTTTTTGTTTTTTTTTTTTTTTTTGAACTCCACAATTTTGGTAGATTGTTTCTATTTGTCTTTGATGGAAAGTGTCTTTTTGGCTTAGACTTGTACCATAGCCATAGTTAGAGAAAAATGCTATTTCTTCTTTGTCATTATAATGCTCTTGTATGTAGCTCTTGTTCTTCTTCTTAAGCAAGTGCAAAGTCAACACTTTGATGGTTTTCTCATGGCATGTGATGCTATCCCAAGCCAAGATTTTACAAATAGCAGCCCAGTCCAAGATGGATTCATCAACATTATTAAATAGGTTTGCAAGCTACTCTATACAACTTGCATGATCAATTACTTCACCATGTGGCTTCATTTTCATATTAAAAAAATTGTTGTTATAATAGTTGCATGTTCTTTGCAGCATTTTGCATTTTGCTCATGAATTGTACACAAACAAGGCCACATTTGGTTAAAAGTGTGGCAATTTATTAATCTACACATGAACTTTTTATCTGTAGCAGAGATGAGAAAAGATTAACAAGCCACATCTTTGTCAATCCATTCTTCTTTGTTCTCAATTCCTAGAAGCTTTCTTGTTCAAAGTAAAATACTCATCTAAAATTTCCAAATAGGAGAATTCTTTCTTATAGGTTTCTCTACATGTGTGGTGCTAATGCTCGTGAGATCCTTCCTGGGGGAGTTCTGTGCGATGGAAGGCGATGGTCCAACGGATGAGCATCGGACTGATCCATTTGAAATTTCATCTGGGACATGCACAGGCTCTTTGTGGATCCCTTCTTCTATCATAGTTGTAGAGAAGGTTGAGCAAGAAAATACAAAACAAAAGAAAGATCCGTTCCTCGCAGAAAAGAAGTGTAGGTGGATAGAGATCCAAAAAAGGTCTATTTGCTCGAGCTAACTTCTGAGGGGCAGGTATATCTCACAGTAGAGACGATGAATGCGTAGACCCATAATCTGTTGAGAGTAAAAGGAGAAGAAAACTTGAATGCTACAACCTAGATCGCACAGTGCTTTAATGTGAGAGAGAGCTATTTTAATTCATCATGTAGAAAAATAGAGAGTACAGCTTTTCGTTCAAGGTTAATTCGGTTTAAACGATGGGTCGAAATAACTTTGGGCATTCGGTTAAAACGGTGTGTTCATCATCCGTTCAACTATCGTAATCTGGTTTGTTAAGCGCTTGAGTGTTTTATCTCCATGCGTAAAATTTTCAACATATGCCTTCAATACAAGTTGAGGCATCAGACTTCATCATCACTATCCTAACCACTGCATCAATTTGATGAACATCATAGCCTGTGCTTTTGGTGTGGGTCTCTTAGTAGCAACTTTTAGAAAGTGTTGAATCCATCTCCATAACATCATGAGCTGAATCACTATTGTCCGGGAACGATGACAGCTTTGAGGTTCTTGTGTCAGCAACTTCGAGAGTAGGGAGTAGTATTGTTAGCATCGTCTCGTGCAGGAATCCTGCTCCATTTCCTTCTCCCTTTTCAATTCCTCATCGTTTACTCACAACTTTCAGAAGGAATGCTCACCCCTTTCATAAACAACTATGCAGGCTGCGATAAGGAGAGATGGAAAACTAACAAAATGGCCAATTTCCAACTTCCCATCAATACTTGAATCCGAAGAAGAAGAACTGGGTGGATGTAGATTTGTGACCACAACCACTCCAGATAAGTTAAAATTTGTTCCTTTTGCAAGGACAGGGGGGGAGGGGATTTGGCGAGTACTTTTTCAGTTCCCGACACATCATCTGAGTCACTAGATACTACGGACTTATCCTCCTTGTTAAAAACTAGCTTCTTTGTCTTCAAAGTGGTCTTCAATAACTCTTCCTTGTCCTTTTTCTGAGAACAAGAAACTTTAAACCTTTGCTTTTTGTTACTGGGGCTACAGTTACTGATTTTATTGAATACGATGCAGCAACCCATCTTTTCATAGTCAAATTTGTCAGCATCGTCCGAAGAAATTCTGGTTGATTCATAACACAAGCTTTCCTTGGCAACTTCTTTCACAACAGTTTTACGTTTCTCAATAGGGAGTGACATGACCAGAATATGAATTAGAGAATGTGTTGGAGAGAATTCCACAAACTTGTTTGTCCTCTGTGTGTTTAGCCCCGGTGTTGATTATTGAGGAGGATCAAGTTGATCTTTTTGAAGAAAAATTTCCCTTTTTTGGGACTCATCCAACACCCATCTCACATTGTGGTGTGGTTTGTGTTGCAAGTTAGAAAATATTCCCAAACACGCATTGAGCTGCAATCAACTACTCATTCTTTGATACATTGCGAAGGAATTACATCAATGTAGCACTTATATAGGACAAAAAGAAACAAATAAAGAAAATAAGAGTTTTGATTTGTAAATATATAACAATCATTACCAAGGTGAAATTTGATATGATAATATATACTATTCAGTATTAACACAGTAAAATTTAAAATAGAAGTGAAATTCATACGTAAATATACATATTTAAACTATAATATTATATTTTTTAAATAAAAAATGATCCAAAAAGAGGTAATAAGATTATATGCAGGATGCATCATATGCTCATATGTGCAATTATTTTGAATAATTGTGTTAGAAATGAAGGCATTTACTTTAAGATTTATTTTTTGTCTTTTTATTACAAGTATCCCATGGGTGATGCAAATAATATGTTAAATTAATGCTTTTGCTAACAAGAAAAAATTATAATTTAAAAAAATAGTATGAGTAATTTATTTTCATAAAAAAGTAATTTAAAAATTTAAAATCAAAATTATTATATTTTTTAATGTATCATATTAAAAAAATAATAAAAAATATTTAAAAATAAAAAATAGTTTTACTATTAATAAAAAGAAATATATTTGACAAAAACAAATTATTTATCTATCTGCAACCTAATAAAAATCTAACATGTATGATATTATTCCAAACCAAATTTTTCAAAGGCTTAGGAGTAAATATCTTTTTATTCTAAATTATCTAATTTATTTGAAAAATTAAATATATATATATATATATATATATATATATATTTAGAAAATTTAAAGATTTTGCAAATAGAGCAAGCTTCAAAAGCTTCTATGAACTCAAACTTATGCAATACATGGTCTTTTTAATATCCTTACTTGTGATGAAAATACAATAATATTGTAATTTTAATATTATGTAATTATAATAATTATCTTCATAAATTTATAAAATATATAATATTTGTAATGATTTTTTGTGATTTTTTATTTAAAGGAATTTTAGTTTTAATATAGATCAAAATATTAAATAGACCTAGGCTTTTACAAAATTTTCCCACTTTTTCTAGCCATCATGAAAAAATAAAATGACCTCTAGATTCATTTCTCCACTATTGGATCCAAGACCAATAAAAACCAACCACATTCATCATGATTATCATATTTTTCATCATGGGTAGGTTGATTTAGTAAAAATTTGGGAGAGAGAGTGTGTTGCTAATGCTACCACAATCCCCCATTCATCACATGCCATTTTTATTCAATATCTTTTAAATCAATGAAAGTTTCTTTCTTTACTACCTTTTAAACCATTTGATTTAACAAAAAAAATTATTGGCATATATATATATATATATATATATATTAATAATAATTAGTAGATTGTAGTGGCAAAAGAAAAAAATGTGGTGATAATAGTAGAATCTTTTATATATCTATATAACTAGAAATATTTTTTATTTTTATTTTATTTTTTTGTTTCAAAGATATTTTTAACAATAATTTGCTTCTTAGAGTCCTTCTTGTGATATGGTTTGCTCCTTATGAGATAGAAAATCTTTATGTAACTTTATTATGGCAATATCTTTGTGTCTTTAAAATAGATTTAATGCATATTTTGGTTTTTAATTATAGTCTTATAAATTTTGCTATTATTTGATTTTCTATATCATTAGGATTAAGAATGAGCCAATTCCTCTATAAAACCAACAACAAGATTTTTGGAGAATGCATTTTTGAACATTATTTAACATATTTTGAGTTAGTTTCTTGAACAAGTTGATACTTAAAACACTGCAATTAATTTTTATTTTATTTTATTTTTCTTTATTGTAATTTAACATTTTGGCTTGAGATAGAAGTATGGAATGCAGATGTGAGCATGAAGTAGGAGGGGTCAAGTAATGCACAAGCTGCCAGGATTCCTTCCTTCCTTCTTGTTCACAGCCAAAAAAGCAACAAGGGAATGAATGCTCATGGATGTGAAACCCAGAAGGCTGCTGCTGAATTATCGTCCATCCACCCCCCAACAGTGTGGAGTTAGGTCTATCCAGACCTTGACGGAATCCACCGGGGCGGAACTGGATGAGGGAATCTAAGTCTGTCGGAAGTCGTCGGAGAGCACAGACGACAGAAGAAGAAGAAAAGAGCCTGATGGATGGATGAACGAATAATCAGTCGGTCGGTCGCTTCCCCAGGACCACCTGTAGGAACCCGGGGGGAGGGTGGATTATGTGTATGTATGGTATAGTATGTACTCACGGGGCTTGTGCTGCTGCTGAGGGAGGGAGTAGGAGGCAGTTGCGGGAGGTTGGTTGGTTGGTTATACGAGGAATGGGCGAGGGGGAGGCTCGGAATCGGGCGTGGCGACATGGAATTTCCGGGTGGTGCTCCTTCTCCTCCTGCACTTGCGTCACCGCGGCCAATTATATCTTCTTCTTTTACGATGCATCATGCGAATGGCAGCCCCCGTTGTCTGTCTGTCTGTCTGGCACTCCGCAGCCAGGCAGAGGAGCATTATTAATGCCTGTTGCTGGCTCCATTCTGCCGCGCCCTGGTCGAGTAGCATTCGCTTGTAGAGTCGCTGAATTCGGCGCGCTCGTGCCCGGAATCCGATTTCATTGAAGAATACCAGCGGAGTAGCTCTCGTGCATGATATTGATAAGTATTGGAGGTTGAGGATTCCGTGAAAGGTTTTTTCAAAGAGTTCTTGATTGTGTGGTTAATTGCTGAATAGCGGAGTAGTACGGCAGTAGTTCATCACGATTATCGTCATCTTTCGGCTGTAGATTGTACGACCGGAGGGTTAGGGTCAAAGGGGTGGAGGAGTAGCGATGGGCGGAGAAGAAAGGGAAAGGGCAGGGAAGGGGAAGCATTGAGCGCGTTTTGAAAGGGAAGTGAAAATGGTGAACGGGGAGGGGGAAGTGGAGCGGGAGCATGAACAGGAACCGCAGCAGCCCGGCATGTTTAAGAAAGTTGTCCTGGGGGTATGCGTGATGGAAAAGAAGGTTGTTGCATCAATTGGATCCTCATTACGTCGTTGCAGTCATTGTTTTGTTTTGTTTTGTTTTTTTTTCTTTGGTGAATTTCAATGGATGTTGCTCCTCCTCGCTAGCGTCGTAGCTTTCGAATCCTTAGTTTTTGAAGTTTTTTGACATTGGCTATTGAATGTGATCCACTGTTTCCACTAACTGAGCTGGTACTATCCATTTCATTCGCTGTACGTTTATTCTTTGGTTTAGAATTCGCATTCTGAGTAGCGGTGGGGATTTTCAGAGAGCACTCTGTCGTTTTCCGGAGTTTCAGGGTTCGAAATAGATTTTGACATCAATGTTGACTCCCGAATTCAAAATAGGAAGACGTGAAGCTTCTCTAACATACTTGCACCTTGACGTGGTAGTAGTAGCATGCAGCGGTTTCTGAGTGATTCGGACCTCCGAAGATACTTTCGAATCTAATTAGAATATCCTCCCAGTTCAAACGAAGTAGCAAGAATATTCCGATTAGTGAGGAGTTTTAGACGGGTATTGCATGAAGTATGCAGAAACTGTCAGTCTTGAAGAGAAAGTTTTTGATTGCGTTGACACAATTGATTGTCGAACGTGATAGATTTGTGACCGTCGCTGAACATAATCTTTTCATACTTACTTGATTTTGAGTCGGTCTGAAAGGCGAACTCTCAAATCAAATCAAGGGCTTGTTACGATGCACGCCTCGTTTACTTAGAAACTCAGATCTTCCAGTTTTTAAATTAGCCTGAAACCTAAGACTTCTGAATGGTTTTCTTACTTTTCTGATAATTGAATCTCCACCCTTGATAAGTTAAGTGGGATTCCATCGAAGTTTAGTTGGTCGAAACGAAGATACCGACAATATTGTGTGTAGTGGTTACGCTTATGGTCTGCAGGAAGAGCCTTAGCTACAACATGACTTCAGTCATGACGGTTTCATTTTGTTAGCCGTGTCTACCAACATGGTTTGTTTTGGTTTTGATTTGATGTAAGAAAGCAATTGGACGCTAACGGATTCATTGAAACTCTAAGCCTACGTTTGAAAATGAAGTCATAATGTTAGATTGCAGTATCCTGACGGACTCATATTGATCTCTACTGATTGGTGACTAATGTATGTTGGAGGATATGTTTGGTTATGTGCGAACACGGTCTAATATTGGAGCTCAGCGTGTTAATCACGAATGCTCTTATGCTAAAAGCTTCTCTGTTAAGGTGCATCTTTGGAAATTGGCAGGCACTATCTGGACCAATGGCTCAAATTCTTGATCGGCTTAGAATGTTCGGCGAATTTGAGGTCTGTTTTCCACTCCTTTTATTTTTATTTTTAAGGCGCAGTAAATTTTATTCGAACCTCATCGGGGTAACAGTTGAACGTTACTCTCAAGAGCTACATCAATACAGCTTTATTTTGAAGGGTATTACGTTTCCTAATATAATAACCAAGTTTGCTGTTCGACTTAAAATTAAACCGAACTCGTGTAAAGCGGTGTTTCTCTTCAAAATTTATTCCTTCGAAGGAGAAACACATGTTCCATGCTCCTCCGCTTAAAGGCAGAAGTTTACACTCTCTGTTAGCCAGTTTTGCAAAGAAACTGGTAGTCTACTTCTGGTTTTTTCAGTACTTTATCTTTATGAGGCTTGCGGCTCAGGTATCTATATTCTTGTTGTGTCTGAACCATTACATGGTCTGTGCAGATCATAATCTTTGGGGACCATGTAGTACTGCATGAACCGGTTGAAAAGTGAGTGTTTCTGTTCTATCCTGCAACTGCTTCGTCATCAAGTGTTACTTTGTAAAATAGTTGGAACTGTCTGCAGTTGTGAATCTTTTTCTAAGTATAAACGTCTCATTGAACTGATTTCTGATGTGGTCATTGTTCTACCCCATTTCTATTTACGAGTGTACCTTCGATACGTTCTTTGAATTACATTTCGCAGGTGGCCGCTCTGTGACTGTTTGATAGCATTCTATTCTACTGGCTATCCCCTTGACAAAGCTGAAGCTTATGCTGCTCTTCGCAAGTCAGTTATATTTTTCTCTTCGTCTTTTCGTTTGTTTACTTGAAGTAATTAAATAGCATCAATGGAGCTTTATTCGTTAAGTCCCTCAGTCATAATGCTCTGGCAACCACTTTCACATGATTTGGATTTGCCATTTTACATGCCATTCAAGGTTACTGTGGATTCGCTCTCAGCATGCCAGTCTAGCTCTTGTGACGGTTTCCATTAACTTTAAGAGGACTCTGTATAGAAATAACCGTCTTTACGGGAGATACAGGATGTGACAATGGCTTTTAACGTCTTCAAAACCTCATGAAATGACTAGTAGTGTTCTCATCGTCTGTTTTCTGGCTGTTATGATCTAGACCGTATCTCATTAACCAGCTGAAACTGCAGCACCTCCTTCATGACCGTCGCAAAGTTTATGCTGTGTGTACATCTTGACCCCCTGCTTTTCATATATTTTGTCGCACACAGTAGCAGGGAATATTTGAACGGACCCTTAATCAATATTTGCCTATCAATATTACTTGTTTATATTGATATCTGCGACTCTTTCCTAATATGAGCTGGCTTAGTAAGATCTGAGGATTCATGTTTGAATTGGAATTTTTTCTCGTGTTTTTGCCAGCGCCTTGAAGAGTTCGGGATTCCAACACCCAACTATGCTCTGGTTAGCCGAAACTTTCCCTATGAAGAGGTGGAAAATTTTGTGGAAGAGGAAGACTATGTTGAAATTCATGGCAAACGAATACTGAAACCATTTGTGGAGAAGCCTGTTGATGGTGTGCACGTTCTCCTACCAGCCTTGCAGCCGACTTTATTTCGTTTCTATCAGCTCAGGAACTACAGCAAACTTTACACAGAGTGTTTTTCTCTAAATGATTTTATCCATGTATTGCCTTGTTCCTATCACCTGAAAACCATGGCTAACGCTTGAGGAACCACGTCATGTTGTTTGACCCTAAAGTCTATTGGGGATCCTTGTTTAAATTTCTTTTTTCCAGTTCACATCATTAATCACTCGTTATGAATCAGGTGATAACCACAGCGTAATGATATACTATCCAAGCTCTGCTGGTGGTGGAATGAAGGAGCTTTTCCGAAAGGTGAACTTGATCTGTCCCATTGATGCACTGTAGATGGAGGTTGGATGGATTAATTGCAATTCTGAGAAGATTAAGCGATTTAAGAGGATTACTAATTAGTAGGTTTTGCTTGGTCAATTGACCTGTAGCGCGTGTCTTTTGTTTGAGATTATGGTCTATTCTGTGAACCTGCTCTGCAGTTAGCACAGGATAGTTATGTTGTCTACCATCACGAGCCCCTAGAGATAATTGTGTTGAGAATCGAAATGGACGAAGAATTTTCTTAGTTGGGAACAAGCATTGCACCATTATATGTTGTACAGGTGGGTAATCGATCTAGCGAATTTCGTCCCAATATACGGAGAGTACGGAGGTCTGGTTCTTATATCTACGAAGAGTTTATGCCTACTGGAGGCACCGACGTCAAGGTACTTAAAGTTCTTTTTTGGACGGTTACTGGAAGAGTTGTGGTTTTCATAAATTTCATGTAGTCGATACGATTGATATATAAGACAAATCTATTACTTTTTAGCATTTTTCTATTTACTTGAAAGGGCTTTGTTTGAAAGTTGTAATCTGTCACACGATTATCTGATATGAATGCATGTGGAGTACTAGAGCAATCCTCCTGGAAGTACATATACTGCTCTGGCGATCATATCTCTTCAAACTGATGTTTGGTTTACATGAATTTGTTTTAGGTTTAACGTAATCAAGCACACGTGTCATATTATATTGAACTGATGCATTCACTTGCAAAGTTCCGAAGTGATAATTACGTTTTGTTATTTGAAACACTTTTCGAGTTGGGAATCTCGGTTTTGAGGACAGTAAAAAGCTTTTACCCAGTCGAATGGATTTGAGGAGTTCACCGCAAAAAAAATTCGTTGTGGTGGAGTTCGTAGTTGAATCGGGAAATAACCGTGTGCAAGTTCGCAAGTGAGAGTGTTCATGTGACAACCTTTGGGCGTGCAGGTGTACACAGTGGGACCAGAATATGCCCATGCAGAAGCTCGAAAATCTCCTGTTGTTGACGGGGTAGTTATGAGAAGTGCAGACGGGAAGGAGGTGAGCAAATAAGGATAAGTTTGGTTGATTCTAATTTTGGAAAAGCGGACTTAAAATCTTCACCACTTGTTTAGAGATGATAACCCTTGTTAGCTTGCCCTGACATCATGTACAGCTCGGAAATTCTGGAGTTAAAATTAGTTGTGGTGTTCTCAAGGCCTTTTTGTTGAAGAGAATAAGTGGAAACGATGTTTGTTTTTCTTTTCATTTTATTTTATTATCTGGTCCAAAGAAATTTAGACCATGAACCATGTCATGTTGTTGATTTTATTTAAATGAATAGTTTCTACAGTTGAGTTTAGATGTTGTGTATACTACGATGGTCGCAGATGCTTTTTAATGCTCTATTATTTGATATCTGTATGATCTTATTAACTGAGGCTCTCATCGTGCGTTTCAGGTAAGGTATCCTGTGCTTCTGACTCCAGCAGAGAAGCAAATGGCTCGCGATGTTTGTGTTGCTTTTGGTCAGGGGGTGAGCACTATTTTTTAACAGACCCTTTTAGTATTTAAAAAGAAAGAGAAAAAGAAGAGAAAGAAGTTAAATTCCAAAACCTCAAGGCTTACATGAACGTGCGTAAGACTTCTGACATACTAGGATTACTTACCTGCTCCGGTACTTCGAAATGCTTCTGACAAAAGGGATAATTGGCCTGCAGGTTTGTGGATTTGATTTGCTTCGATCGCAAGGCCGGTCATATGTGTGTGACGTTAATGGGTGGAGTTTTGTTAAGAACTCTTACAAGTAAGTAAACAATCTGTGCGATTTTTTCACCTAATATTCATCCCTCTGTAATACCAGATTGAGGAATTTTTCTTTCCCAATGTTCTACGAGGATCTAGTCTATTGATACTGATTATATTAGTGTTGATTCCAGGTATTATGACGATGCAGCTTGCGTGCTCAGAGCTATGTTTTTGGAAGCAAGAGCACCTCATCTCAATGTGAAGCTTTCATGTTTGCCGTGGACTAGAGTTGAACAACCTCTTGAAGCAGAGGACGGTAATAGCATTTTCAAGCAGGAAAGCAGTACACGTACTGGCACATTTGGTCGGTCGGAAGAACTGCGATGCGTCATTGCTGTTCTGCGCCAGTAAGAAAAGCTTAATACTCTCTTGATCTCTTTCTCGGCCCAATACATGGTTTTCCTTGTTTATTTTAATCATTTGTTGGATCTTTTGCAATGATCGAACGATCAACAATTGAATGATCAAAGAATGCGAACAACCTTATCTTGGATTTTCAACGAATAATGTAGTTTCTTTTCTTTTCTTTTCTTTTTCATAACCATTTTGTGCCTTGGACTCACTCTTCAGGATGTTTATTAGCGTAGTGCCTTGATAAGGATCTTTTTGATTTGATAGTGGTGACAGAACACCGAAACAGAAAGTCAAGATGAGAGTCACACAGGATAGATTACTCAGTCTCATGCTGAAATACAATGGTGGGAGACCTAGATCGGAGGTAATCGTTTTCTCGTAATGCGTTTTTATTTTCTTTTTACCATGCAAGCTACTTGTATTTTCTGTGCTTGATATAGCTAGATCCTCATGTTGCTTTTATTTTCTGAGTAGAGTTAGATATCATTGGCGCCAAGTTGACAGTATCAGTTACATATCATCACAGGCTAAATTGAAAAGCGCAGTTCAGTTGCAAGATTTCCTTGACGCCACCCGCATGCTTGTCCCACGAACCAGGTCAGTATGGTTTGTGCACACAGTTGATATCTGGGACATAAAATTCTGCTTTTTGTTGGTTGAGGCATTTCTATTTTGATACACACTTTTCTGAGGCAGAGGCTGATGCATTCTTTTTACGCTCTGAAAATATTCTCAGATCAGGGAAAGAGAGTAGCGATAGTGAGGCAGAAGCTTGGGAGCATGCCGAGAAGTTACGCCATGTGAAAGCCGTACTTGAGGAGGTGAACTGCTGCTTCGGTTTTTGTAGCATGTTTTTAGCTATCCATCATTTATATTACCAACGCTCTCAGTTCATTCTATACAAGCTGTTCATTTGAAAGCATCTCATGGCGCTTTGATTATCGTCTGTAACTAATTATTATTCTTGGTATTATGCAGGGTGGTCACTTTTCCGGAATTTATCGGAAAGTGCAGCTGAAACCTCTAAAATGGACAAAGGTTCCGATGGAGGAGGATGATGTTGAAGAAGAACGCCCCATAGAGGCATTGATGGTGTTGAAGTATGGAGGTGTTCTCACGCACGCCGGCCGAAAGCAGGTAATTTTAAATTTATCCACATTTATCGTTTAGTGGCACTTCAGCGAAGAGACTTATAAGTAATAGGGCGGAATCAAGACTGGCAGATTTTTTTGAAGCACCGTTTAAAAGCACCAAAGTCTGAAGAGTGCGGAATGAGCAGAATTTTGTGAACACTAACGTGACTTCAACGGTAGGCAAATCAAGTGCAAGTTAGTTGCACTTGTGTTGAAGGTTTCACCTTCAGATTCGAAATCAACTTTGCCCACTTATGGGTATCACTTGATAACTTTGATCATCAGTGCTTGTTGATGTGTGTGTACATTCATCCAGTTCTATCTTCAGTTTATAGGTTGGTCGTTGTGTACTACAGATCAATATTTCGAGCTTTGTGAATTAACTCAAAGGATTTGTGATTCCAGGCTGAAGAATTGGGGCGATCTTTTAGGAACGGCATGTATCCTGGTACGTCAGTTTTAGCCACCAAATTAATAAAATATCTATGTTTGTGTGCAAATTTGAGCTGGAAATTAACCGGACAGATTTTCGTTCAATGTCGGTTTTTAGATCTTATCCTACGAAGTTCATAAACCCGTCCTGGAAAACCGAAATTGGACCACAGGAGAGGGGACAGGCTTGCTGCGACTTCATAGTACTTACCGGCATGACTTGAAAATTTACAGTTCTGATGAGGGGCGGGTGCAGGTTGTTTCCCTTTCTGCACTTCAAACATCGTCAACCCGCTTTCAGTTGTAGAATACACAGCTTTTTATTTTGCTTTCGTTCCCGTCCTTCTCTTTGATTTTGGGATGCATAGGTAGTGGACGCATTATAGTGAGTGTTCTACTGACTGAGAAAATCAATCATTTGGTTATTCTTTAAATTCATGGCAGAATAATGATGCACTCCATGAGGTTCCTACTTGTAAACTTTCATCTTCGAAATTTCTTTCGCGAAGGTATTCATTTTTCAAGAGCATATGGCTTTCTGCAGATGTCAGCTGCTGCTTTTGCGAAAGGCTTACTCGATTTGGAAGGTCAGCTGACCCCCATTTTGGTAAGTACTGTAACAGTTCAGTTCAGTTTTCTTTAAAGCAGGAACTGGTTTGGAAGCGACTTTAAATTGGATTTTATTCTTGTTTTTCTGCTACTTCACCTCTCGGACATTGACCATTCTGTACCTATGGTATTTCTTTGAACTAATTGTTTAGGAAATTGCTTGCAGGTTTCTCTGGTCAGCAAAGATTCTCCCATGCTAGATGGTCTAGAGACTGCTAGTATTGAAATGGAAGAAGCGAAGGTATTTTACGACAGCATCTTGCTATCTCAAAAAGTTTCGCACAATCTTTGGATCTTCAATTTCAGATTATGAATGTTCAGAAATGTCAAGGAGTGATTGTTGCTTATATTATGTCACTACTCTCCCGCTACTTATTAGTGAACTTGAAAGATCTTCTCAAGTTTACATGCTTACTCGGTTGTCCTGACCTTCAGACGAAGCTGTATGAGGTAACGACATTATCGGAAAAGCAGCCGCTTTCTTCATCCTTAAAGTCTGAAATGCCTTGGATGGTGGATGGAGGAGGCATGCCTGAAAACTCCTTAGAATTGATGAAGAAACTGGTTCGATTCTTATCTATTTCTCCTGCTACCCTTGAAGAGTACATGTATTTGATTAATGCTAATATTTGCATGCAGTCATTTTATTGTTGACTCTTAGGCGCGGCATTGCCGCTATTATTGCGGCAGGTTATTAAGGTTTATACTTGTGAAATCATGTTCATGAGTATGTATGGTTTCGTAAGTGGCACCAAATGCTGAAGACCTAAAAACTGTCGTGATCAAGGGAGGTGGTTTTGATTGCTGATGAATTAGCTATTTCTAAAAGTTCAAAGGCATAGTACCCGATTAACTGTTTTCACAACACTACTTATTCATGTCTTGTTTGTCTCAGGTTGAACTCACGAGGATTGTTACAGCCCAGGTGAAGCTTCTATGTAAAGCTGAAGAGGAGCGCCTGGCTTCAACTGCTCTCAATGAGGAGCTTCCTCCTTATGATCAAGCCCGTGCTTTGGGAAAGACCAATATGGACGTTGATCGAATTGCTGCTGGGCTACCATGTGGTAGTGAGGGATTTCTTCTCATGTTCGCTCGATGGAAGAAGTTGGAACGGGACATCTACAACGAACGGAAGGAGTAAGTACACCAAGTTTGAGAAGGAATCAATTAGGCGTACAGTGGATTCCCTGGAAAAAATGGCCTTCGTGACAACATTGTGATGTTTTGTAGACAGATTTTTAGAATATCATGATCAGATTTTTCAAAGTATATTCATCAGTTTCAAGTTAGGTTTATAGTATTGCTTATTAACCAGATAAGACTCGTGTTTGGCTTGAATTAATTATCGAGGGAATTGATGGATGCAGTCGTTATGATATTAGCAAAGTTCCTGATATATACGACTCTGCCAAGTGAGCTTCTGTTCTGTTAACTCTTTCTGATCTTAAGAAATCTCGAGTTTCTATTGTATGGTATTGCTTGTCGCCTTTCTTTTGTTCTTTCAGCTAAACCTTTCTGTGTATTTCGTTGCTTCTTAAATATTCAAATCAATTTTCCTTACTGTAATTGAGTTGAGATCTTTTGTATCCAGGTACGATCTTCTGCATAATGCTCATCTAAAACTTCAGGATCTTGACGAACTTTACAAAGTGGCGAAGGTATTTTTTTTGACTTTGGTATTGTATCGGGAAGACATATGCCATGAAGCTGTGTATACGGATCAGTTTTTTTTGTTAGTTGGGAGAAAATACTGCATTTCTCGTTAATCCCTCAGTGCGTATCACCGTGCAATGCTTATCCATTTCAGGCTGTTTGGATGCTCTGGCTTGGAGGGAGTAGAAATTCTTTGGCTTTATAGAGTAAAATTCCTCCTTAACATTTGAATGGTTCATTTGGGTTTCAAGTGGCCAGCTAATTGTGCAATGGTTACGGAAATGAGTTTCTATGTGCTTAGGCCTGTATAAAAGTGCAGGTTAGATTGCAGACAAAATTTTGTTGTGCTGTAGTAATATGATGGTCATGTTTCAGAGGCTTGCGGATGGGGTCATTCCTAATGAATACGGAATCAATCCTCAACACAAACTGATTATAGGAGCTAAGGTATCCAATCAGCCTTTTGTGTCCTTTCCATGAGCAAGAGTTTGAGGTTTTGATGATCGTGTTGCACTGGATTGCACTTCGGCATCATTTCGCAATTGAGTTATTCCAGGAACATATTGTGTTCATTTACACCGTAACGGACTTACATACATGCTAGGTCTATTTGCAATTGCGTTGTGCGCTTCACATGGAGATGATAGTTACTAATGCTGGGACGATCTGTATGTCAGATTGCACGCCGTCTTCTAGGAAAGATACTTATCGACCTTCGAAACACTCGCGAGGAGGCCATTAGCGTAGCTGAGGTGAAGCAAAAGCTGGAATCGGCCGATGGTCTTTTACCAAGTAGACTTCATAAGAAACATGAAGGCAATCGAATCAGCGGTAAAGTCAGGGTTGCTGTTGATAGCTCGAGACAAACCTGCACAAACGAAGATGAAGATGATACTCAGTATCGATTGGACCCTAAGTATGGAACCTCATTTTCTTCTTCGTGTCGACAGAGCTTCTGAAAAATGAAACATCAATCTTCACCCAGAATAATACTTAAATTTTGTTTTTTTATCGTATACATTTGTGCTGATCATAGTGGATGCAATCATACTTCTACAGGTATGCCAATGTTAGAACACCTGAGAGGCATGTTCGAACTAGGTTATATTTCACTTCGGTAAGTTGCAACCACGTCGTGTAGTGATAAACTCATTTCAGTCTTTGAATAAGTTACCTCGTGCTAAACTTTGATCATTTAAGCAAAGTGGTTCCCTGCGGGTTTTAAAGTAGTGTCATCTCTCTTTTATCTACCCACTTAGTGTGAACGTCTGTGCAGGAATCACACATCCATTCATTAATCAATATTATCCGTTATTGCCACCTGGATGATTCTTTGAAAGGAGAAGCAGGTCTGGTTTCGGATGAAGACTTACAACGTATATTTGAAATCAAGGAGCTTGACTATTTGACTCACATTGTACTCCGAATGTACGAGAATACAGCAGTAAGTGTTGTTAACATATTTATCTTTGTATGACAAGCTTTGTTGTCAGGGCATACTTGAACTTGTTCAATAAAGTGAAGCATGCTCTTTTTTGATGATTTCTTTTATGATGAACTAGCACACATACTGTGAGAACTTTATTTTTGTGGATCTCGACCGGAGCATTTGAAATTTGAGTATTTTCTTGTCTTTAGGTGTCTTTGGAAGATTCACGAAGGTTCAGGATTGAGTTGATGTTCAGCACTGGAGCATCTTTAAGCCCTCTTGAGGTAAGTAGACATGTAGCTGCTGTGCGGGTTGAGGTTGGGTGATATTTGCAATTTCATATTTCTCTAGTTCGTTAACATATTTATTTTGATATGAACTGGGAGGCGATCTAAAACTTGGTTGGTATGGAGTGGCTGCAGGCAACTCCTCGTAATCGAGATCACACTCTACCTGTAATGCCTCCAGACACCTTGCAGGAAGAGGGTAGTTACGTTACTCTTGACCGTTTGGAAAAGTTGATGCGGCCATTTGCTATGCCAGCCGAAGATTTTCCTCCAGCCAGTAACCCACAGGGATTTTCTGGTTTATTTATGAAAGGTGGAGGAGTTCTGGATTGTCTTGTTAAGTTCTGGATTGTCTTGTTAAGTTCTGGCTTTATAACAAAACCTCAAAGTGGCATAAAGAACCTTAAACTCTCTCATAAAAACGTCAGAAGTGTCGATATTGTGGAATCTTTTCATAACGCTGAACTTGTTTGTCATTGTCGTACTTTGGAAAAGTAATCTCTGGAGCTAGTGAGGAGTTATTAGTCTTTTCTTAAGGTTGATGTCAAGGTGATTGGATAATACTTATATTTGTGTAGTAACTCCATGATATCCAATTCACGATTATTTTGGGAACAACCAAAAAAATATTTGAAAAAAGGAAATGCATAACTTTTTAAGTTATTGTATCGGAGGAATTGAATTGAAGACGCAGTAATGATAGCCAACTTCAGGTCATTAATCGTATGATGTGCAACTTTTATATTCTGCTGCAGGGAATTCTTAATTTGAACTTATTTAAACTGAGAGTCTTTAATACTGAACATTGTATGAATAAAAATTAATAGACTATATGTGAAGTCTGTACACTCACTTTAATTCTTACCAACTGCCATGCGCTAAAATGGCTTGTTGCTTGACTAGATTTCTTTTTTAAAACTTCATCATAACAAGATCCAGTATGTATCAGACATGACTTGTGTCATGATTTTTTGAAGAGAAAATATGCAGATTAGAATGTGTTGACATTTGGGAAATTTGGTATCGTAGATACTCCTTATTCAATGTTAAATGGACGCCAACTCTTATTTGTGCTTTGGTGCTAAGACTTTGTGTTGTGGAATTGGTACTGAAGGGGTTCGGCGTTGGTGGTTTTCAAGGCGGCAGTAGTTAAGGTCAAGGTATCATGGTGGTTCGCCTCTTTTGTACATTGTACTTGGGAGGATGGCAATTGAATGTTACAGCCATAACTGGAACACAGACGATCTTGAAATCTATTGCACCAATGCGAGTGTTTGGCAATGGTGAGCTCTTCAGATGTAGTTGGTGTCGAGTGCAGCTCGAATGGTTTTCAGCTTGAATTTTCTTAGTGCAATGGATCAAGGTTGACAGGTTTCATTTAAGGGCGCGTTCTGTTTCTTTCCCTGATAATGGTTATGCAGTAGTGGATTTGGAATTCAGTAAAGCTATAGGGGTTTTGGAATCGTATCATAAATAGTACCCACAGGTTCAGGTCGCGACAGTGTAGGGCTCTTATTGAGAAGAGACACATCGGTACCGTGATGAATCTTATTTCGGGGGTATTTTTGTTTGCTTGGTGCAATTATTGTATTACACTTTGGTAATGTTCAATAGTGCTTTTTCCTACACACCAGATCACTGATAGATCGTGTAAATATGATGTGAAATTTTGCTTATATTTTTTTTCCGTCTTGGTAATAAGGTGAAGATTGTGAAATTTTATGGTTAAGATTATTCATTATGCCTGTGCCTGTGGCAATCATGTCCTTCGTACCTTGACCTGAGTTAAGGGTCTCTGTTGTATTCGTCTCAGAAAGAGTCAGATTGCTTTTGAAAAGCTCTGAGAATATTCAGCACCCAAGACTGCTTAAGTAGGGTGAGAATGGTTCTACACCAAGAAGCTGGTAACTGTGTTGCTTCATTCTCAGTGCATGGTTACCACCTCAAACAGACCAGTTGATCTGCATAGATGTGTTGTAACACAGTGCTGGAAGAAAAACCTCATTAATGACCCAAGAACAAGTGACTGGTGACAGGCATTGGCACACCAAACTCTGCTCTCTGAATCTTTGGTTGGGAAGGGATCTAATGATTTTTCAACTCAGAAGAGTCTGAAAAACATTTTGTACAAGGGGTGAGGTTATGTAGCGACGGTGTCTGAAATGCAAACTTAGAGTAAACGAACAAAGAAGAGGATGCTTTCTAATTTAATATGTAAACCCCACCAATGCATTATAATCTATGGTTTATTTTACATAAAATTTTAATTTTGTAAAATACATATATACTAGCTTGTGGGATTTATTTAATTTTTTAAGCATTTATATAGACTTGTAAGGTTTTTAAAATCATAAGATTCTTATAGATCGATAAATATCAAGGATAAAATCTTATAAAGTTTTGGAAGCAATTGTCTTAGTTAATTTAGTTTTTTGTGTTTTTTCTTATTATGAAATTTTGACTTAATTCTTAGGACTCATTTATAAAATGATGTATTTATATACTTTTGCCTTACAAGAATTTTATACATAATAACTATTCGGTAGAAAAAGCATAAAATAACATATCATAGATTTTTTAATAACTTATGAAATTAATTTTTTTTAATAATTTAAATTATTATTATAAAAATCTATAAAATAAAATAAATATTACTGAGATGTAAATAAGCCTCACTTAATGTCCTAATCTTATAAACATTAAAACATATTAGGAATTTATTTTAAATCTTTTAATAAATTTTAAAATAGATTTTTAAATATTTTTATAAATAAATTTATCAACTTTTTAGAGCCTATTCTAAAGAATCAAAATAAGATTTTAAATTCTTTATGAGTTAAAGGGCTAATAAAAATATTTTAAAATATCAAAATAAAATCAAATTTACAAAAAACATCATTTTGCTAAGACAAATTTTCATGACTAACAACTAGTAGAAATCTAGGTATACTTATCTCATATAGGTTATAGTACCTTAGAAGTAAGTACAAGGATAAGACTAAAGCTTAAAGGCCCTTCTAAGACACCTTTTATAAGCTTTATTGAGGCTTGACCGCTTAACTATTTGATTTTTAAAAAATTATCAATATTCTTAAAATTATATGGTTGATTTTTTTTAAATTAAAAATATATTTCTACTTCATTTTTTATTTTTTTTAAGTGTCTAAATTTATAAAAATTAATATCTTAAATTTATTTTTTAAATTGTAGTATATACAATGGCGTTTTTTAAATGAGTTGTTCTTTGAAACTATGCTTTCATGCAAAATATCTTTATTTATTTTTAATGCTGTAGGATTTAACCCTATCCAAGTTTCTATCAATTAGGATTAAAATTTTACAATTGGAATTCAACGTTGATGTCAATCTACCAACCACAATAGCTTCTTATTGAATTGTTCACTTGCCTTCAAAATTGGCAAAGATATTTCAAAAGAAGTTTAATATGTGCTTACAAAAAATTATTTCAATCCAACCAATAAATTTATTTAGATCAAATAAATTCTTACTAACCCTTAAAATCAAAACTCTAAGATCAAAATGCAATTGAATTATAATAACCTTTTATCTAACAATTTAATTAAACTCAAATTTAAAAAATAAATTTTACAACAAGTAGATTTATAAAAGTTTAAATATTTATCCATTAATCTATTACTATTCTCACAATATTCTCAAAAATATTAATCCTTTTTAATTTCTTAATATTCCAAATCTTTTACAAAGTTAATATTAATCCAAATTACACACAACTAATGCTTAAAAATCTCTTAAACTTGCTTTTCAATCAACAAGACAACCTTGTAATTGTTGTAGGTGTGCAATTTTGTACCTTAAGATATGATTTCGACCCATGTTCACAACAAGTTTTCTCCAAATATCAATATTTAGTTTTTTGAAATAATTTTTACTAGAATTTATTATTTATTTCTATCCAAAGATAATTATAATATTATTTTTGCTAATCTATTTTTTTTTCTTTGTTTATGGCCCTACATAGAGAGTAGAGCCACTTTTTGTAGAGGGGTAATATTAACACTAAATGTTTTTACTACTTTCCTATCTTTTACATATACTCTGCTACTAAATTTTTTAATTAAGTGCTTCTATATTATATTTTCATAATTAATGTGATTACAAAAGGACAAACATGATGGGTCAAAATGTAATGCAGTGTAGCAGGTTTATGCAAAAAATGAAGGAGCATATACAAAGTATGGTCCAAGGAGACTTAGTAATGCTAACAGTAATAGAATAAATACCACATGATCAAAGGTGTGAATGTTAGTGGAAGCATACATGGGAAGGAGAAAGAGGGATTAAATGTACAACAATGAGAGAGTGAGTGAGGAAAGTCGAGGCAACAATTTTGTTGGGTTGGGTGGAAATGCAACAATCCCAACATCTACCATCAATCTTACTATGCTTCTTCATCTGGTCTTGCGGCTTTGACAACTTTCAAGATGCCCCTCCTCCCTATTTCTAATCCTATCCCTACTCTGCTATGCACTACTGTGCCCTCATCCTCCCTCTCTGCTTCTTTTCTTTTCTTTCTTCTTTATTCCATATGACTCTTGCCACCCCTTCTCTTCTCTATGCCTGGAATCTATATGCATGCCCATGTGACATTACTCTTGTTGGTACAAGAAATGACATTGCTGAAGTAGTCAACAAAGATTGTTGTGTTTCAATTGATTCTTCCAAAAAATAAGTTGTTTAAATCCGGTTGGATTAAGGACTAGTATGGTGAAGGTATAGTGAATTAGATGGATTGTAGCATGAGAGCAAGTATTTGAAAATAGCATCTTCAAAGCCTAGTTGACCTTATAGCTGAGATCACAAAAAGATTTTGTGGATAGTTTAGATATATAGTAGATTGGTTTGCATGCATTTGTTAATAAGGATTTGTATCTCAGCTTGGGTTGTAGAGTGACATGGCTTGCTAAACTATAGGGTAGGTGGAGTATTGGTTCTATACATTGCTTTTGTTAAAGCAAGTAGTGGCATTGCCAGAGTAGTCAACAGAGCTTGTTGTGTCATGGCTAGTTCTTCTAGAAAATAGATAGTTGTGTGAACTAGATTGAATTAGGGAGTGCTCTAATGAGGGCATAATGGATTAGCTAGATTATAGCATGAACATGGATACATGAAAATAGTTTGAGCAAGGTTGATTAGTTACTTTTTGAAGTGTTTTGTTTTATATTTGTATTTATTACTCAAAGTAAAAAATAATTACTATATTTTTATAATTAAAAATTGAAAGTATATTATATTAAAAGATAATAAAATTAATTTTTAAGTAGAATTTGAATAAAAATGAAAAAAACTAAATATCTTTATAAAATAGAAATTTTTATATTATAATAAAAATAATCAATTTTTTTATATCATATTTAATTATATTTCGACTTATATATATTAATAAAATATCTAATGATTAAATGCATTATATTGATTTTATGATCAAAATGAAGGATTTTAATACTCTATTAAGATTATATATAAATATAGATTAAAGAATTATTTGTAAGATATACATTAATGGTTATGGAATATTTAATTGGTTGTGGATGCAATTTCTATATTATATTAAAAAAAAAAAAAAAAAAAAAAAAAATGGAAGGATGTGTTTATACTTGACGGTTGAACTCTATAGAAAAATGAACATACATAGGTATAGGTATAAAGGTTTTGAATTGATGTAAAAAGTGATATTTTATTTTTTAAAAATTATATATTTTTCATGAAAAATTAGGAACTGCAAGAGTGGAGTAAGGAGTCAATATAATAAGTACTATTAGATCATTAAAATTTATATATTATTTCTTTAATTAATAATAATAGTACATATAATTTGAAAGTTGAAATTTGAAATGAAAGAGGTATATAAGAGTGTAGGTGAAATTGAGTGAAATGAAAAAATAAGTCTTATTTATGATATATTTGGAAGAATATTAAAGTTACAAAGAACATAAGGTAGTTAAAAGTTATTTGTTAAAAAAATTCCAACAAAGATTTTTATTTGAATTGATTAGTTATACCAAAAATATAATTTGGTTGGATATTTTTTAGATCTTGAGTTGGTTTTTTATTCAATCAAAAGGAGGTAGGTTTAAGGTTTAGAGTCTAGGTTTTAAGAAAATTTTACATTATAATGTTACATTATAATGTTACATTATTATTAAAAACTTAAAAACTATGTTTGTATTTTGTTTTTGTTTTTTTTTTTCGATCAAATTTTATAAATTAGATGTTATTAAGTAAAAGTTATCTAAGATTTGGGATTATAATTTAAGCTTAGTAGTTTTTACATTAAATTTATTGGTTGAAACCATGTTATTAAAATACATAAAGAAATGAAGTGTTGATTCTATGATTATTTGAGATTGATGATTTAGTTTTTGAATTATAAACTTAATTTGTAGGATACAAAATTATATGGTTTGTGGAACAATGTGGAATTCAAAAAAATCTAATATATAGTTTTCTAGAAGTATTGAAGAGATAAAATTAGAAAAAAAATTTATCAATTTATCATGGATTATTTATTAGAATTAACTAGATAATCTATATTATAATTTTAATAGAAAGAATATGTATTAGAGTATATATATATTTTAAATTATTTTATGAATATTTAAGAATTATGTATTATTACTAATATTAGTATAATTTTCTACATATAATGCCAATATAAAAAAATTATTGCATTAGCTCTCATTTAATATTGTTAGAATCTACTACATCTTAACAAAAACTATTTTGAATAAGAAAATGGTTAAATTGTTTATACCACATATCCAAATCTTATTTTAATTTGTATACACATTTTAATAACTTACAAACTTTATGTAGAAATTGAGGATCAATATAATCTTCTAATTAAGCCATATAAAATTTTTATTCAGGTGACCATAAAGAAATACAATCTTAACATCTATTTGATGAACATATAGATCATATATTGGTGCTAGGGATAATAAAATATATAAAAAACTTAATTTTACCACAAAAAAATATTAATGTATAGTCAATATCTTTTTCTTGTGAAAAACCCTAACAACCAATATGACTTTATAATTGATGATTATTCTACTAGCATTAAATTTTATTTTCAAAGTCCATTTGTAATTTACTATAGAATATCCTAAAAGAAGATTTTCTAAAATCCATGTATAATCCTTAATTAAATAAACATATTCAGCATCTATTTTTTTTTTTCCTTGATAGAATGTTCACCATTTAAATCTTTTATAATTATAGAAATTTATCAATATTAGATAAAGTAGATAGATGATTTGTAAATAAGATATGATCACAATATTTGTTTGATAATTTTTCTATTGTTGATCTTCAAGACCTTTTAGATTGAATAAATGATAGAAACCTCAAATTTTTTAAATATACATCATTAATTATATTTAATAAAGGATTTTTTGAGATAATTTAATAACTCAAAAAATATGTCTATGTTGTAATTTACTTTGAATACTAGTGTCATTAGAAGACATAAAATCATTAGACAATGTTGATTATAAGTAAATATCATGATGTTTAGGTTGAATAGAAATATTATTTGAGGATTCTTATAAGGAGACAATATTTTGTGTATTAGATACTTCAAATTGTATTTCAATCAAAGCATCAATAGAGCTTTTTTTTATCATCATTTTCTTTTTGTATTGATTTATTTTTTAAATAAATGAATCTTTTCATACAATGATTTTATCAAAAATGATAATTTGATTAAGATTTTATTTATGTATTTATTTATTTTTATCATATAATAGATAATCCTTTATGCCTTTCAATTTATCATAGCCAAGAAGAATATAGAGTTTTATCTTTGAAAAATGAGTTTTAATGTTGTTTTTCAACCAAACAACTTTCGCACAAGGAAAGATGTGATATATTTATTGGTATATTCATTTTAAGCTTACTTATTTCTTTCAATATATATTGATTGAAATGCCCTAAACAATGATACCATATAAGAGTTTATTTTATAGGTGATTAATTAAATATGAATAAATTTGATTGTTTGAAGTCAAGAATTTCAACTTCTAATAGATAGAGATTTCAAATTCAGATAATTCTTATAAAAAGATATTTTCTATATTCAGAATATTTTTTTAATTATAATAATTATAAAAGAATTTAATGCTTTTATATTAAGCAATGGCTAAACATATGGGCAATAAAGTTTTAGGTAATGTAGATATATATAAAACTTCTTAGATTTTTTTTTTTTTACTATTTTTTAATTAATTTATACTTTCCTTTTGTCAATAATTTTATGCTTTCTATTATCTTCTATATAGATAGTTAAGAGATTTAAAATCTGATATAATGTAAACCACTCTTTGATTTGATGCAAGAATTCTGCAATTAAGTCATTTATATTTTGTTTTGCTACAATAATGACATATTAATAGTTTAAAGAAATTTGTTTGCTTAGCAACTTGTGTTCCATTTGGTTCATTTGTTAAAATATTGTTGTTAAATTTATGATTATTCAAAAGATTTTTCATTCAATTATTTGTTTTGTGTTGATTTCTTGCCAAAAAAGCTCTTGACTTAATGTCCCATTCGAACTTTTTTTTAGAATCTTCATATTTCTACTTCTTCTAAAATTCTTGAAATCTAATTAGAAATAGCTTTATTTATATGAAAATCTTATAATGCAACAAAAGTCCTCTATAAAAAAAAACATGACTTCCAAATAATTGTACATATTGTTGTTCTTCATAAAAAAACAATTCTTTATACTGAAACTTCTTCAAGAATTCCTTAAAATTCTTAAATGAATTCTACTATGGATGTTTTGTCACTCATTTAACTAATTGAGTTTTGTGATGTGACTTGTGTTGAAAGATCACATTGTTTATATGTAGATGCTAACTTATTCGACACTTTCTTAAAAGTTGTAAGAGATTTTACCAAGCCGACTTGTTAATCACCACACTGTAATATAATATCTGCTCTTGCTTTAGCATCTTTAATTTTCCATGCATTTTGTAACACAAGATTTGCAGAACCTCGATTAAGTTCTATTGCATTTACCACAGAGATAAAGATATTTAAAACAAGAATCATTTCTATTTTAACACTCCATAAATTATAATTGGTAGATGATAATTTCTCTACCAAATATGTCTTATGAATCAAATTTGAAGAAGCCATAATTGATTAATTTTTAGTTGGACAAATAATCAATATGTATGATACAGACTTTTATTATTGCTTCTAAAAAATTTAAGTTAATTATGAAATGGAATCATATTTATCGCTCTAATACCATGTGAAAAGAGGAGAAGGGCAGAAAGTCATATAGGATTGTAATAATCTAAATATAAAGGTTACTTACTAACAGGGTAGCAGAGCCCATCTCGATCGGCGAGTCGTCGGCTGCTCGCAGCTTCAGGCATTTCACGGCTCGATCGAAGCGACGGAACGGGCGCATGGCGATGGTGGGATTCTTCTCGCTGCTGGTGACGGAGATGTCCACCCACAACCGCCATCTTCAACTAGATTTGCTGGACGCAGTTGCGACACCCGATGCCACCACAGCGGTGGCTTGCGGGTGTGTGTGTACGTAGGAGCGTAACTTGGGAAGGACCTGGTAGACCATCAGTCGGCTGTCAGATGAGTCCACGCGGAAATGAGTGAGATCGGGTAGCGATGAACTCAAGTGTAATTTTGAAGATGGGTAGATGTAGTGAGTTCGGGTTCGAGACATGTGTGCATGCGAGGATGCATTGTAGAACTTGGATTGTTCCTGACACAATTTTGAGATGTGCTGTCCATCTTCAAGAGAGTAGCACTACGGGGGAGTAGCACATTCAGCTATCAAAAAGGACTCCGGAAATGCAGTTAGTTCGACGAATTGTCGTTGATGTTTTTGATGGGAAGTTGACCTTATCATTTAGTCTAAGAGGATATTGGCTATTTTCATCTGAGCTTTTATACAACGTTTGACGTTCGAAGTGGTTTACCTGCAGTTTTCCAGTAACGTGTTGTAGGAAGTTTGAATTAGTTAGTAACTAAGAAGGATAGTACGGGTCGTTATGTGTGTTACAGATGAAGGAGAAGATATGCCGATGTTGAAATGTTGTTTTATGAAGGTGTTGAATGCACCATTTGTATGCCTTCTAATTCTGTACATGTAGCAGACAAGTTTGACGAAATGTAAGTGGTGACAATACTGTGTCATTGGCGTGTGTCAAATGCCCGAACATTTTATGTTACGGAGATCTTGTATGAATAGTTAGTCAGGACTTGCATGGTGTGAAAATTTACTTGGAAATCTACAGCACAGCCTTGCTTCTTTGAACACAGCGGTTATGAAACGATTTCTTTTTAAAAGAAAATTTGAAAATTTTCCACCGCGCATTGGTGCTTAGCTAAAACTATAGTTGTTTAAAAGTATTGTTTCTTAGAGCTTACCGAAAGGTTGTGAGCACGTACTAAATTACAATTCACAAGCTGGCAAATACTTTCTCATTTCACTTCGTTTGTCTAACGACTTCCACCAAGCAAGCACAATTCGCACTGCATACCGATTAGTCCAGGTTATAAATGAATCTTCGGAACCTCGCACATCACATCATTTTCAAAAGATATGGATTAAAAACAGAGCAAGCTCAGTTACTTCTGTCATGATTGTACAACTCTAGTCAGACGACTGACAGCTCTCCAGCTAAGGTACTTCCTGGAAAAACATTAGAAGTTGAAGCATCAAAGTGAGTTCCCGAATTGGGCAATTTATTAATATAAGCCAAGTTCAGAAAAATAACAGATCTCTTTTTAGACCAGAGACATATGAGGTGAACACAGAACCATTTCCGATGCAAAGCACCAGATAACCTATTCACTAATTCAATCTTGCTTTACAAGCACAATGACCTACGCCAGGCAGACATGATCGTTATGAAGTATAATACCAGAGATGTCACCAACACAGGGGTTACTCTTGGCAACACAGAAGACTTTAAGACATGTTTCAAAATCTAATATGCGCCCGCTACATACAAAAATTCATACATCGGTGAGTAAACGGAACATCTGGGTAACAATAGAGAACTGTACACAACCTCTTACATGTGTAAACCTTCCTTGCCGCCATCACACATATTCCAATCGGTGAGGCGACATTTATCTCCTACTAAGATACACACCCAACTCTCAGGAAACGGAGAGGGTGACATGAGCATGCGCGAGACCTCTCAAAATCAGTGGTATTTTTCTCACTCCCACGTTCCATAGGAAAACCAGAAGTCCTATACCAGGATAAAAGCTGAGAAAATAATTCATAACAGAGAATCAGCTGACACTAGAGCAGAAATCTTCAATATCCAGCCAATGAAATCCGGACTCTGTTATAAACAGCCCTCATCTAAAAGGCTATCCGAGATTGCCTAGAAGCCGCTCAACAGCAGCATGAATATTTCCACCCACAGCACTAAGTGCCCGAATATTCTCCTGAGTATCAAAAAATCCCATTTCTTGCAACTGAGACAGCTGCGAGGCGTACATCTGTTCAGGAGGCGCTGCACTCGCAATATGTAAGCAATTAGAAAAAAATAACTACCAGAGGCAGCCAATTCAACGGTCACAAACCATAATTAATGCTAATAACCATATTAAACACAAAATCTTTGACTACATTGAAATACTCTTCCTTTGAAGAACTTTTCTCATATAATTAAAGAGAGCCTACTTACCATCAGGGTTGGAAGGAGCGGTGCTGCCAAGACTTCCAAACATATTGAGTAATGCATCCATATTCATTCCACCGCCCATTCCAGCCAAACCACCCAACCCAGCTGGATTTTGACCAACGTTTCTGCAAAGCAGAGAATGAAGCTGACTAAGAAAGGTTTGCCGCGAAGAATGAACACAATTGAGCGTTGACAGCAAGATATAATACTAATTCAGCTCAGGAAACCTAATAACTAAAACTACATTGTTAATCGCAAAATACAGACTGCCTAACCTGATGTTTGTGGCCATATCATATTCTCTTCACCTCACTTGGAGTGATACAACTTATAACTAAATCCACATGTTAAGTATGTGCTCAAAATGAAACTACTTTTCCATACTGCAAATTTTTAAAATACTCACTAGCTGACATTTACATTATATTAGTATGGAAAATAGCTTGATCATGTAAGAAACCTAGTACAATTATTGCAAAGTATCAATCATGGTGCCCATTATCACATTGTTACTCATCAGGTCAAAGAGGTTAAACGACATACTGGCCAGGAGTTTGTCGTCCATGTTGACCCATCATGGCTTGCTGAAGTTGCATCAGTTGCTGTATCATTTGAACATTGCATTGTCCACCCAGTTTATATAAATACAACCAAGTTTGAGTTTGAGTTTCAAAACAAACAACTATTATGCTCGATGCAAATACTCCAACTCATCTCCCAGTTGCAGCGATGCTGGCGAGCATACATATCTAGTAATCTAATGAAACTATGATGATGGGCATTCCCTACCGGATGAGGAGCAGGAAACGTACCTGTAAGTTCTCAGGACTGCTCATTTGTCGAATGAAATCGGGATTCTGCATCATGTCCCTAAATTGAGGATTCTGGTTCAGAAATGTCTGTAGCTGAGGCTGCATGTTCATTATCTGTTTAAAGAACCCGCAAGCACACATCAGTGCCAGGTCGCCAAGACTCTTAACATATCATACACAACATTGACAATCTAAACTTGCAACAGCCAGCTCTCGTTCACCAGTGTAAAACGTTGCCATGAAAAAAACATTTAAATGAGACGACAGTTACTGGTACAAGAATTGTGAACAACGAAATGATCCAACTGCCCTGAGTATCTCCGAAAATTAGCACTGAAGTGATTTCGAGGAGAATCAGTTATTGAAAAAAAAAAAACAAAACAAAACAAAACAAAAAACAAAAAACAAAACAAAACAAAACAAAAAACAAATGCCACCAACCTCCCAAATCGGGCACATTTCTGAGCAATCTAGTCAATCAACTTACAGTTTAATACCAAAATGACAAGGCAAATCATTAGTAGATATCAAATGGTAGAGAGAACTTACCTGATTCATATATTGAGGATTGGACAAAATTCCTTGCATCATCTGCTGCATTTGAGGATTCTGAAGCATCTGCTGCATAAAACCAGGATCCATAAGCCCTCCAGCACCTCCCATCATCCCAAGATCTTGAAGGCCAAGTCCCGCGAGGCCGCCCAAATCTGGGATACCTCCCCCTGTACCTGGTACAGCGGATGGTGTCTGACCTGCTCTAGCTGCTGCAAGCAAACCCAGGTGTATAGTTAGTTGATGAATGACATCTGTCAATAAACCGATAGCTTCAATGCGAGTGCCAGGCAGCAAGGGGGGTAACCAACTTCTTAACACTGTTTGGGACCTGTAAGTAGTGGTTCCTTTAAAATAGTAAAATCACAGCAGAATCGTGAGGAATTAATCTACAAAGACTCCAGACCACAAACATGCACTACTACCGCTGTACTCACGTGTAGGACCCCAGGGGTTCGGCAGAGGAGCAGTATTCGGTACTGCTGTCGCAGCACCCGTGCTATAAGCTCCACCTTGAGCCTGGGCTGGACGCTGTGCATTCCCATTCATCTCCATCATGGCTGCAAACGGATTCGATGCCATGTCATTTGCACCTTCTCCGCCCATGGCTGCAGCATTCAAGAGCGGCTCCTGAACGGTTTCATACATGCGCCTCAGCATATTAAATCCTTCGGGCGAAGCTTCGATGTTACTCATGGCCCGATCTGTATTTCTCATCATTTCTCGCATAAGTTCAGGATTCCGAGCAGCGTCTAAAGTCTGCCGAAGTGTGCCAGGATCATTCAGAATATGAGCCAAATCTGGATTCCTGTCGATGATCTCCCTCATTTGGGGATTACTCATTATTAGCAATCGCATTAGTTCAGGGTTACTCATTAGGTTCTGAACCGCAGGTGCATTCATCATCTCCCTCATTAGGTTGGGGTTTTGCATAAGCTGCTGCTGCACCTGCTGAAATTCTGAGGGTCCCATTCCAAAGGGCGGGGAAGCTCCACCATCTGAACCCAATCCTAAACCAGAAAATCCCATGCCACCTAAACCTGGCATGGACCCTAAACCTGAAGGATTTGCTGGATGTGGCGTGGACGTCGGGTTAGGCGCCGGACTGGGGCTGTCGGCACCAGCAGATGTGGATGATGTTGGTGCTCCTCTGACTAAATGAACTGTATGATCACTTTGCAGACCTGATCCATAACACAAGTGCGTCAAAAATGCAATTTGGAACGACGATTGAACTTCGGGAATTGCATCCCATGTAAATATATTGAAGCTGTGCAAACCCCCCACTTCCTAGTAGTGTGACACGCAAGATCATCACAATCCCTAGAGCAGTTGACTACACATTCTTGACTCACGTGTATGTAGGCTCTAAACAAGCAGTTCCGACAATAAGACCACAATAGATTCAATAGTGAAGCTCCACAGACCATGATCATAAAACCGCTTCAAACAAACATCTCTTCATGAATTATTATAAATAAATAAATAAATGTATTGACAAATCAGCATCATCAAAAGCGAGAAGGGTTGATGATCTGTAACATAATTTCCATCCCTGCAATTAAGCACTATTCCCTCACTTACAGCAGACAAAACAATCATCCAAAAGACCATCAAAGTGCGAGCCCTGCTTTTTATCCTGGAGAGACTGCCAATCATTCATCCTACCAGAACAGACCCCATGTGTATCAAAACAAACCCCGGTGACAGACATCAACCTCACAAACCATGCCCTAAAATGACCAACGGATGTCTCTACCACCCAAAGAGACACCGAATGTTTGCACTCTCCCAGTCAGCACGAACCCTAACTTAAAAATCGAACCCCTGACCACAACCCAAAACAACTACACCAATGTAAAAATTTAAATAACAATCGAGGTAAGCCAATCAATCCACTATTCATGCACCCACCATAGCTACTGAGCGTTTGCTCGTCCTTGAGCACCCGACCCTTGTAGATCAACCGCTGATGGTCCGCCGGAATCTCAGACTTCTCCACCAACAAGCCCTTCAACGCCAATACGGTGGCACCCAAATTCACTTCTACCGTAAACTTGTTGCCATTCGAGGAGCGCACATGCACCACTACTACGTCGCTGCTGCTCCCTCCTTGACTAGAATCCGCACCTGCTACTGCGCCATCCGGCTCTCCTCCCATCTCTACTCCCAAAATCAATTCCACCAACGACCCACCCCACAAAAAACAAACAAACAAACTACAGTCCCCCTCCTTCTCCTTCTACGTCACTGTCACGACCTCTCTTGTAGCCACCCCAACACAAATACCTGTTAACTCTCGCTTTCCAACTCTCAAACCTAAGATACAAAATCACCAGCGCACTACACTGGCACCAAAGAAGAATAAGAAAATTGGATTCAATTGTGGGTTAGGGTAGATTGCAAAGCCAGGCGTGATCTGCACGGATCACCGAAATAAAACGAAACAAAAACAAAAAACAAAACGCAACAACAATCAATTGACAATTGGGTAACAAACAGCATAGATGATAATACAATGCTTGAGATGCCTGCCTATCATCATCATCATCGCTGCCACATGGATACAAACTCAACACAACACAACACAACACAATCCAGCAAAGCAAAAGCAAAAGCAAGCAAACACTCTCGCACGCACGCTGCAACATCCTCCGCCCGGCTTCCTTCGCTTCATCCATCCACACAATCATCCGATAATTCATTTATGGTTTATTCATCTACCTACATTCATCGCAAGCGTAACAGTTTCTGGATGACGTCCCGTTTCGGTTTCTTTAATGGATTGTAAATATAAAGCGGTGGCCAGCGGATGTAGAAGTGGCTGGATGGCTGCGTGGATGAATGATGTTTCAGGATGATGGATTCGAACTCGCGCGGGCTGGTTCGGTGCTCACGCTGTCGGACCTTGTGACGTGCAGCGGACGAATAATGAACGAACATCCGTTAGATGCCATTCTGGATGGATGGGTGGATGGATGGGTGGATGGATGGGTGGATGGATGGGTGGATGGATGGGTGGATGGATGGGTGGATGGATGGGTGGATGGATGGGTGGATGGATGGGTGGATGGATGGGTGGATGGATGGTGGATGGATGGTGGATGGATGGGTGGATGGATGGGTGGATGGATGGGTGGATGGATGGGTGGATGGATGGGTGGATGGATGATTGTGTTTTTTCTGTACATCCAAGAATGAGGGCTGTAAACCATTAAGTTTAGGCCTCCGTGTCACATTCCATGGCAATGCAATGCAAATGCAAAAGGAATGTGGAGACTGTTCTTACAAATTGCATAAAAATATAAAAAATATCAAATATTTAATAGAAAGATAATTATAATAATAGAAATATAAATATTCAAAATACACCTAATTAGGTTTTATTTGAATAATCTGAAAATTGATATTTTAATTTTAAACTCAGTTCAAGTTATATAAATGTGTATACGTATATGATATGAATAATTATATTTTTTGTTGCAAATAATTCATTTTTGTAAATTCCTTAGAGTTTTCTTATTTTTTGTTTTGAAATGAAGTGGTTTATAACAAGAACAGTCTTACAAATCATATCTTCCTTGTAAACTGCAAGGATTCTCTATAGATTATATTTGCTATCTTCTCCAGAATTCTGTCTATTTGGAGAGGTTTTAGTGGACTATGTATTACCATGGCACCAACATCAAACAATAAAATTTCCAAAAAAAATAATTTAAATCTTTGTGTAGTCTTTGCATTTGTAAGGTTGTTATAAATTACTTGATGCTTTATTAAAGTCTCATCCAGATTATTTTTTAACAAAATACTATCATTTAGTGGAAGCAATTTCTGAGAGTTTTAACAAAATTTTGAAAGTCATGTAAAATTCATAAGCTAATTTCTTGTCTTTGAACTATGGCATGAAATATAACTATTATAAAAAATTCATTTACTATGTATATTTTATTAAAATTCAAACTTAATATATTTTATATGGAGTCATCCTATTTAGACGAGACTGATATTATGTTGGCAATAGAACAATGGTAAACTCTTTATTTCTAACCACAAAAACCATCGAGACATTTTGTCACTATTCTTATTTATACATGAATTACGTTTGAACTTGATTTTTGTTTTTTTAAAGTGTATATCTTATTATTTTTTCTATAAAAATTTTCAAAATATTTAAACTTTATTTTTTTATTCAGTGTTATATTTTAATCTCTTCAATCGTTCAATCACAATTGTGTTTATGCCCATAGTCACATTATGAGTCAATGCAACTCCAGTTTGGAGCTACTCAATCAAGCTTGATTGGGTGTTAAGAATTATAAAGATTTACAAAAAGGAAAGACATTTATTTAAACATGGCCAAAATAGCATTGTAATTATCATGTGCTTATGTTGGAAACAAACTTTTAAACTTGGGTTTGATGTATATTTTACAGAAAGAATTTTGTGCTTTGGCATACAGTAAAATAACTTATGGGTTTCATTGTAAAAGTTAAAAATATGAGATTTGATCTTTAAAAAAAAACTTTGTGAACCTTTAAATGTTGTTAGTTTTAAGTTTACAGTTATACAACTAAAAAAATATTTATTAAAGATATAATATAATAGAATTTTAACATAATTACTGCAATAAAAATTATTTTTCTTGTAAAAAATTAATGTCAAAATATATTTATTAACACTAGTAGAAACATTGCTTGTCTTTTGGTTTATTTGTCTAAATATTGTAAAAAAATACCCCTTTCTTGTTCTTTTTTCTTTTTTCTTTTTTCTTTTTATTTACCATTTAAAAAAAAGTAAAAAGTGTTTTGCTACTAAAAAAGTAACATATATATATATATATATATATATATATTCATTCTTCTTATCTTTGTTGAAATCTTAGTAATTAAAAAATTCAGGCATTAAATGACACTGAAGCCACTTATTTGTTCCTTCTCATGCCAACTATCTACCAGAACAACAACCTAAAACGACTTATCAATGTTCAAAAGAAGTCAGCTAATTATTCATTTCTCTGTCAATGCAAATTGAAACACCACACTACCATTCTCGTGCTCACTTTACATTCCAATCTATTACATAAAATATTTTTTATAGTTTATTATTGAAAACTGTTTGCAAACATGGAGCACTGTTTTTTATTTTTTATATTTTTATTTTATTTTTTTATTTCATTTTATTTTATATTTAATGATGTGACCTTTCATGGCTACAATTTCCCAAGCATCATTTGAATACATGCTTGGTTGTCATCAAAAAATGTTTTGTATTTCTATGATTCAATAACATCCTAAAATTGAGCAGGCATATCTCTTGTTTTTGTTGTCATTTACTTCTTCTGTCTCTATTCTTTGTTGGTTTATCCTTTTATTATAGTTATATACTATTGTGAATGTAAAGACAACTTTAAACCTTCTAGACTATTCTTTGGATGAATGTTCATGTGTTTGTGTCAAAGTCGATTTTTTCTTTCTCCATGGGGCCTCACACCCTCCTATGCTTCCAAGTGTGCTCAACCTTGACACTTAGAATGTGGATACAAGTTTTGAACAATGTACCCTTCCAATGATAAACTGATATACAAAAGTAGAAAGGGTATCTTTTTTGTGTACCTCCTTCAGATTCCAACACCCACACATGGGGGCCTACACAACCCTAACAAAAGGAAGAAGCAGAAGAAAAAGACGAAAAAACCAAGCAAGCAATGTGTTGGCTTCAAACAAAGATTCCCAAAGGAATGATGCAGTGTATTCTAATTGAGCTGCCACAATGAAGAAAGTGGGGAGTCTCTCTCTCCTAAACCATAGGCATTAGATTTTTAGGGTTTGCTCATCCATACTCTAAACTGGGCTTGCAAACAAAACTAGACTGCATGCTCCACCATATCTTTGGTGGCAGGGTTTGGTCTTGGGTGCTGAGCCATTGTCTTGGGAATGTTGACTGGAAGTGGCCAATGCCATAGCCAGTCCATCAAGGAGTTGACTTCTTCTTTCTTTGTATATTTTATCTATAATTATTTTCCTTTATTATTATTGTCATTGTTGTATTTGGAAATACCTATGCATTTAGCAACCTCCTTAGAATGCAACAATGTTTGGGGATCCATTCTCCACATCCTGACTTCATTTTCTGCCCATTGTTCTGTTGCATTTATTCCACATGCATCATATTCCTCTACCATGCGTTTGTATGTTTGTTTATTTATTTATTTACCTATATTCCAAGTTGGAGAGTGGAGAGTTTGGTTACTGAACACTTGGAACTTGTTGATATTTTTGTGAAAAAGACTCATGAGATACTTGAAAGGAACATACATACATGAAAACATACATGTGAAAACTATGAGGAAATAAATAGATAAAAATGGGGCTAAATGATTGTTTGAAAGATAAAGAAGAAGAAAAAAAAGAAAAAAGAAAATCTTTATGCATTCTTTTATTATTTATTTGTCCTATGTAGATATTACATGTATACGTGTATGCAAAGAAACACATATGATTCCATGAAAAAAAATATCACAACAAAAATAGAGATAGACAGGAGCAAACAAGCATGAAAACCAAACTGACTGTACTGTTCTAATCTATTAAAAAAAGTTGTACATTAAAGCGGTTTTTTTATTAACCTCACATGCCAATACCTCAAATCAAGATTTCAACCTCCATTAAAACCCCACAAACACATCCCATCTACAGAATTTCATAACTGTAAAAATAAAAATACAACAACCAGGCGAACATCTTCTCTAACATTAACGACAGGAGCTAGAAAATCACATACAATGAAGGGCAACTCACTCACTACACAGAAAAGTTATAATTCCACACACACACACATTTACACATGCGATGTGGTAATCAAAAACCCAGTCTAGAAGGATCCGTTATCCCTTCTATTTTTGCACCGCAATTGTGAAGAGAGAGGAGCCGTAGTGGGTATCTGAAGATCCGAGTTTTGGAGGAGGATATAACTATAAAAAAAAAAAAAAAAAAAAAAAAAAAACACACGATGCTGGTAGTATTGCAATGCCAAGTAGTGTGCAGGGATAGTAATAAGACGAATACTAATAAAAAGGAATGAAGAAGAAAGGAAAGAGGGCGAGGGGGCGTGGTAGAGTGGGAGGCCCCACTTGCTCGGTGCATATCTCGAGGACTGGGACAAAGGGCCGACGATCCCCCCTCCAGATTCCGCTCCACAGGAGAAAGAGAATGTTGTGTAACTGCCCTGTGAAGCTTGCATGCAAAATTGCCTGCATTATATGTGTATATATATATATATATATATATATATATTGTATGGCTCTTTAGCGGCTGCATCATTGTCTCACTGTGGAAGGCACTGCAATGCAACGCCATCCTGGTTGGAGGCAATGGCGACTGACACCCAGGCATCATGACAGGCTGCCAGCGAAAAAAACAAAATTGGCACTGTAGATCGACGCTGCTCGGAAATCAAGCAGCATTGGAAAGGTGAGGCCTTGAAGCGACGCAAAGTTGCCCCAGAGATTCGCTGTTGGGGGGGGGGGGAGGTTGGATTATCTCGTGGATGATGCATCAAGTGGAGGAGGAGGGAGGAGTGGTGGCGTTAGAGTTGCCTTTTGTTGTGAAGAAGCGGGGAAGGGGATTGAGAATCATGGGCCCAGTGAGTTTTATTGTTCTCCAATTCGGCTCCTTGTGTGTAGTGGAGCAGCGATGGTTTGTCACCTGCTGTGCAAGTAATGCTCCGAACAAGACGCTTTGGTTCCCGAAAAGAGGGGCGAGGATTCTGTGTTTTCTATTGGCATTTTGCAGTCTCCTGCTTCCGTGATCGTGCACACCTTCGGCTCGTTGCTAATTTGAAGCCACTTTTCGAGGGGTGACGATGGAGATCAGCAGAGTGTCAACTTGGGTAGGAGAATCTTGCAGTCTACAAGGGAGAGATTCTTCCATGAAATCAAAAGTAGTGTGTGTAATTGTGAGTGGGAAAAAACACAAATTGTGTGCAATAAGAAGAAATATATATATATATATATATATATATATAATACGGTGAGGCAGTAACGGGGGGATTTTAAAACGAGGAGATCGCAACGCGGAGAGATGCTAACATACGGCATGCACCGTACGAGAGGGGAATGTACTGTTGATTGATTTGTCTCGTGCTCCTCTTGTTGATTGTTCATAATTATGAGACCCCACGACGGGACTAGCCCCGGTGGTGCGAGACCTCGGCGAGTGGTGGATGGGATACTGCGGCGAGACCTGGTAGATATCCCTCCTTGTTGTGTGGGTTGATACCTGCGCCGGGGGACTTCTCTCTCTGAGCTCTCCGCCTTCACGAAGGCATTTCTCGTCCTGTTGCGGATGATTCCTTGGGCTGCTGCCATAGCTGCCCCCTCCCTCCCCTACCTCCCTGTGCGGGTTTTGCTTGCCATTCCACTGTTGTCGACGATTTCGTCTGGCTCCGGCTGCCGATCCTCACCGCCTCACGACATCCTTCTGCTGCACCTTCTAGTGAGTCATTCCATCTCTTTCTCTCACGGAGGGCGTTCAGGAAATAAGGCATCCGAAGAAGAAGAAGCGTTTGTGTGCGAAGGGGAGAATCCGTGAGAATTCTGGAGAGGCGGAGGAAGAGACAGGAGTAGTGTGAGGCTTTGTTGTGAGGCGAATACTCGGGGATGTTGTGGGAGGTGGGGTACTGTTAGTTTCGGTGGTTTTTACATCTTGGGTCATAATTTTGCGCGTTGGGAACAATTTTGTGGTATTTTCGGGGAGATTGTGAGGATCGTTTCGTGGTTTGACGTGGGAAAAGGTGTCGGAAGTGTGAGATTTCCCTGGAATCCTGATAGTAGTTGGTGCTGTGGGTTGGGGGAAAGATACAGTTGGCAACCATGAGCGGGGACAACAGGTTAGGCTGATGGAAGTGGTGGGGAGGAACTGAGGGAGGGAGAGTTGGTTTTTCGTCCACTCAGGGCGTGGGTTTGATTTCGCGGGCTTGCTCGTTGGAGATCATCATCCTCGTCTCACTAAATGTCTGCAGAAGAAGATCTGTACCTCAATCAGACGGAAGCAGAAGCGCTGTATTTTCCAGATGCGCTGCTTGACAATGCCGATGAGCTTGACTTTGGGTCATTTGGCGAAGCTAATGGACATGATGTGAGTTGTTTCTTTCGCCACATGTTCTGTTGCTGGTTTCCTTCGGCATGTGTTTAAAGCTGGGCCAGATTTTGTCAGTTCTGTCTGCCACCATCTTTGGAAGAAAGTCGAGGAGGAGTTTTCGGAATATTGGTTTCCGCGCTTTGTTACTAGAGCTTCCAGTGTGACGCCACAGACTAAACCGTAGAAAACATTCGCAAGTTACCAGAGCGGGGTTTGGGTGCAGAGTACAGTTTGCCCCTTCTGGGACTTAATCCGGAGGAAACAAATGGATTCCTGTACTCTCCCTTTTCGGTGGTTCTCAATTCAGCGCAACTCGAATTTTCATTTTGCGACTGGGTCTCGATTGGTCGTTCTATCTCTTTGCTTGTGATTGATCGATACTTTGAGCGGGTATCTTCATGCACATAGCCTAAGTTTGCGATCCCCTTTTGCGAATCTAGATTGACAGTGTCCTTTTAAGTCTGACTGCAGTTGGAACCGGTTTGGCTGCAGCTGGGAGTGCTTGCTCTCCAGAAAACTCGATGTTGGTGGTTTTGTTTGTTGTTATTATGATCATGGTTACTATTATTATTACCATCACTGTTATTTTAGTTTTGTTAGTTTCAGCGTCAAAGCCTGCGGCTTGGCTTAGTTGTTGCAGATCATATCATGAAAGTTAGAGTTTTTCTCCGGAATCTCCAGCTGCATTATGCTTAAAGATTCCCCGCGTGTATATCTAATTTTAAGAACCGGACTTTTGACGGGGTTGGCTTAACCTGCGAAGGATCGTTCTTGTATTCGAAAGGCTGAAGTAAGACCTTGGATCAGAAGAGAGGGTCGTTGTATGAGCTGTTCTTTCCTAGAGCACCTTGAAGCATGGAAGCTTCCCTCCTCCATGCCTTCGGCTATGGCGAGAATCAATTTTTGTTTTGGTCGGCTGATTACTGATACCAACATCTTGTTTGTTCTCAGGATGGCACGTTTAACAGCATTACAGGGCCCTGTTTGAACTCATTTGAAACCCGCGACATTTTCAAGTCTACAGGTCTGGGTGGAGACTCTTTTGTGGATGATATTGAGGAGAAGTGTGATTCAGATTTGATTATCCAGCAAGAAGCAGCAGCAAACCGTGCAGGCTATACTAATGGAATCCTGCACAATTACAATTGTAACAAGCCGACATTGGACCTGGAGAACATGGGCATGGCATTTGGTATCTCTGGGTCTTACCTGCAGGGGAATGGGGTGACAGGCATGGGGTCGCCCTCAAGCCCTTTAATGAGCCATTTTGGCGTATTGTCACCGTCCATGGTGGCATCGGAGAAGCTCAATGGATTGACTATTGGGCAGATGGCGCCTTCCTATTGCCCCGCTTCGTTTGAAACGAAGCCCACGACAAGCATGGGATTTCCACCAGCGGTGGCTTACTCGTCTGCACAATCAATGTCTATTAACGCTGGGACGAAGCAGTTCTTGTCGCCTTCAGAAGCGTCGCCTATCCCGCAGGCGGTAACATCGCAGCCAGCAGCAAATGGGCTGTCTAGGTTTGGAAGTCAGGACATGCTTTTATCAGCCGCAGAGAGCAATGGTTACCACAGCACATCACCTGTATTATCCCCAAATTCATCTGAGGGGAAAGAGCAGGTTGAGCAACTTGTTGGAGGTGAAAATGGGATGAAAATGTCCCAAGAGAAACAATATTACAGCCTGAATCAGCAAGGTGTAATGCAGCAAGGCAGAGGGGTTGACACTACCAGCTTCGTTGATGATCAGGTATCCTCTGGGTTCTTGCTCGTAAAAGAAGTTGGCAACTTCTAAGGCTTTTGGCTGATATTGTGAATTCGTGATTTTACCGGTTTCAGTGCAATGGTCATGCATGTTTTGGAGTGTTTTATTGTCCTCAAGGGTCAGGATGATGTCTTAAACTTTTTTGGGGCGTCATTCTTGAATGCAGGTGGATGGAGACGGGGATGGATTGCAGCCTCTGCCGCAAATGACTCGATCGAGCATGCAGCGAAGTTTTAGTAGCCATGCATTGGGCCAGCTCCGACACATGAATTCTGCCCCACCTCAGTCAGGAAGCGCGATGAATTCCCGTCACACTCAGGTGGAACGTTCTGTAGAATTGACAAGTCCAGGGGCGCAGTTGCAGCCTAGCGTCGCTGAATCTCAGAGTTTTGGGATGCGCCCCATGATGCGTCGTGTCTACAGTGCTGGGGATATTCAGGTAAAGCTCCCAGAAACATGAGACGATTGCTGCCTTGATTTCGGATGGCTATTTATTCATGAACAAAGGACGTATGAATATATGGCTCTTTGAATGTAGATGCTACGTGAGTAGCACTCTTAGGTGGGCGTTAATGCTGTCACGAAAGGATTACTTGTTCATGTCGGGGTACGTGATTCCATTCTTGGTGTCATTATCTTGCTGTCTGTGCAGACTTTGAACAGAATGCAAGGTGGAATGAGCGGAAGTGCATCTCCGAGTTTTGAGGATGGCAATTACAGGGTGGGAAAGTATAGTTTGGAGGAGCGCAAATTGAGGATACATAGATATCAGCAGAAGCGCAGCCAGCGTAATTTCAACAAGAAAATAAAGGTACATTTGCTGCTGCATTTCTTGCACATCAGCTGCTGCATTTTTCTGCTGTATGACTCTTGAGGTGAGAGTGCGCATCTCAGGAATAGGTTTCTTCAGATTTCTGTGTTTTCGAATCAATTTTCCTGAGACTACAACGATTAAGAAAGAGTACGAGCCTTTTGATTTAGTCTCCCCAAGTAGAGCAGCTGAATACGACATTGCATTTAGTGAGTACTAGGGCCTGACCGTGTTTACCTGATCTGGTGCAATGCCTTTTCCAGTACGCCTGCCGGAAAACTTTGGCAGATAGCCGCCCACGAGTTCGAGGACGTTTTGCAAAGAACATGGATGATGATCTACCGACCGCTGCCTTTGGGCGTAAGCGCGAAGACGATGACGACGATGAGGTATTTTGAATGCTGCTAATTAACTAGTTTGAAGAGAACGTTGCAGTGGATCGTTTCTTTTGATCTGTGTGTTAATACTAGGCACGTCTGCACAGGGTGATACTCATGGCGGTAGAGAGGCCAATGGATACTTCTTCGACAATTCTTCAGGAGAATATTCTGATATGCTCTCATCTGTCAAAGTTGAGCAGCGCACGGTCGACAGTATGTAAATTTGAACCTACAGGATTGTTGCTGTTTTGAGTTGAGTTGAATGTGTGCTCTGGTTAATCAACATCCTTCTCCAGCTTCAATGCTGTTCAGTTTTTTTTAGTATATATTTAACCTTCCAAGCGCATGGGTTCGTCGCGTGGAGGAGAGGCTGGCACATTCTGAGTACCTATACACCGCCTAGTGGTTCCATGCTTTAAGAGGTGAAGTTATATTGTAGAACAAGGGTGAGATGTTGTTTTAATCGATCTTTCTCTTACCTCTAGTTCCACCAATCCTAGCTCTGAAAGAGTGGGAAGGCAAGGTGAATATTGTGCAGTGGTATTGCTGATTATGAACTAGTGAATCGTTTAGCATTGGAGTTCAGTTAGATGAGAAGGAGAGGTACAGGTGGTGCAGCAGTTTGAAGCTGTAGGCAGTCCCCACCAATCAGGAATCGAGACAATCGTTTAGCTCATGCTGTAATTATTAAATGTGGCTCAAAAGCAGCCCCATTTGTAAAATGTCGGAATGTTTTGTTAGGGAAGTGTTCCGTTTGTATGAAGTAGTTGAGCTTTGTCTTTTCTTTTCTTGTAAGTGTCACAAGATTTATCCATGCTCTGTTGCCTATGTTCATATTAGATTCTCAACGGCATTTACTCGAATCACCAACCACTAATTGCGTGCTTTGTGTTGACCGCTGCTGAGCTTCCTGGTCATTAAGAAGAAGGCATCAGTTGTAGCTACCTCTTTTGGCTTCATCGTGTATGTATATATATATATATATATATATGTAGGGGATTGATACGTTGACCGGGGTCATATATAAATGAATGTTTATTGTTCTCGGTTGAAATGCTGCAATTTGCTATTAAGTCACCGGTCAGCTTCTGAGTGTATTCTTCCTCTTCGTACAGGCTTGCAATTCAAAGCAGATAATCTCATGGTTCTGATCCCTAGATTAACTCGATTGATGTGGTTTTGAATATTTTTTCTGTTTTGCATTGCAATGGGATGGTCATGTTTGACTCCACTGCGAAGGACTTGTAGAGCAGTGAAAGAGAATCGTTCCCTCTTTGTGATTTCTTCTCAACACATCACATTGATTAGAACCGAGTTGACCCTTGAATGATTCCTTTCGACAGGGAAACCTTACCTCAATTTTTGTGCGATGATTTTGCAAGAGGTGCATGGATTTTCTTAGGTGGGCTTCTCGTACGAGGTGGTACTGAATCGATTTGTACGAGTCTATATTGCCTCTATATGTACACAATCCAAACAAGGAACGGCTTACAATGGCAAGATTCTATAAAGATAGCCACTGAAAGGATTCACTGCCCAAAATGAGCCCCCTATCGATGACACAGCTTGTGTAGTCTGTGCTGTACTTGCGATTCTGTGTCCATCAATCAAAACACTAGAGAGCGGGTTCTGTACGCCACTAAGTGGTGCTGGCACTTCAACCTTCAATTGACTTGTGATGGGTTTGTCCGAGCATCATTTCAGGTTCTGGTACCTGAGCAAGGTCACCCTTCAATAAATTAATGTCTGCGTATGTTTCACACATGGGGCTGCCTCCGAGCTTAGTCCTTCTCTGCAGACCTGACCGTGGTGAGAATTGCGATGCATCCACGTCACGGACACGCCACCCGTCGAATCCTCCCTCAGGAATGTTGGTAGAATAGTATTTGTGAAATCGACGCACATGCGCATGATGGGGTCGTGTCAAACTGCTTGCGCACGTTCACAATGAAAAGCCTTTTCGAGCAGGAGTTGAATATTAACGTCTTTCTTACTAATTTTTGCTTTTCCTTCACCGAGTGGATCCCTGATTCCTGGATCTGTGGGGAGAATTTGCAGCCATTTGTAGATTTTGGAGTCCATTTCATTATGTGGTTCTGAGGCTTTTGTTTCGCTCGAGTAAAGGAGTCTGTGGGGTGTGGAGCAGGGGATGCGAACCCTTGGTAATCCTTGGATCCAGGATTTTTGATGAATTGTCCACCAACTTTTGCACGTTTGCACCGTTTGAGCCATGTGGGTTCAATTGCTGTTTTGTGGGAAAGCAATGGCATGGAGATGGAGTGTGTAGAGCAGGAGTCGTAGATGTTTAGGGCAAACCTTAGCCAGCGGGAGTGGATCTACGCTTGTGTTCTCCATCGTTGTAGAGCGCTTGTGAATTTCGGATCATTCGGGGTATGTGCATTCTTTAAATCAAGGGGAGTTGATTGGAGTAGTATACGAGTGCACCGAGGAGTTTGATTCAAGGTAATGGAAATCCGGATTTGTTAAGGTCGTGCAGGGGCGATTGGCAATTGGCGGAAATGGCGATGGTCAATGGGGATTGCAATGGGGCGCAGTGGTCGGGTTTTTAGACACCGTGGTTGGATTTGCTGCCGGTTCTGCCGAGTCTGCTGATTCTGCTTACCCACGCGGTTAGGAGGGGTTGTAGGGTTTCAAAGCTATGGCGGTGGTGACATTGCACGTGTATGATGTGACCAACAGCATAAGTGATGGTGCGAATAAAGCCATTTCGAGTCTGAATAGAATCATGCGCGGCGGAATTGGAATCGGTGGCATCTTTCATGGTGCTGTGGAGGTTAGTGTTCACATCCTCATGTCAACTCGATTCCGATGATGGATTTTCGTCAATTAATGGTATATGAATCTATGTGTGAAGCTGCAGATGCCCCGCGCAAGGACAGTTTGGTTACTCCGCATAGATTCAAGCTCTTATTTGTTGTAATTTGTAGGGTTTGTGGAGAAGGCATGTGGATAATGATGTCTGAAACATTTATTTCAGATTTAATGCCGCACGCTAGACTGGAGCACTCGAGATATATTTTTTTTTACATATATTTCATTTTTCATATTTTTGCATTTAAAAAATTTCATGTTGGCCCAGATTTTTCAGTCTGTACTTTATTTTCACAGCTTCCAATGTTTATTGATATTTCTATAATCTTCGGCAGGTGTACGGCAAAGAATGGTCTTTTGGGTATTGTGAAAGTGGCAGTGGTGTCTTCCCGTGTACACCGATGCGAAATCCCATGTATAATTACAGAGAAAGTTTGACATTGGGAAGCACCGATCTTTCACGCCTGAGTGTGGATACAGCCCTGCTGGAGCTCAGTCGAGAGTGGCAGGGTGCCTCCTATGACCTCCTGGCTCGCAATTGCAACCATTTCTGTGATGCCTTCTGTGAAAGGCTTGGTGTGGATAAAGTGCCACGTAAGTGGTTATTCGCTCTGTTTCTTCTCGTGTGAACAAGAAAGTCTTCTGTGGCGTTCTGTTTCGAATTTCAGGGACTGTGTATTTTTGAAAGAACCCTCACGTGTGCAATTCTAGCTGTGACTTACTTGGATGTGTCTTGGCAGCATGGGTGAACAGATTTGCAAATGCTGGGGATGCTGCATTCGTAGTGGCGGAAAATACCATAACACGGGTACAGTATTTCAGTTCTAATCTCATTATTGGCCATTATTTCTGCTCTTGTATTCTCAGTCAAGGTCGAGAGTACTCTAATTGTAGTGAAAGTTTTCGTTGTCAACGCTGGTTCTGGCAATGCTTTCAATTAATATTACAGATCTACTTCCACTTGATTCAAGTGCATCTCATCCAAATTGAGTTGACTTTCACCCAAGCATTTCTTTTTGTTCGAAGAAAGTTTTAGTAGCTCTGATATCTTATCTCTAACCGACAACTTGGCCTTCTTCTGATTGTTATTTATACTTTATTTTATGCTCATTATGCCAGTTAAATCAAGCAAAAGAGGGTGTGTTATCAGCGAGCAGGAGGGCCATGCAGTTCGTGTTTGGATCGGCTGCATCCTCATCAGCTCCTCCCGTGGAGTCCTCTGCAACAGAATCACCTGGTAATGCAAATCTGCCTTCATTGGAAAATCCATCACAACTTCCTCGAAATGGTTCATCCCCAACATTATCTCAGGACAGCCTTTTGTCCCTGGAAGAAAGTTCATCTGATTCCGACTGTGATGATGACAGTAAACCACCTCCATGATGTGTCGCTGTTTATAGCTCATCTTGTCCTGGCAATTCAACCACAGTCGTACGCATCTGAAAGGTAAATTAGGTTCTCCCTCATCGGGCGTTTTCAGCGCTGGCTACGTCCAAGCAGCTAAGTGTACAGGAGCCTTGAAAAATTCAACTGTCATTGGCAGTGCTTTCGTCTTCAAGATATACAATATTTTGTACCTTAGTTCATGCAGAATATGGAGCTCATGTGCTAGTCTAGCCTCACTTTCCTCTTTCAGCACGCAGGATGGACGTTTGGCTTTATCCTACCCATCTTGGTGTCAATATGCAGGGGCAGGTTACTGAAAGCCCGTTCGTTTTTCTGACGAGGTCTCAGGGAGGATCAAGGACTGTGTTGCCTAGTATGGTCGCTATTATGTTCGGCAATATATTCTGGTGGTTAGACTTCAGTGATTGGATTTTTGTTTTTACAATCAACACATTATGTTAAAGAATAAAGAACATTATCTTCTTGCTCCTTCACTGACGAGCCTTCCGTCATTTTGCTTTAAAACTGCAGGTACATGTGTTTTGGGGAATGATCTGCACCTTGTCTTTGTGTAATTTGACATTTTCTTCTCAAGGTTATTAATATGAGAAAGTTATTTAGTAGACTTTGTCTTGTATCATCACGGATGGTGGTCTCATTTTTGCAGTCTTTCTCATGATTCTCACGCTCTTAATCAATTTCTGACGAGCTGAGGTCAGGATTAAGATTTCATCCAAATTAGCGCATTTTCTAATGCGAAGAAGCACAGTGGCTTTTCATGTACTGAAACTGAACCACATGTTCAGTGTGGATGGGCCCTGTTGGTGGGTCTAATACGTTGTCACAATCCTGAAAGGAAAGGGTGGAAACCCAGAGAGAAACCACGGAGGGATACTGTGTATTATTAAGAATTGCCCGTAGAGGACAATTAAGTGGGGAAGGAGACCTTTCAAAGGAATAGAAATCTATCCTTTTCTCCACTAGCGTGGCGAAATATAAGTGTAACTCTCAGAACGGGAGGCAGTTGGTTGGGTTTTTCTCATGAACGTTACATGAGTGTGGGGGGTGTCTCGACAGTGTGTACTGGCCGTAGTGTTAAAGAATTCTCTACAGCCAGAAGTTGATCTTGCGTTTGGGCTTGTTCGAAACCATCTCTGCCTTTTGTGTGTGGTACATGCAAATCTATAGTTGGGTGCTGTGAAATGTGTTTGGTTGTTGCTTTTCATGTCGAGATCCGATTTATCTCACACTGAAATCGTGAAGCTGTTGTGATAGAGCCAGTTGCTGATACCAATCGGGCCTCCATTTCTCTGTAAATTTGCATCTTTGTGAGCTAGATCTTCAGTATTGTTTTCATTTGCCGTTGAAGTTGCCGACAAACTTTGCTACTTGTGTACTCTTGTGAACACCAATAGTTATTGACTCATACTGAAACCCTAGTATTGCAATAAACTGGTATGTAGATTCGCAATTTTTGGGTTTTAGTATCAGATGTCACTAAGAAATGAATGCTCATAATTCCTTATGCAGGCAAAGACTTAGAAATCCAAGTTTGCAGCAGCTGTGGAGAACAGTGTTTAGCACTCCACGAACCTCCAACTTCTTTAATCCGTCTGATCCAAGTGTTTCTACTCTCAATGACTATTTGGGGACGGCTGATCCTGTGAGGGATCCTCCTCGGCCACCTCGACCAGCCTCCACCTCAAGAAGCAGCACATCCAACTTCTAGACAGGAACACACACCAGCTTGTCGAAGTTATGTACCCTAAACCTTTTGAGGATATTCCAACCATGATTTCATTCCACTCAGATCGGTTTCACTGGATTGACATGCTTATTCCTACACCTAGACTTCCAAGGGACTAATTAAACTTCTTAAACAATATTCAACTGATAAAGGGCCATAAGCTATGAAGTGTACAGTATACGCATGGATGAGGTCAAGTTCTCGTGCTGTTATCTAGAAAGCATTTACTCTAATTATTTCGGTGTTCCTTCGGATCGATTGTAAACACCGATTTGGGAATTTTGTTGAGTGAGCATAAATGTTATTAACCGAACACAGATAAACGCCTAAGGTTGAGGAGGGCTGTGCTAATTATCATTGTAAGATGAAAAATCCTAGGTTAGCTACATGTTGATAATCTAGTGCTCGACGAATCCAACAAATCTAGTGTTGTTTTCCAGGGTTCCCTTCTGTTATGAACTCGTTTCCCATCTGAATCTTGCGCAGTTTTCAGGTCATAGATATCAACAAAGATGTGCAGAAGCTGTCTCGGCCACTACCAGATGCCGTCATCGGCCGAGGCCTGTGCACCACGAGATTCAATAGACAATCACTGACAGTTAAGGAACGGTGTTGGGATATGCTGGCTTTTTCCTCCGTCTTCATCTGAAGGTTGAAAATCTATCGACAACATCTCCTCGGTCTGTAACGATCATATCCAGAGTCAATGTAATCATCCACGCAGCACACGCACTGGCATTGGAAGACAGTTTGACCTTGAGAGTGGATCATGAATCCACTCTCGTTTACAAATCGATCACCCCTCTTCGCTTTCCACCCATAGTCTTGTTTGCAGCTCCAGCCCTCTTTGCCAGAATCCCAGGACATTTTCATCAGAGCAGATCTGCAGCCCTGTGTCACTTCTGCTACTTCTAGTAACATGTTCTCTTTGTTAGTTTCTCATGGGTCCTCTTCGAACAAACCCCAAAAACATTCTCCGATGATCAATTGTGAGACGTTGACTGAACAATTCATCAAGTCGGACTGATATCTCTCGGATAACATGTAGTCTAAAATAATACAAATTGTGGCAAAGTCTATTCTATTATTGACAATATTCTTTGGACAATGTTTTAGGTAATTTAACATATGTGTTTACATGAAATATTCAAGATTCTTGTAATTAATATAAACTATGATTGGATTAGAAGCATTTTCTAGATAATATAATCATTCGTAGAATAAATCTACAATAGCTAGTTCTTTTTTGTTGTGGATTTCAAAATAAATTTATTCTATTAAGAAAATTCTTGAATAAAAAGTTATAGAATGAAATCTATCATTTGCATCCATTTGTAATAAAATTATACTTAGTGTAAAGTCTAATGCATCTATTTCCATACAGAAACAAGTTAAAAAAATCTATATAATATAAAGCAAGAGTTGAAGTTTTTTTTTTTTTTTTTTTTTTTTTTTAAATCTTTGAGATTGCTTTTGCATCTTTACTCTACTTAAATTTTTCTTTGCAAGTAAATCATATAAGTGGATGAGAAACTTCAAAAAAATTCTTAATAAATATTTGATATTGATTTGCAAATGCCAAAAAATATTGGATATCACATATTGTTTTGGAGTTGTTAAATCTATAATAGTTTGTTTCTTAGAATCTATTTGTAAATTTTTATTTGAGATAATATATCCTAAAAATTCTATTTAAGTTGTATGAAACATATATTATTCCATCTTAGCATGTAATTTTATATTTCTAAGTTTTTGTAGTATAAAACAATTATATTGTTATGTTCTTTTATATTCTTAGAATAGATGATGATTTTGTTAAAATAATATATAATAAACTCATTTAAGAATTCACAAAATACATTATTTGTCAAATGTTGAAAAATATTTGAAGCATTTGTAAGTCCAAAATACACCTAAACACAGGATTCAGTACTTCGCACATGTCAGACTTACCGACTGATTTTAAACCCGCACGAGGGTTGAAACCGAACATTGCCATTGCACCTTTATGTCAAACTATCAACTTGGCAACCACAGTAGAGCCTTGGACAATTAAGGTATACGAAGGTATTAAGGAACAAGAGTTAACCTGCTGGACAAAATTTTTCTTGCATCATAAACCAGCTTTTGCTTAGACTTATGTTGATCTAAAAGGTATCCCAGCTGAAGTCTATGAGCATCGTATCATTTTAGAGGAGAACGCTAAACCGATACGGCAGAGGCAACATTGCCTTAATCCTAAATATTCCCTCATGGTGAAGGAGGAATTGGATAAGCTTCTTGTAGTTGGTTTTATTTATCCGATACCAAATAGTGAGTGGGTTTCTTCAATCGTGATGGTGCCAAAAAAGAACGGAAAAATCAGAATTTGTCAAGATTTCCATAAACTTAATGCGGCCACCAAGAAATATTACTTTCCATTACCTTTCACGGATAGTATGGGTAACATGTTGTCATTATTACCAAGTAGTAAAAGAATAGGAGTGGGGCACCAGTTAAAGTCATTCTGTGGTGTTGTTTTGGGTTGGCTGGAGTGCCATTTTCTTATATTTCTTGTATTTTTGAGAGTAGTAGTTCCAGTTAAGAGTTAACAGTGAGGAGCCGGTCACAAGTGTCGATTGAAGATGTTCTAGAATGGATGAGTCAGTAGCAGCAACAATTGCAACTTCAAGATGTCCAGATCTTGAAACTGGAAGCTCAAGTCCATGAATTGGGAGAATATAATGAAGATCTATCAAACCAGTTGAAAAAGGAGTCGATGGACGGACTGGAGGAGGAAGAAGAAGATTTGCAATTGGAACCACATTCGGTGGAACGCACATTCGATAATGCAGCAAATGATCAATTGGGTGGGCCAGAGAAAATAGTACATTTGTAGAATTTTGTTAAGTAATTTTTAGATAGATAACAATTGTGTGTTTGTGAGGGTGCTGCACAATTAGAAGTGAGGCTATGTAGAATATGTAAATAAATTTTGTGGTAAGTTACTGGTTGGTTATTGATAACCTTAAGAATTAGACTTATAGTTAGGCAGTTTAGTTGGTAATAGTAGGTTGTTACTAGAACAAATGGTTAAGAATTCAAAGGATCATAACCTTTGGAATCTGCTGGCCGACGGTCCATCTTTTGGTAGGATAAAGAGGTTGAAAAAAGAGAGATCGAGGCCAGACTGTGAGAGTCATAAGTCGGAGCAAGCTTAGTGCTACCTCTTTGTTTTCTTTGCTTTTATTATTTTCTTATGAAGAATTTAGATTGAGAGAAGTATTATTGAAACTGTAATTAGAATATTATGGAATATGACTTTGGACTGACCGATTTGGAAAAAATCTGTGACCTTGAGAATTGAGATTATTGAATTGTATTGTATCAAGTGAAGATATTGAATTTTGTATGATGAATTGAGAAACTGAATATAATAAGTAAGCTGGAGATCAGTAATTGAATATATATAAACCGCAAAGAAAGTAAGTGGGAGATAAATGGATAAGAATATGGAAGTATTGTTGAATTGATAGTCGTAGAATGGATTATGTATTGAATTAAGACGGAAGTAGTAAGCCTTGATGTTTTGTAGTTTGATAATTGATTTCAGATAGCCAGAGTACAGTCAAATGTAATACTAACAGACCCAATTCATATAACAAGTCTTTCTTCATGTTCGAACCCACCTCTATTAGTTCAATTGCTTTGGTATATTGAAGCTTGAATAAAACAAGAACAACAATATGCATAGAAATTATCTTTTAGACATCAAACTAGATATCACTCTTCATACAAAGAAAGTTGTAGTTGTGAAAAAAATACATAGATTATTATTAAATAAGAAATAGAGAGAAGTGACAAGCATATACAACATCAACTTCAACAAGTACAAGATTGTAGAAGTAATCAAATACATCAACAAGCTTTAAGATAAGATGGCCAATTTTTTTTAATGATGGTTGGAAGCAAGATAATTAAAGTAATTTTCATCTTGTCTTTTGATTTCTTTACAATGCACATTGATTTTTTTACAATAAGATAATTGATGAAATTATAAATAAAGTGATGTTGAAATAAAAAAAATAGTGATTGGAATTGCAAGAAAAAAGAATATATGAAGATTATATTGGAGGAATTTGTTGCTTCATTGGAGATTATGGTATAAATTGGCATAATCATATATAATCTATTGCATAAGCTTAGATTATAGGTTATATAATTTTAAATCATTTATACATATAATATATTTAATACATAGTGTAAATATAAAATTTTGAAACAATAAATATACATCAACTTATAGAAGCTATTAATTTTATAATTTTATTTTTATTTTTATTTTTTACATAAATTACAAAAAATAATTTTATAATTTTAAAAATATTATATTTATTAAATTATAATAGATATTTTAAACATATCATTAGAATCAAAAGAATTCTAAATATAGAAGATGTATCAATTCAAAATTTAAAAAAAAAAATCAAAAAAATAATCAATAAAAAAAATCAATCAAGGTTTGAAATCTATTAAAAAAATTAAAAAATTATATAACATTTGAAGTCTAATATTAGATTTTAAAACCCCCAAAATAAGATGGTAGGTCAAATCAAATCTTACAAAAACCTATCTATTTATAAAGTCTATTTAAGATTCAAAATTATCAAATTATTAATTACTATAAATTTATTTAATTTTAGTACAATTCAATATCATACTTAGAATGACAACCTTCAACTAGATCCAAAGGCATTTTTAAAACTCTAAAAACATCTTTCTATAATAAAAATTAAAATCTTAAAGCCAAAATCAAAGTTATATTTTACAAGCTCAAAACTTGCAAAGAAATTTATTTATAGATAGAAAATTAAATGTAATAAAAAAAAAGTGAGAAAAAAGGGAGGATATAAATCAAGTCAAAATCAAAAAATAAGGATGTAAAAAAATTGGATACGCCTTAGTATCCTTAAATTCTAAAATTTTAATCCTAAATTATAAATTCCAAACCATTAAATCCTAAATCCTAAATCCTAAATCCTATTTTAAATAAACTAATATATGAATAAAACTTAATTTTCACAAATTATTTTATCTTTGAAATAAAAATAAAAAACATATGATAATAAGTTATTATAAAAAAGTTATGAAATTTTAGAAATAAGAAATTAAAAATAGATTAATTAAATAAATTTTAATTTAAAGGTAACTAGGTTATCAAATTCAAGGTTTGAAGCTCACTAAGCCTGAAAAAGTGGTATATTTAAGATATTTTGAAAGAACCATGAGGCCTTAATATTATCCTCCTTCTATATCAAAGGTGGAACAACCATATAGGACATATGCACCTTTTTTTCTACAACTACTACATTTATTGGTGGTCAATATGATTTTTAAAATTTTTTTACTTTAATATGGTGTTTAAAAACAAAAAATTACTCTAAAGAGCTTGAATAATTTTTTAATCTTAATCTAATTCTTTACAATGGCCTCCTAAGGTTGTAAAATCATTTCATCATCAAAGTCTTGAAAATATAGTCTAAAAATTTCTATTAAATATTCAAAGAAATTCTATAATGTTTCTAAAAGCTAAAATAAATTTAAAACTATTTTTTCCTATCTTGTTAATTTTTTATAGAAATTAAATAAATTTGAATTAATTAAAAATTCTTATTAGTTACACAAATTATTAAAAATTTATGAAGTTTTTTTCTTGTATTTTTTTAAGATTCTAGCTAAAATTTATAAGATTTTTATAGATAATTAAAATAATTAGAAGACCATGTAATATACTAATCTTCATGATTAAATATAAATTATTTAAATTAAAAAAATATACTAAATTATCTAAGATAATTACTTTTAAGACTTATTAATATTATAATTTAATGAATTTTTACTTAATAAGACTCTTTTAACTTATAAAATCTTCAAAATTCTAATAAACATCTAAATATTAAAATAAAATTTGTAATTTTAGTATTTTTATATCACTATATATATATATATATATATATATATATATATGTGTGTGTGTGTGTGTGTATGAGTGTGTGTGTGTGTGTATGTGTGTGTATATGTGTATTTTTAATAATTTTACCAATTAAGATGCAATGGTAGGACTTATCATATGTCAAGTTTAGATTAATAATAAATATGTTAAAAAAAATTACACATGCATAGAATCCATATTCTAAAATTTTAATTTTCTTATGTAAAAAGTCAAAAAGTTAAAATCAAAATTAATGTGGCTTTATCTTCCAAAATAATATCTTAAAGAACAAAGTATTTATACTATTAGAATTATAAACCTCAAAAATAAGAAGATAGATCAAGTAAAAATTGAAAAATAAGGATGTCAAAAAAAAATAGAATACTTGTTATATCTCTACTTGTAAATCATAAGTTTTAAATCTTAAACCTTCAAAAACTACAAATAACTTGAATTCAATTAAATTTAGTTTTAGCACCCTCCTATATTAAAAGTAGTCAAAGATGTGAGGTTGTTCAATTCATTTAGTAGTGATATTAAGTTGGATTATTTTCTTATATCAAAAGTAGTTTAAGCTGTAAGGTTGTTCATTTCACATGGTAATGATGTCAAGCTTGAGCAATTATCTATTCTTAACAAAGTAGATGTGAAGTTGCTTAATTTATTTGGCAATGTTATCAAGCTTGAAAAATTATCTAATGTTAGCTTGGTCAAAGATGTGAAGTTGTCCAATTCATTTAGCAATGATATCAAGCTATAGAAATTATCTATTTATAATATAATCAAAGAAGTTAGGTTGCCAAATTCTTTTGGCAATAATAATAAGATTGAGCAATCATCTATTTTAAAAATAGCCAAAGCTGTGAAATTATTCAATTTATATGGCAATGATGTCAAACTTAAATACCTTCATATATTAAAATTAGTCAAAGATATAAGGTTGTATAATTCATTTAACGATGATGTCAAGCTTGGAAACCCACTTATATTTAGGTGTCTTAAAGATGAAAGACTTCCTATTGATATTGATAATGATCTTTGTTTTTTCACAATCTTTTTAATAAAGTATCTTCAAAGAAGTCATATACTCTAATTTATTTAAAAGCATGGTTAAGTTTCAATATCCTTCAAAGTCAATTTTTAATAATATAGCAATTTTAAAGAATAAATTTTGGAATAATTCTATAAAAGAATAATTTCTAATTTAAGAAATATTTAAACTCTCAAATCTATTCCAAACATCTTTGTGATGTAGTGTTTGCAATACTTAGTATTAAATCTTCTTTTAATTTTTGTGGAAATGATATATCTAGTTGAAAAAAAAATTAAACTAAGAGATTTCTTTACTAACATAAAAAACATGCTTAGTATCTTGATTATATTTTTAGAAGAAAAAACACCAATTATCCAACTTAAAAATTGAGGTGTTGAAAAAGAAATACTTCTTATTTCACTATTTTATTTTTTATTTTTTTATATTATAAAATAATATCTCTAACTATTAACCAATCTAATTAAATATTCAAAAGGTTATAATTCCTACATTAGTAATGAACTTGAGATACATACAAATCTAATTACAATATAAGTTTATTTTATTTATATAATAACTTTGCATCAATATGTATATCAAAAATACTATATATATATATATATATATATATATATATATATATCCTTTATCAAATTTTTTTTAGTATTATTAATTTTTTACATACCATGTAGATAATAGTCAAGTAAAATAACCTTATTTGATAATCTATAAAATAGATTTATTTTCAAGTTCCATATTTGTGTATATTTGTAATCATTTTTTTTTTCAAAAATATTTTTAAACATATCTTATAATTGATGATGTACTCTTATAATTCCATCTTTGTCTACTTTTAAAAATAAATTGTAAAAAAACGTATCTAATATAAATTCTACATCTCATTCAAATATGTTTTTTTGGCTATTAGTTTGTATTTGCAATGCTCTTTCTTTTGACATGCCTTGTAGATACATATTACTAAAAAATAAAACATGCAATAAAATTAAAAAAATATTGTATATTAAATATTTTTAACATATATGTATTTTTAACCTCAATGGTGTAATATTTATAATATTTTAGAAAAAAAATAATTCTATTTTTAAAAATCCATATATTTTGTTGAAAATTAATACCACAATAAGACTTTCATATAATTAGGGTTAATTTTTTAAAAATAAGAAATAAATTTTTATAATTTTTAATTTTGAATATTATATGAAGTAGTATTAAATATTTAAAACTAATACAAACATATATATATTTCATAAAATCTTCTTTTTATAATTATTTTTAGATATAAATGAATAAAAAAATATAAATATTATCATTATTAAGTTATTTTTTAAGTTATTTAAAAATTATAAAATATATTAATATATTAAAATCAAAAAAATATCAAATACATATTAAATTAAACAGAAATAGATCAAAATAGATCAAAAAAATATAAAATCCTAAGAATGTGAATCGCAACCATCTTATGAAAAATTTAAATTCCACGATATATATACTTAATGTAAAAATAAAAATTAGTGTTTAACTTCAAATTTCTTAATTAATTAATAAAGAGACTAATGAAGAGTGGTTATTAACTTCAATCAACTTCTTGATTAATTGAATTCTAACTATTACATGTTTAGATAAATTTTTTGAACTATTTATTTTTTTAATATTTCTAGAAATATTTGTTATTACCATCTGAAATTTTTTAGGATATTGTAGTATATATAAATCCAAATTCTAAAGCCTAATCACATTCTTATATTGATTTTTTGCATGTATAGAAGGTAAATTTTCAAAGGCTTTATTAATAGTATAATATGTAGGAATATTTGAACTTAGAATGTAAAAAATATATTTTTAGGATTAATAATGGGTTTAATAGGTTTATTAAGGATGTGCAACCTGAATTATATAAATTTAAAGTAAATTTATAGTAAATTTTATGATATTTATAGTAAATATCCTAAAAGATTATATATTCATGTGTTATTGAACTAGGAATAAAATAAGAAAGATGAGATAGTTTTAAGATAGAAAAAAATTGTATTGGCTATTTTTAATTACAAAGTGACCAAAAAGAGTCTTAAACCAAGATTTTTAAAAAAATAAAAAATAAAAAATTACATGATTTAAAATGGCCTTAGTCTTGCCTCTGTATATATATTAATTATAAAGAAGGTATTGTGAAAGCTTTCTAGGGACCCCAAGGCTTGTGGTCCAAGTTTTAGTAGCTACTTGGTAAATCTATAAAAGTCTAAATATCTAATTTGTATTTAGACAAATCTTCAAATTTGATTTAAAAAATTATTTTTCTATCTACTAAATTTGATTAAACATGTTTAAACATGTTTCTATCTACTTCTATTTAATTCTATTTATTTGAATAATACATAAATCCATTACATTATCTTTTCTTTTAGGCAACAAGTTCTACAAGGAGTAGTCAAAATTGCTTCAAAATTGATGAATTATGTATACCTACATTAATAATGTCATAATGATGAATCAAATTTTTGGTTTTAAAAAATATCCTCTTCATTGTAGCTAATCACCATTGTATTGCAAAATATATCATCTATGCAACAACAAAACAAATTTTTGGTGATTATTTTTATATCTAAAAAGCTACTCAATAGTTTATTGGTACATAACTTCCAATTAAGATAGTCGTGAATGTATATATATATATATATTAACATTTTTTTAAAGTAAATTTGGTTTAAATTATACTAGTAAATGCAACATCTAATTTTCATAGCGTAGATATTATATTTTCTACAAGTTGGCATATAACAGCAGAAACAAATTCATCAACTACACACAAGCGTATTATCCATCTGCAGAAGTGGTCGATGCCCAGCACAATCAACAGTACACTGTAAGCCCAACTACATTTCACCATTAATGCAAACAGGAAGATATCATGAGTCGACAAAAGCTTTTCAGTTCAACTGCTTCAATATTTCCTCTGATCCCCACTCTCTGATAGGTTACAATGAGTAATCCATGTCATAAACCAGCAGAATTATTGTGCAACCAATACAAAGATGGTGAAGACTAGAGCGTGATTAAGGCCGAGCCGGCACCCAGGTGAGTGGAAAGATCACAACAACGTTGTTGCATGTTCATAGATACAGCAAAAGCTTAAATACGACGGTGCAGGATCATGCAAACGAAATGGCACTTGGGACCAAGAGTCTCACATCTAACAAAGGAGGAAAACATTACTGAGTGCAAAAAAGAAGCATCTTTTTACTTTCTCTCAGGAAACAGCCACCGGCTTGGTTTGCATTTCATGACCTGTAACTTGATGCGGTGATGAACAGGATCCTATAAAAAGAAAATTAAGAAAGCGAAAAAAAGAAGAAAAATAAATTTTTTTTAAAAAAAGGGGGGGGGGGAGAGAGAGAGAGAGAGAGAGAGAGAGAGAAGGGAAAACCTTTGGCCTGAGTCTGCAAGTGAGATATCCCTCCAACTGCCCCGCAAGATGCTTCATCAAAAAAGGGGGCTAATTCTACAGCTCCACCCGGTTTCATCCTACAGGGGAGGTCTATGGTCATGGAGGCCACCGCAGGTGACAGAGCTTCTTCGTCATAACTGCACAGTGTTGTTTGTTTGTTTGTTTGTTGCACACCCCCTGCTGGGATTTGCTCATCGATCTTTCGATTCATACGTCGGGTTAAAAGGTTTGAAGAGGAACAAATTTAAACACTCCATTTGCTGCTGCTGCTGTTACTACCGCACCAGATGATTGCAGACACAGTTGATTTGTGCTTGAAGATGATGATGATTGATCCATCCAATCCTTGAAAGATTCGCACTTAGTTTGGATCCTGCAGTCTTGGAGATCCTAGGGGAGTGTTCTGGTTAGACGCCCGTTGCTCTTGGAGGAACGGGTGCCCGGTCGACAGCATCATGAGGTTGGGGAGCTGGGGAGCTGCGCGCTGGCCAAACCGATTCGGGGCTTGTTGCGCAGCGTTGAAGAACAAGGAGTTCATGTTGTTGTTGTTGCTGTTGGTGAGGGAGCCTCGGCCCGAGAAATCTCGAGAGTTGAGGAAATGGGAGGCGTCCAAGGTTGCTCTCTGCATCTGGAAGTCTCGAGCGTCGAGAGTGTCAGCGCTGAAGTATGCTGCTGCGGCAGCTGCCGCAGACTCCTCCTTGATTCCTGAGGAATCGCCGTCTCGGCCGTCGGAAAGGACTTGGCCGCAGGAGGGCAGAAAGCCATTGGAGAGGCCAGCGAGGTAAGGGTTGCCTTGGGAGAGCCGCTGGCTTGGGGGACCGCCTTCGCTGGACGCTGGGGAGGCGAAGGGAGAGTTGGAGATGCAGCCCGAGCCGATGAGGGTCATCGAGGAACTGTTGGAGTGATGGCCAGCCGCCCCGCCCATGGAGTGGTGGCGGGGGGATGCAGTGGTGGAGCAGTTCCCCTCGCGGAGCTCCCCAGCGTCTGCCATCAAGCCCGCCAGCGTGCAGTTGAAGCCAGTGTTGAGCGTGGTCGGAGGCGGGATGAGATTCAAGCGGTTCATGGCCGGGTTGGTCTGGCGGAGCGAATGCTGCAGGCTGCTCGAGGGTTGTGAGAATCCCTGCTCAGACATCACATGGACGCGTTTGAAATGCTGCATTGGGACATAACCGAACAACTCGTATCAATTTAAATGCAGTCAAGATTGCAGAGAATCGTTAAATTCAATTAACTCTAGGGAGGCGGCGGTGAACAGTTGATTCATTGAGATCGCGCTACTTCAGCAATTTCTCTACAGCTACTCATGTGACTAAAAGCATGTTATAACTCCTCAAAACGAAGAATCAATGCTACAATGCCAAACACGATTCAAGTTAGCTGTGTGGGATGTGGAAGTTTGGGACATGTTTAAAAATCGGAATGCTGATACAACACTCTAGAGTGAACTGCTAAAAGGATAGGTCTGACATACTACAAGAAGTTGCCGCGAAACCCACAGGACCAACGACCATTCAGACTTAAAAATTCTCACAGCTGCACTGATTGATCACAAGTACAACACCCTTGGTTCATGAACTGTAGAAGATGGGCACTGTAGACACTGCAACTTCAACACTACAGTGTATAGAGGCAAACAGTACAGGTGTTGCTCTGCGGTGTACAGGATGTGGGCGAGTGTTGTTACCTGAGAGCGGTAAGTGTTACCATCGGGTTCCACTACCCATCCCGCTTCGGAGGCCAAAGCTTTCAACACGTCATTGATGTCAGCTCGAGGGGGAAGGTTGTAGCCCCCGTATTTTCTAAGGCCAGCAAAGATTTTCGTGGTGATGGCTCGCCTCTGTCTCTCCCTCAACTTAGTCTTCTCCTTCTCGCTCGCGCTCAGCTTCGCCATGCTGCTAGTCCCCGACTTAGAGTCAGACTCACACGTAACTTCTTTCGGCATTACCAAACGATGCCTGCAAAAGGAATCAAATTAGCAACTCACACCAGGTGCTCTTTACCAGAGTGATCATGACCAAAATACTGAATGTTCGTAACAATGGACAGGCATTTCTGCACAACAGAATACAAGGATACAAGGACAGTACGTAGCTAATTCTTATTCAAGATACGGATTGCAAGGCCAGGGCTGACAGCACTCGTACGATGTACCATCCTAGTCCAAGGTGCAAAGGTTTCGACCCTGCCCCAGCGAGATGAGCGCGTGACTACTACCCAGTGCAAAAATGTTAACGGAACAGGGCATCACACTCACCCCCAAGTTTTTGTTGCACACGAAACTTCACCGCCGAAACATGTTTTCACCCATGAAGTTGTTTATTTGCCCCTGTGCTGAACCAAAACAAGAGCCGCCTCTACAACTCCAGTTTCACTGCGGCACCTCCAAGCAGACCTGTAGCGTGAGCTTCTCTTGATATGTATGAGTGCGTTGAAATGTAAAGTGCCGAGTTATTATCTAGCTCCCTCAGCGTGTCAAAGGAAGAGAGGGAGACTTGCAGTCTACCCAGCACCGCTTCAGTGATCACGTGCTGATGGCGGTAGAGTACTGCAATACTGCCTGGTTTACCACATCCGAAGAACCCACAGTGGTGGGCAAGAGTAAAAGAAGTCAGCTGCACCTGTGACGGACCATTCCACTGGTCACTGCTCACCTGAGGAAAGCAGCCAGATATGGCGAATCTCAAGTGACAACGTCTGTAGGGTGCACACTACCACGACCTAGGCTACAGTGTAAAGATAACTGGCGACGACGACGAAATCACAGCATGAGAACCACCACCCCGAGGCGTCAATGTGAAACGTGACTCCCGTCTGTTTCTCCCTGAGTACTTACAGCACGACTAGTTTGTTGTAGAGACTGCCATCACAGGCTTTGACCGGGACAATGACCAGGCTCAGAGGGGAGGCGCGGAGAGTCTGCGAGGAGGTCATAGGACCCTCACAGAGTTGATGTGGGTTGCATTGGGGGAAAAATTCCGCCCCCCACCTGGCTGGTTGTAGGAGATACCCAGCAATTCTGAGGGACTACAACACCCTAAAAAGTACTCACCACTTCGAAGAGAAGCAGAGGGAAGTAATCAAACCTTCACGCCCCAGCACTACTTCTAAGCGACTAGGTGACTAAGAATGCGTACTGCGATCCTGTTCAACTCAACCTCCACTTGTTCAACACCCAAACCAGCACGCCGCGAACACGCCCACAGTTTGCACAGACGCAGAGAGAACGTTGCGATTGATGGTCGAGTTCTCAGAAAAAACTGCAGCTGAACAGTTGCGCAATGACTTCGCCACATGCACAACAGCGGCAGAATCCTCACTCCATAGAACGAGCCCCAGAAGCTTTTTCTCGGATTGCAAAACCCAACAGCATCTGATCCACAATGCACCCTGACAACAACCAACGAGACTATCTGCAGAAGAAAAATATCCCACGCTGCAATGTCACTCAACCCGACGCACCCTCACCCGATCACTCACTCACTCGCTCACTCACTCACACTCACTCTATCTCTCTCCCTCTCTCTCTCACACACACACACACACACAACCTCCACCCTTCTACAATCCACCCACTCGCGCACTCACTCACTCACTCATCCGGTGCCCCCGCCACAGCACCCCAAAATCCTCCGCCCCAAAAACTCTCAGCTGGAGCTGTAGGGGGGGTAAATGCTCTCCCACTGGAATGGTGTGAAGGGGAGAAGGAATGGATTCTCGGACAGACAGCCAGGAGTGAAGAGCTGTGCATGAAGGTACGACTGCAACTACTAACTTACAACATACACAAAGTGTGGTGGTGGTGATGGTTTGAGAGGGGGAGGGAGGCAGGGGCTGGGTGGGAGGGAGGTGGACTGGGGGTGGGGAAGGGAATGGGCTGCACGCAGGCAGGCAGGAAGGCAGACTGGGAAGAAGGGAGGGCGATGGTGTGTGCTTCTTTCCAGCAGCCTGCTTGTTGTAGCCTCCCCGTCCTTTTGCTTTGGAAGGCCCCAGGGAGAGAGGGGGAGAGGGGCAGGGGCCTATACCCGTGCCAAAGCAACCCACTCTGCCTCTGCCTCTGCCTCTCGCTGGGTTGACACTGGGGTTGGAGCTATACCCGGTATAGTGCAGGGTTCTCGCTGCACAGCCCTTCACAGAGAGCTTGGTGCGAAGCTTCCCGAGATCTACACGAGGCGCGAGTAAGAGACTGGTGGCGGTCCACCGCGGCTCTGGTCAAAAGCATGTCCTGTGACCGTGGAAGCTCAATGTTGGTTCATACAGGGAGGGGAGATCCATTTCGGGTTATTATGGCGCCAGTTTGAGAGATAGCTGCAGCCTTGTGTGTACTCAAGATCTTTCAAAAGATGTTGCTTCACATGGATTCAGGCAAGACCACCCACCTACAAGATGACCCACTCCAGGAAACCTTTAAAAATAAAAATAAAATAGAAACAAGAAACTAAAACTATAAGGTATGAGGTGGCAGTGTGGGGTAGGGGTTTGCTTCTGGCCTAGCCTCTAGGATTGCTCCCCCACATGCAAAAATCTCTTTTGCAAATATCATCCAAAGGCTCACAGTATGTCTACTTATTAGGTCTCATTCTGTGGTGATGTGGAAAACTAATGGCACATGTTTTTATTATACAAGAATGTAAGTATATATGTCTCTATGAAAAAGAATACACTTTAGAATGGAAACTCAGTTGGAAATTTTAACCCTGTTGAGCTGCTACTCATACTGTTGAAGGTACAAGGAGCTCCTCAAATTTGAATGATCACACTATGATCAAAGATTGAGGGATGAAGCTATTTTTGTGGCAAGCAAGGGGCTTTGGGTCTTCTACTCTCTCTTCCATGATATTGGTGGGGTTGACCAACTTTTCCATGTGATTTGTGAAGCTGATCCAGATCTCTTTTATCATTGGCAACCAATCCACAGGGGGGAGTTCCACAAAGACACATGATATATATGCCATAGGCCAAGGGAGCCAGGTGGCACATCATAAAGCCCATTTGAGAGTCCCACCTAAATAGCACACAAATTTGGATAAAAAGGAGGGACAAGCAAAAGCCCTGTAGCCTGTCCCACCCATCCCTTCCAAAAGAGGATACAAAAACCCCAGTTCCCAGCACAAAATCCAGGGCCACCCATGCTGTGCTGTGGCTTCACTAGCCTCACTCACCACACCTTCTCATAGATCATGAGAAACTACAATGGTGGTGTTGAGGGAGCTCGTGATGGCAGGCCTGGGGCAGCGGCAGCAACATGCATGGCATGCACTTGAAAATTTTAGGATCCCAGTCAATGTGTTTCCTTGGGCAGGGAGAGTGGTCTGAACAACCCCTCAAAAATCTCTTAACCCTAGTCTTCCACTGTGAGGGGGATAGCAACATGCTCATGACTCTCGTCTGCAGCCAAGGAGGTCTGGTGAGAGTACCACTCTGGACCAGGCCAGGACTGAGCACAGTGGGTGTGTAGAGCCTGCCACCCATCCCCCCACCCCCCTGGGCAGAGAGACAGGCTTCAATTTGCTTTGTAGAGATATAACTCCATGTGTAAGAACTAAAAACTACCTAAAGGCTCACCCACCCATTAAGGTATTCTGAGATGTTTTTGAGATATAGCCCCAGCTGGACTTGAGTGAGAGTCAGTCTATCCCCCAACTGCCAAAAGGCACCTCCTTTAAATGGAAATCCAGCCCCCCACCAAATAGGATGGGACCCTGGTCAAAGTCAAAACTTGGCTGGGCTGGGGCAATGTTGAAGCTTGTAGAATCTAAGGTAAGAGCACACATTGATTTGTGTGGAAAAACAAAATGAGGGTGTGAGTTAGGGTGGCAAATTCTTCTATCTTTTATTTTTTTTTCTTTTGCCTCATGATTATATTGTTTGATGATTTTAATCAGAAGTAGATCATGCATGGGGAAGGGGGGGGAAAAGAAAGATTGAGAGTTTGACTGGGATTGGGGATGCAGTTGCTGGCTTGGATGAATGAATGAATTGCGTAGCCAGACGTACACCAGTGCGAGATGGATGATGCCGTGGGACTAGTTGGATGAGGAGATGGAATTCAGAAGCACAGAGATGCCTGCAAAGGGGATGGATGAAAGTAATTTCAGGTGATATTTGTTGGATGAGAAAAACGAGGAAATGAAAGCGACACATGGAGTAAGGAAATCATACGGCCCAAATCTAGTCTTTATGGGGAGACACAACCTCCCTAGCTCCTTTTAGTTTTATAAGAAAAATAAATACAAATTAAAAATAAAGAGTGAAATTCAGCCCTCCTTAAATAAAAAGCCCTGTGATTGGGTTTCAATGCCCTTCAGGCTCATCATCATTCCTTGCCCCTCAGTCTGAGTCGTAAAGACCCCTCCCCTCCTCCATTCCCCCCCACTTGCCACGCTGGGACTTGCTTTAGGGAACACATCGTTCCCCATAATTTCACTCTGAGAACGCACACTTAATTACCTCAATTCTGCTATCCCGTGCCTTGCCAACGTGGCCCTTCACCCAAGTGTAACCTAATTTTCATTTGCTGGTAATTGACCACTTGAAACATAAGAGAGTTGTGAAAAAGAAAATGCCATATTATATATATTCTAGATGGGTTCAATTATCCTTATCTGGACATATCATCTATCAAGGAACTCATACAAAAATATATCTATATATATATATTTTTTTATTTATTTATTTATATCTGAGTGTGATAAAATTTCAAATCTTTATTAGTAACACTCCTCCCTGCTAATGCATTAGATAAACCCTGTTTTTGTGTCAAAAACAAATAAATAAGTAAAGCTTTGAATCAACAACAAGGTGGGTAAAAAGAGATCAGTACACAAGAAAAATAAGAATTCTGAACCAAGGAGTACATAAGCTGAAGGAGAATTTAAAATAACATGGAAAACTTCAAATAAACTCATAATGGTTATGCACATATAAGAAATTTGTTTTTGTTTTTATTTTTTTATTCAGAGACTTTGAAATATAGAGTTGAGTTGTAGTATTATAGGGTTCAATTTTCAGTAAGTTGAATGTTTGCATTCATCTGGTTTATCTTGATGTGGAACTAAGCACCTCATTAAAATATACAAATGCTGACATACAGTTATGATATCATTTATTTGCAAAACTATATATTATGTAGGCTTGTAGGCATACATGAAGGTAAGTTAGCTTACAACAAACCATCTTGTATTATTATAAGATTAATATACAACTGCTTATACTGTTTTCCAATTACTTTCATTTTCATGTCCACAACATCATTATTTTATCTTTCCATCTTTGTCAGAACAAATTCAATTAAAATGTGCAGTTGAGGTCTATCCTAGACAAATGTTGAAGAGAAACTCCTATTAAAATGATGAAATAGATCTGTTTAAGATATGTGTATGTTGGCACATGTATGTATATAAATGTACATTGAAAATTAATACTGCAATGTATGATTATTCTTAAAAGTTCACAAAACACTCTCCATTGAACTGAAATATTTTTACTATAGTAACTTGGGTTATAAATTTTATATCCTTTGAAAAACTAAGATCACTCTGGCAGTGCTGCATAGATCAATTAATTACTGAAGGTGAATCTTTGAAAAGGGAAGAAAAGTTTTTAGCAAACATTGAACAATACCTAATGGAATCCAAAGTTACCTTCAATCTTATAAATTCATTTTCAAGTAAGTTAGTTTCAAAAAAAACTATGTCTTAATACAACCATATGTATCATGTTAAAACTTATTTTGTGTATGTATGTAGTACGAAAGTTGTTGACACACCTGCTGAAACATCAAATGATTCACAATGTTGCTGTTGGCTTTATTGGGCATAAAAAAGGTCATGTAAAACTTTTCCAAGTGTTAATAAATCTTCAAGAGAGTCTTTAATTGGCACAAATCACAGAGAGATGAAAATTCTATGTATCACATAACTTAATACAAGATTGTATGTAAAAATATTAAATATAGTAACAATAACAATGATATTTCTGATGGGTAAAATTTTGTTGTGATGCCTTCACAAGTTTCATTCTGAAATTATTTCAAAGTTAATCTAACCATCATATACAAATAGTTCAACTTTGTTATATTTAGTTGTTTATCTTCTCTGATTACTGCTACACATTACTTACCATTTTTTGGGGGAAAGATGGTTTACAAATAACAACAGCATTAACAAATGAATAAATAACTCCACAAACAAGTAAATATGTATATATATATATATATATATATGATTAGCAGCTATAGTTACCTTACAAGCACAAGTATAACCTTACGGGCATTTCAAAGAGAAGCATTTCCAAGCAGAATCATTTATCGTAACCTGAAGAAGTCAACAGAAGTTATTCACGGTCACATCCAAAAGCTTTGAATCCAAGCAGGAAACTTAGACCCAATGTCTTGCTCTAGGTCATAAACTTGGTAGCCAGAGGTGATGGTGCAATCAGAAGCACTGCACAAACACTTCCTTATGCTTCCATGCAAATAAAATACTGCCCCACTATCAGGTCATGAATACAAAATCATTGTCCATTTCTATACTTGTGGTGAAAAGTTTGAGGACACCAGATGAATGGTATCACATGTTCATCCATGCAAACGTTCAACTGTGAAATATAGGTCCGGACTGGATGAATCGGCGTCAGCACAACCCATGTGAATGAGCTCTAATTGAAAGATTAACATGACATTACTTGGATAACACATGCTCTGCAAGTGGACACACAATTGTATTATATTTCCACTTTGAATATCACAATACCCAACGTGGTTTTTCACTATTGTCGCCTTGCATTGCCAATGTGAAGTACTATACTATAACATGTATGTATAGAGAGAGAGAGATTAATGTATTTAATGTAGTTTAATTAATGAATAAATAAATTGATATTCTGTTAGATGCTAGCTTCAAAAAATTTTAATAGTATGTGAAGAATGTCTACTGTATCTTCAACACTTGTAATACATGAAAATAATTTGATCATATGTCAAAAACTTGTGTATTATTGTTATGGTTGATATGGACATGTGGCTATGTGTTTTTACTTGCAATATTTGAACCATGTTTTTTGTTTAAAATGATGCATCCATAATTCTTTACTTTTTTTTTGCACTAATTTAATATGTAATATTTAATTAAAACTTTTGTGCATAAATATCATCACATGCTTAATATGCAATATTTATTTATGTTGTCAAAAAAAACATGTGATGATATCTACATTAAAAATTATATTAAATTAAATATCACGTATTAAATATTTTATACATATAATTGCACTAATTAAATATGTGATGATAACCTCATTAAAGTAAAAAGAATACAATTGATAATCACAATAGCCACATAAAACCATGATCACGTTATGTAGAATACACTTTGGATTAATTTAAAAACTAAACACCTATAATAGAATGTACATTCAATGTTATTTTTCTCCAGTACATTTAATTACAAATTACTTGGCTTCAAAACTTTGGCGTTTTCATGCACTAAATGGTGTTTATTAAAATATTTCCAAATGTTTAAAAATGTATTATATCAGGTAATCCTTTTAATTATAAAAAGTATCCAAATTTATTTTAAAACTGATTTTTTTTTATATACTAATTAGAATATTGGAGTTGGAGTCATAGTGAGGAAGTTTTGGTTTGGTTTGGTTTGTTTGTTTTTGTTTTTTTTTTATGTTTTTTAAAAATAAAAATAAAAAATAAAAAAATAAAAATCACAAACAAAAAACAAACGAACAGTTCTTGGTTTTGGAGGCGAGTTCGAGATGATGTTGGAAAATTTTGGCATGCAGACGAAGTTTTAAACTGTATTTGTGATTTTTATTAGAATTTTTGTGATAGCTGCCATGCAAAAGATTTACAAACTTCAACCTTTGTAAAACTTCAGCTAATTTTTAAGTGAGCACCCATGTGGATGCACACAGGATAAAAATCAATTGGCCAAATACAGAATGACTTACAGTCACATGCTTTCTGCTTTGAAGCCACTAGATTGCAAACTGATGCTGAGAATAAATGAAGAATTTTAGAGTTTACCTCTTACTTCAAAAATCACAGCTTGGCAGTACTCCTTGAATCTGATACTTCAACCAACACTGGGCAAACAAAACCTTTCCATGTTTCCATGCAAAATGCTTCAAGCTTTTTTCAAGCATTAAGTAGTGAATGAAAAAAAAAAGCAAAAAAGCACAAGTTGACTGTGTTTGGAAAAGTTATACTAAAAATGGAAATATGTGTATGATTTCATATGAGTCATGAGTTGAAGATACATGTGTTTTTTTGTCCCAAGTGGAGTTCCAATGATTTGTGTTTCCTAATCTTGCAGTGAATGAATTTACAATTACTTTGATATCTTTGAACAGAGTGGGCAAGAGAAAGCATGTGTTCCTGGTCCAGATCCAATATCAGATTTTGTATATGCTGCCACATGGGATTCAGCATGGGGTTTCAGCAACCAGAATATTCCATATTTTTTTGATCTTCCACTTTGTTACATTTCTGAATCCTCCACTTCAAATTTCTTTTACTCATTGTTGTCCAATCTGGACACACACAGGGATAATATGTGCTGCTGGCAGACTTACAGTTAAGAAATAGGGGGTCATAAATAGTAAAAACAAACTTCATCAGATGTGTCAGAAAAAATACTATTCTATCATTATTATTAGTGATATTCTGATTTCCTTTCAATCAGCCTTATGTTTGTTTGCAACCCAGGGCAAAGTCCTAGTGGAAATGGAACTGGACATGGGTTTTACTTAAACGAAACGAGTGAAAAAGTATCTTTTTATGGGAAGAGGTAAGGCTTGTACATAAAAACATCCCTCTGCAAGAAAAAGGAAAAAAAGTCAAAAAAAGTCAATTTCTTACAAAAGTGAAAATAGACATCTCAAGCATTTCAGCTGACATTTCATTGCCCAGTCCTAGCCAAGAGGTGAAGAAGCAAGCAAGTTTGCAAGCCATAGACTATACTCAAAAGAAGAAGAAGAAGAAGATGATGAAGAGAGGCCAATAACTTTAGTGCTTGTTTTGCTCAAAGTACCATTTGGGCCTTCTGAGGGCCACCAAATCCACCCAATAGTACTCACACAATTTCTTTAAAAAAAATACTCCTCTTTTTCTCTCTGCCCTCTGCCCCACTCTGCCCACTCTGCCCACCCTGCCCGCTCTGCCTCCTGATGGTATTCTCATCAATAGCGAGAGGGTACTTTTGTGCCTGCCCGGAGATATGAATGGATGGATGGATGGACACGTAAATGTATACATGGATGTGTGGATGGATGGATGCGTGCATTTCCTTATGTACTCTACCCTGCTTTCCATCAGGAGAGTATGTGGTCTGCTCTTTCCCTCATTTCCCTCCTCTTACTCGTCTACCTCCTTTCTGCACAATCTTTGCAGTATTAATTTGCAAAGCCTAGTCAAAGATCTTATAAACTGAAGGGCTGACTTCTCTTTTCCATCATTGACCACAAGGGCAGCCATTCCCCTCTGGGGACCAGAATCATTGGAAGATCTTGTAGGAGTAGGAAAAAGCTGAAAAAAAGCTCCTTTGCACTTACATGCAATCAAACATTCTCACTACCACACAATAATAAAAGCTATGCAATCAGAAAAAAATTAAGAAGATTGCATGATAGACAAACTACTTAACAAATAATGCAGTTGAGGTTTTATATATTCTTCTGTGTCTGTCTGCATGGTTGTATGTCTGTATCTTCTTCTCTATCATTTTTCCACAACCTTTCTTCACCTCCACATCTCATTGAAGACCTCCATCAGGAGGTTTTATGAGTCTGGTCTTGGAAGTTGTAAAACCGCCTCAATCAATTTCTCATAGTGTAACTAACTTCCACAGCCCACTCTCTCTCTCTCTCTCTCTCTCTCCCCCACTTAACTGCCCTCCAGAGTCTCAATCCAAAATGGTCCCTTCATGGATCTCAAGTGGCACAGCCCCATCTGCAATATCAAAAACATGGATCTGCAATGTCAAAAACTTGGTTCTGACAATGGCACAACAAGCCAAACACATGTATTGTGTCTTTTTCCCAACACACACATAGAAAAAGATACAGTGAGGGAATTTAACTAGGGTCATTAAAGTGAGTGCATGGTAAGATGGTTCAATTACTGCTTTGCACTCACACACTCTTCTATGTTTGTATATCATACTATCCAAAAATTTGGAAAAAAATAGTATGGAACTCACCTGGATGACAGACAAAGGGATATACAATTCAATTTATCATGTTGATAAAAGAAGGATTGTGTGTAGAAATGAGATTGCACAACCTACAAGTTTGTGTAATTGAATGGGTGACAACCATCAAATGTGTCTAGGAGGGTGTACATATGCTCTCTCCTTCAATGAATGTATAGACAAAATTTGTTAGCAAAGACCATGCCTAGTGTTCTAATAGGAATCTGTGACCTTGTTCACAGAAGGGCAAAAACAAATTAAAAGAGGCTGAATAGGGTTCCATTTAACTCTGAATCTTCCCCTACTTTGACCAAGAAAGAAGGGTTGCATTGTAGCTATATTGTGACATGTTGGCTGTATCGTTAGTAGTCCCCAGGCTCATTCAGCATTAAAACCTGGCCTCCTGCACCACGGTGCTCAAAGCTGGTTTTTGACTTTGAAAATCACTGGACATCAGAACTCATATGGATTCTGCAAAGTGTGGAAGATTTACTATAAACTCTTCCATTTCTCAAAAAGCTCACCCTCCTACTTATCACCTAGACACCTCCCACAATTTTGAAAGGGCCCATTTTTTGTCTTCGTAATTTTTATGATTGATACCATCCTAGCTTTGAGCTCTCTGCATCTAATGAAGGGAAACTGGCAATCACATCTTTGGATTCACTGTGTAGAGAGCTATAGGTTTGAGTTAAAGCATGAGTGATCTCAAAGACTGCCACGTTGGTTTGAGGTTTTTCATATTTGGTCTGTGGGCAACTTACCATCAGATTATATTGAACAGTGTACTCCTCCCAATCTGAGTGTACAATTTCTATTGTCATAAAAACCCACATACAAATGATATGTCACATAAGTGGAGAGCCTGGCAGGATGATGGTCTGCAAGACCCCTTCTCTCAAGTTATGATACATAGCAAAAATGAAACCTATCCTCCACATGATTAGGGACATTGTCTTGGATGCCCTTTGCTCACATGTTCTATGAGTGCCCCACCACATTCATGCTGCAATCTTCACCAGAAAAACACAAAGATGGTTTTTCAAAACTTCAGGCTCCATGATTATTTTGATTCGTCAAGTTACATGAAGAACCACATCATGTTATTGGGCCTTGAATGATACATAGATGCAATAGAAAGCAAAAGGAATTGGATAGGTGTGGACCAGATTCTTAATTAAGGTTTTTAGGATGGTCAGGATATGATGGTTAATAGAAACAAATCGATTTCAAAATGTGGGTGAAAAAGAAAAAACAAGACGAAGTAGTAATAGAAGAAGAAGTGAGCTGGAGGCATGGATAGCAAAATTTCAAGCATAGACAAAATTGGGTTCTCTCATCATTGGGTGGGGAGGATCTGTGTGAAAGGGTCATGTTAATATTACACACACATATATACATATATATATATATAGAGAGAGAGAGAGAGAGAGAGAAGCAAAAGCAGTGGCCCTTTCTTAGGTGCAATATATTTAGGCATGATCAACATTTAAAGATTTTGTGTAGGAGTATCACTTCAGCGGCAACCCTCCCAATGGTTGATGGGACAGTTGCAGCATTAACATTCAATATTAGTAATAATTCAATTCACAGTTTTCAAAAGAATTGTCACAATTTTGAACACTGCTCACAGATGCAGTGAGAAAAGGAAGAGGAAGAAGGGATCAGCTAGCTTTTTGGAAGATTGTGCTATCTCTGAGGCAATATCATTCTTACTACAGGTCAGAAAAAAAAAAAAAAAAAAGAGTAAAAAAGTAAAAAAAAAAAAAAAAAAGCCAGTTCAAAATATGAGCCACCATGTACAATTTCCTCTTAGCCTGGTCTTAAGGTTTGTGATTCACATAAATCTGAAACAATCATCAGCAGGTACTAATTTATTGCTTACTATATATCAACAAGCAAAATCCTGCCTTCTTTTTCTTCTTCTTCTGGGTCTTCTTCATGTTTCTTCTATGTCAATATGTTTTTACTATTTATTTGTAAATTAAGGTGGAGGTAGGGTGTGTGGATGTGAAAAATTGAGCGATGATTTATAGGGCTCCATGTACTTGTGGGTTCTGGCTACATGGCAAGAATACCACAGGGAACATGCTCAGTGATCAGAATACAAACAAACACAGTTCCCCCTTTTGTTTTTGGTGTTGGTATTTTTTGTTACTGTTTTCTTTTCCTTCTTTTATTTGATTATTAATTAATTTATTCATATTTGTAACTGCCTGAAAAAGTATTGGCCCTCCTTTGATAGAGAGAGAGAGAGAGGGACTCTGTGACTTTGTGTGAGTGACTGTCCTAATGTAACTGCCTTCTTGCTACAAATGGTACCTTCTACTACTCAGCATGCTTGCTTACTTTACTTACTAGGTACCTTCCCCTACCTATCATGGTTTTTGAAGAAAACAGGGAAGAAGAAATGCACACACACACACACACACACACACACATATATATATATATATATAGATAAGAAAATGTTTCATCTTGGCAGTGGATAATCCTGATGCCAGGAGAGTGGGAAAGATACACAGAGAACGAGAGTGTTATAATTCTATGTTTCCATTCTTGTCAAGGTTAACCGAAGATGGGAAGTGGAAACATGGGAGAATACACGGATGAATACATGGGTGAATAATATGGTTTCAATCCCTGGTGGTGTAACTCCTTCTTGGGAGGGAGAGGGATTTGAAATGTTGTGAGTTGCCAAGAGCTGCTGCCAGGAACAACAGCACTGCCCAGGCACAACAGAACAGAACAGAACAGCAATAGCACAGCACAGAACAGAACTGCACAGCACAGCGCAGCACAGCCACAGAGAGAGTCAGTCAGTAAGTCAGGCAGTCAGTTTTGTGGACGGTACCAGGAGCTTGACTTGAACTTGACCCTTGAGTTCCCTATGGCCGTTCCCACCGGGTCTCACATAAAATCAACAGGGCTACAAGAGAGAGAAATATATATATATATATATATATATACTTAAAAAGTACATTAAAAGGTAACCTTTTATTTTCATACGTAGATCAGCTTTATATTTCGTTTTACTTCGCTTGTTGATAGAGGAGAGCGTGAGAATTTTGTTGCAACAGTATAACCAGAACAAGCTCTGGACAGGTGAGGGAGGTTAGTGGATCAGCCCAAAGAAATGCAATGGTGTGACTTTTTATTTTTATTTTTATAAGAAATATATAGTTTTGTTTGTGTCTGTAATACTCACATTGACCATAGTCTACATGCATACTGACTCAGTCCACAGAGTGGGTTTATTGTTTTTTTAAAAATAAAACTGCTTTACTTCTGGAAGTGCTTCTGGATGTTTAACCATCGATGGAGGTGGTGTTCAATATAAACTAGTTTGATTAACAGGGAACAAAAAGAAACTGTAACGACGCCTACTCATTAAAAAGAAGAGACAGAGTTGAAGACTTTCGCTTTGTTTTGTATTGATTCTTCTTTCATTTTTCTTCCTTATCTTTTTTCCTTTAGGTTCAGGCAAAGTGTTCTTCATAAATAGGATGCTCATTTGCCAGGATCAGCGTATTAAATGCTTTATTCCTTAAACAACATGGCCTCCACTTGCACACACACACACACATACTATTTCAACTGCAATCCCACAGGTTGCCACGTTTCAATTGTGCATTCAAGTCATCCTTTTGATTATCTATTTTCTTAATTGTTTTCTTTAATAATCCTCGTATTTTTTATCATTTAATTTATTTATATTATGCAACTGATGGAGTCGTGGGTGTTACTTGAAAATGAGCTCCAGGTGGGGTTGGGTAAGAAGAGTTCATCCATCCTCTGTTCATTATCCTAACATTCATCCTTCGTTGATGAAAGTGCCTGACACCCGCCTTAACTGGTTCTCATAGAATGTTTGAATTAAATGGTTGCCCCTGTGGCCCAATTACAATGCCTGATGTCATTCTTCTTTACTTTTTCTCTGACTTTCATCATTTCTAATTAAGCCTTTGGATTACCATTTGACATGTTCTGTTTACATACTTGAAAAAAGCTTGACTATAAAGCCTTTTTATGTGTAGCTCGACATTTGATGAATGTGGAACTCATTCTTATGTAATGTTATGTTCTAATCATGTGTGTGACAATGCTTTTTGCTTCAGATGAACTATGGATTATCTTTAACTCCAATGTGAGATTCATCTACTTCTTAATTTTAAAAAATGTAAAAATATATATATATATATATATATATATATATATAATTTTTGATCAACTTGATCTTTGAAATTCAATACAAGAAATTTTCTACTGCAGACAAACTATTTGACACAAAACAAAGACTTTGTGTTACCTTTCTGTTGCAGGGGCTTCAATAGCAATGGTGGAATGATACATTCAAATGTTTACTTTTGTTTTTCTTTAACTAACAGAACAATGAAATAAAACATGAAATGAAAAAAACTGTGTATGATTTGGTGGAGTGATTGGAGGTTTAACTGGTTAAAGGTTTGCCTGAACATGCATGTATATTATTGTTACCATTGTTATTATCCAAATCATAAAATATTCACAACCAAGGAGTATACTAATTTATCAATTTATTTTGACACATGCAAGGGAATACTCAATGCAATGGTTAATGAGCACACTGAATATCCACAACCACATTGTGGTGTTGCAACTGAGAATATATTCCTTTAACCATGTTTAGAGCCTAAAAACTGACAACGGAGGAATCTGCTAAAGCAGATCTTTCCCAATTCTCAATTGAAGAAATAAAGTCTACAACCCCCTATTTTGTGTGTGAGTGTGAGATTATAAGTGAATTCATGTCATGAAGGCATCTTTCTCAATCACTAGAGTGGGCCATCTTCGTCATCGTTGGATCCAAAATATAATTAAAACCCAAAAGTTGTGATCCTATGTGGCAGGAGTTGCTTTTATAGACTCAAATAATCAGTTTGAGCTTTTTATGGACTTTATTTATACGTTGTTATCCAAGACACGCAGTGTGAATTTGCAAATGTTTATTTTAAGCAACTATTCAGGATATGAAACACGTTCATAATGGTTTCCATGTTCTATGTTTGCCATGAATGGAATGTTTGTGAGGAACCCTCCAATTTGGAAAAGAACTGGGCATCTTGTGAATTGCTGGGCATGTTGCAAATTGGCAAGCCTGTTTTTGAATCACGTGAAATTATGCTTTAAGCAGGAGCCTTCATTAACTATGCTTTTCTAATTCATGTTTATCTTGAGTACATAGCATGACAAAATTGTGCTTTTGATTTTGCCACAACAAAGTAAAGCCTGGAAAATTTAATGAGTTCATCTATTATGAGTACACTAACAGTCCCTCAAATTTTCTTTGGTTTGGAGAATCCTCATCATGTGCTTATTCAGGTATTATGGAATGGTTTGCAATGCAACCTGGAAAGATATGTTTTACAGTTCAAAGTCGTACAATTTTTTGTGTTGATTAAACAAACAAAAAGGTTTTTATTGTGTTTGTAACATAATCCTTGATTATTGGTCAAAGGTAAATGTACCATTTTTTATATATGTATATATTTTTGTCATATCATGTGAATAATTTCAATTAAATTTACTGTAAACTATGTTGCAAACATTTTTAAATATACCTTAACAGTAAAGCATTAATTTTGAAGAAAAACTAATTTTGTATATATATACGAAATATAAAGTCAAAAAAGCAGAATCCATCTTATAAATTTATTTAAGAAAATCTAAAGATAAGTGACTCTTAAGATTGGGCATATAAATACAAAACATTGAACAAAATAAGATATTAATTTTTTTTTATTATATATCTCTAATTAGTACAATAGACAATTTAAAGATAAAAACTTTCACAAGTAGCATTTAAAAATTTCACACTAACAAGAATATTGACTCTTAAAATCTATATTCTTTATATTATATATAAGATATGAAATCTTTTTTTAATAATATTTTTATGTATTATAATATAATATTAATAAATAATAATAAACTAAAAATACACACTTTAAATAATTTATGTAATTATTTATGGATACACAAATGTTAGATCAAATAAAGGTCATATATTTGTATATACATTTTAAAAAAATAATTATATTTGAGTATTTTATCTATAATTTATTAGAATATTCAAACTAAAAATAATTTATGGAAAAATACCTAGATTATTAAAACTTTAATATACATAAATATGTAAATACTCATAGATAATATTAGTAGTTTTTTCCTTGAGAATATTATAAAAAAAGTCCATTAAACTTATTGGTTATAATTATTCTAAAATCCTAATAAGATTTGTTTCTTTATTATCTTAATATTTTTTATAAAATACATCATTATTTATGAAATCACTTAAATTATGACATATTTTATTTTGTTGATAAAAAACTTAATTATAAATCTTTAAGATTGTAATTATTCTAAAATAGATAATATATAATTATTTAATTTTTACATATAAGATAATTTATAAGATTACATATATATTTTTATTTTTATTTTTAAAATATTCATCTTACAAGATTTTTAAAATTTTAAAGCTATCTTATATATAAAAAATTATATTTTAGAAGTTATTTCTAATATATATATATTTATATATATAACAAAATATTATATTTTAGAAGTTATTTCTAATATATATATTTATATATATAACAAAATATAATTTATATTAGATCTCAATTTTTTCTATGTAAATTAAAAGTAAGAAAAATATCATAAATATTCTTCAAATATGTTGAAATATCAAGAATATTCTTGTATTTTTGATAATAGAAAATATATTGTTATTGGTGATATGTTATCATCAACATTTTTTATTTAATTGTTACCTAAGGCCCAAATTGCAACTTGCATAGATTTTTCCATATTTTTATTATTTTTTTTGAAAGTTTGAAAAATATTATATATATTTTTTCTATTGATTTAAAAATCATTTTTGCATTGCAAATTCTTTGTAATGCCACTTCTTCCCTTTCTCTTTCAATGTTCTTATTTGCCATATAATTACTTTGATTTGTAAGTTAAGACACATAACTTCTAAGTTGGATACATGTCAGAGGTCTTGTAGAATGTTGCTATATAGATTTTAATGAAATAGTATATGTAGAAGCAAGAATGAAGTCTTCTTTACTCTTATCAACTCTTTTCTTGCTTCTAGTCTAATTTCAAAGATCTCTAGTTTTCTTGTCTTTAGGTAATAGGTATTTTATATTATTTTTAATATATATATATATATATTTATATTTTTATATATTTTTTTAAAAAAGTCTTATTTATTTATTTGTCTTCTTCAAGTTCTTGTCTTTGACAACCATGAGCCATATAAATTTTGTTGTGAATCTTTTTAATTCAAAATATAAATACAAAGGAGACTTGTTTTTAAAGAATTTCATCAACCTAACAAGTTTATGTTGTCACTTGAGCAATAGAAGAAGTTTGACCACCTAGAAGATAATTTAAATAGAGAATAGAATGATACAATCTCATTATGCAATTGCATGCAAGTATTTCATATATTGTACTCATAGATCAGCTTTTTTTTTAGTATTTTTGAAAAAACTTTAGATATAGTCTGACTTGTTAATTGGCTTAGTGTACAAAAGCACATAGAAAAATTTATTTTGTTAAGTGAAGAAGATTGAAGTGAAGACAGGGAAAATAGAAGGATTTAGAATGGTGGAATATTAATGAATAAGATATTCCAACCTAGGTCAATACCGCCTCAAGTCCAAGAGTTCTTCTACTTCAAATTCTTGATTATTATCTACTTTTATAGAAGACACTAGCATTTGTCTTTTTTTTGGAATATCCATTATCGTCTATGGCTTAAGAAGAGATACATGAAATATGAGATGGATCTTCATAAACTCCAATAGATATAATTGATAAACAATTGAATTGAATTATTTATATGTAAGAAATGATCTAAATTTATAATAATTTAACTTATTATAAAGAGAAATAGTCTTGATATTATAACAAAATAATCATATTTTATTACCAACATGGAATTGAGATTATTCCTTGTAATATGCATGTATATTGGTCTTTTATTGTTCTTGAATTTCTTTTAATTGTACCTTCATTGTTATATGTAATTTAGATAAATGATTCACCAAATCTTTTGCCATAGTATTTCTAAATTTTGAAAAGTCAAAAATATCAAGTTACAGATGATAACCATAATTAGTAAATAAAAATATTTATTAAATAGATGAATGTACTACGTTATTATAATCAAACTCTACCACTTGCAAGAAAGTTGTTTAATCATCTTATTGATAGTTGATAGTAATAGATGTTGTCAAGGAAAAACTTAGTTATTTCTTCACATGTGATAAATTTTGTATATAATACAAAATGTGTCATCTTGGTGAAACAATCTACTGTTACAAATATGGAGTCACAAAAACTTAAAACTAAATGATCAATAATAAAATCTATAGAAACAAAAGACCATGGTTGTTATTGAATAAATAATGGCTAAATAATTTTATAAAATCAATGACAAGGAGTTTTGATCTTAAATAAATATCACATGATTACACAAAGTCTTTGATTATCTTTAACATTTGAAGCTACCAAAAATCTCTAGATATTAGCTTTAAAGTCTTGTTGTATCCAAAATATTTGATTGTTGGAAAGTCGTGATAAGCTTGAAGAGCATGTAATTAAATTTTATCTTTTAGAATGTATAATTGTTCTTTGAAATAGATTAGATTATTTTTGAATTAAAACTTAGAAGTATCATGAGATTTTAAAAAATATTTTTAATATCATGAATTAAAAAATCAAAAGACATACTTAATTGAACTTACTTGAAAAAGGTTGAAACAATAATTGATGTTGATTTCATTGCTCAAAAATGAAAATACTTTGGCTTCAAGTAAATTATTTTTTATCGATCAAAATTTATATCTCATTTTTTTTGATGCAAAATAAAAACGTCTAAAAAGGATGTCTAACATATCTTATTGTTTTTTGGATCAATAAATGATTTTGATAAAGACATATTCCAAGACACTTGTTAACAATTCAAAACATGTAATGGCATGAAATACTTAAGATTCTTAAGATCCGTATATATAATAGTTAGATTAGGAGTATTTTTTAGATAATAATTTCATTCTTAAAATATATCCATGATTGTAAGAAGCTTTTTATCGTAAATCTTGTAGTTGATCTCAATTACTAAAAATTCTTGGAATAAAAAGCTACTAAGTGGAATTTATCTTTTTCTCCTATTTGTGACAATACAACATCTAATACAAAGTCTAATGCATTTTTTTTTGATAAAGAATGGCTTGAAGAAGTTAATGGAATATAAGATTGGTGTAGAAACAAAAATTATCTTCAAAGCTTCAAATACTACTTCTACTTCTTAATTCTACTCAAGTTTGTCTTTTCATATCAAACATATTAGTTAAACCACAACATGATTTTTTTTTTGATGAAAATTTGTTAGTAATTAGCAAATCTCAAAAAATATCAAATATCTCTTATTATTTTTAGTACCTTCTAATTTATGACAGTTTAAACTTTCTTATGATCCATTATAAGTTGATCATTTAAAATGATATGTCTTAAGTTGTCAACTTGAATAGTATAAAAATACACACTTTTCTATCTTAGTATATAGTCTTGCATCTCTAAGTTTTTATAATATATGATAAATATGAAATTCATGCTTTTTTTATATTTTTAGAATAGATTAAAATATTATTTAAATAAAAAATAATAAAAATAAAATCATCCAAAAAATCTCAAAAGACATCATTAATTAGATATTGAGAAGTTGTTGGCATATTCATGAGTTTAAAAGACATGACATTGTATTTGAAATTTCCATTTTAGTTTGAGATAAATTTTTTCATTCATCTCTTTTTTTGATGTATATTAAATTATATACTCATCATAGATCTAATTTAATGTGGATCTTAACTTGATTCAATTGGTCAAAAAGTCTATATAACAAAGATAATAGATACTTTCACCTATTTTTAATGGTAATTTCTTTAAGTTTGGTTAATAATATTCTCTGTATACTCTCAAAAAAATCAAGACTATGAGAAATCCATAGAGTGAATTAAAGAGAGATATAATTATATTAATTTATTAAAAATTATCATAACGATTAATTACTATTTCTATTAGCCATTGTAGCTAGATTAAAGAGAGATATAATTATATTAAATATTAAAAATTATCATAACGATTAATTACTAATTCTATAAGAAGAATTTCATGAGTAATATCTCTAGAAGATAACAAACAACCATCTATGACTTCTACATAAACAAATTTAGTTTTCTTTACTAAAGATATGCTATGTCTTTTAATAAATTCTTCATCTAAGAAACAAATTGAAGCTTGTGAATCTAACAAGATAAAAGCTTTGTGATATTTAGATCTTAAACTAACATCTATTAAAAAAATGACCTTTATTAGATATTATACAAGATTCTAGCCACATGGTCCATATTGTAACTAAAAAGACAAATTTTCTAATATATTGTCTTCTTTGACAACCATACTCATCATTTTGTAGTTGCATTTCTTTTTTAAACAATGATGAGTAATATATTTAGATTCTCTATAATATTCACATAATTATTTTTATCAATGATGAATCTTTTTCTTATTTAGTAAAAAATTTAAAACATACCACATCAATTTGCATATCTTTTTCTTTCAAATGTATGTGTTGAAAAGACATTGATATTGCTATTGAATTATTAAAATGTTGAAGCCTTTTTGTACAATTTTAAGATTAAAATTCAAAAAGTTGATTGTCACACTTCATAGCAAAGTCAATTGCTTGACTCAATGTTCGAAGATCAAGTAAGTTGAACATCTATTTCTTTACCTTATATTATAATCTATAGAAAAATTAGCTAATAAATGCAACATCATTTCACTTAATATTAGTTGTAATTTGTCAAAATTTTAAAACATATGATATTATTAATTGATTGTCTTATTACAAAATATAGATCTTATTAGTTATAATACAAATTCCATTATATTTTTCATATATAAATTAAAATTTTACAAAAAAAGCCTCCAAATTATTCAATATTATATTTCATTATTTAAAAAGGGATAAAATCATAATAATATAGAACTTAAAGTAGTGTTCAAATAAACCTAACTAATGATCCTTGAATTGGATAGCTTTGGAATCGAAGTTCAATTACTAATTATACTTGATTGATAAATCCTTGAAACTTTGATCTTATGCCATCAAACTTCTTAAACAAGAAAATTTTTAGTTTTTTAATGCTTGAATGGTGTATTATCATAGAAAAACTAATATGATTTGGTTTTGATGTTAAAATAGTTCTAATAATCTCTATTACTTCACTTCCTACTAATCTTGTTACTTCTTGTGGTGGTAAATTGAATTAATGCATTGCAAGTATTAATTCTTTTGATTACTCTTACATTTGTGCTATTGCACTCTTCATTTCATAAGCTCTACCATGATAATACTAAAAAAAAAAAAAAATCTCAAGACAAGTAGAATAGAGGACTTGAAAAAGAAAAGTTTAATAACAATATTAGTTTAAAAGAAGATAACTTACAACTTCTAAAATGCTTATGTTTTATTAAAATAAAAGGCATAATCTACATCTAATAAAAAAAAACAAAGCTTTAATAATATAAGTGTAATCTTATTAATCTAAAAATGATAAGAACTTGAAAAAGACAAACAAATAAGTGAGATTTTTTTTCAAAGAAAGATGATAAAATTAAAATAAGAAGGTATGTATATTCAAAAAGAAACTAGATGCCCATTGCCAAAAGGAAAGAAAACTAAAGACCCTTGAAACTAGACTAAAAACATGAAAAGAATTGAAAAGAGTGAAGAAGGCTTTATTCTTGTCTCTATATATACTATCTAATTATGAGCTATGTCACAATATTCTATAGGATGTCTAAGACATGTCTTAACTTAAAATATAAGTTTACTATACAACTGCCATATGGTTAGCTATTATGACAAGCTATTAACATGTATGACACTTGGCTATCTTATTAACCAAATATTCAACCTATTAATCACCTTTAGATATGCATAAAGGTGAAATCTTATTTGTGAATTATCTAAGAAGCTTTTGTATAAGATATTATCAAATTAATTTATTTTTACATATTTCTATCTATTCATATTATTCAAATAACTATTGGTGTGTATATATATATATATATATATATATATATATCCATAACAATGGTTTAGACCCTAGAAACAACTAAACAATGAATGTTGGTGATATCTTATTACCAAGAAGAATATATTTGCTATTATAAAGAATATATGGATATTTTTGATATTTCAACATATTTGAAAGATGTAAAATATGTATATATATATATATATATATATATATATTTAAAAAAATTTAATGTAATAAAAATTAAAATGTGTAAAAAAATTAAATATATTCTAATTTATGGATATAAAAAAGGCCTAAAAATAATTTTGGTGAATTTAATTTTACAATAATAATTTTGATGCAATAATAATGTAATTTTATATATTTATTGAAAAACAATAATTTATTAAAATAATAAGGTGGATATGTTGGAATTACTAGATAAAGGCAAAAAATGAGAATTAGACAATATAGAGATTGAAAAACAAAGTTATGAGTGTATCAAGGGATTAATTGAAGCACATGATACACCTACACAAGAAATCTCAGAAGCTCTAAGACACAATCCAAAGTCCATGGCTCCAGTCTATCAATTACATATTTTCACATTCAAAACTCAAACAAATACAGGTGATGTAGAAATAGACGTTGTTTTTAAAGTCTTATTCTCTGGATATAACATGTATAAGATTAGCTATCATAAAAGTCATCTATAATAATTGAGAGACAAATTTCAAAGAGACAATGATGACAAAAAAAAATGAGGTCAAAGATCATGAAGCAACAGACTACATGGTATTAGCATACTTCCAAAATAATCCAAACTATGCCTATTTGTATGAAGATTTGGATCTAGATGCAAAATACCCAGTATGCAATCGATTGTTGGAAAAAATGATTTTTGATATATATAAATATGTGTAAAAAAATCCAAGACAAAAATTACCACATATATCACATTATACCTAAAGCTATTACCAAATTGTATAGAATACAACCACCCCCTTGACGCTCAATAAATTATTTTAATGAATAATAAAAAATCTTGTTCTTCAATAAACAGTTGCCTTTAAAAGTAAGAAGGAACAAAACATCAATGCATTTAATAATAGAATGCAAAGTTACAATATGGATAAAATATAGATGGCATCAACAATGTTTAGCAAAATTGGCAACACTAAAAATCATTATATGTCAATAGAGTAAGAAGATTGAATAAAGTCACATCAATAAAGACTATAGATATTTAATTGTAGCATCAATATAAAAGTAGGATAGAGGTGGTGATAAGAAAAAATTTGGGCATTATAAATACCTTTGGAAGGACTCACTTTCTTTTTCTTTGAGATTCAGATGTTTAGCAATTAGTGGTATAAACACAATATGCTAGTTTGTTAAGTTTTACAATCATTGTGGTCAGGCAAAACTATGTACTGTTTTTGCTTAAAAGAAAGAGCATTGGTTCATTGAGTTTGAACTACTTGTAAGCTTGTAAATGTTTGCATGGAAGTGTTACATCAAAGAAAGCATATATTTCTTAGGCACACTAGTATCTTACTGGTATTGTTCCATGATGTGTTTTTGACTATTATCACTTATAGGCAAATAATTTCTAATTTCTTTTGTTAAAGTCTAAATATTCAAATAATATAGATATACATAATAATACGTGAACTTTGATAAATTAGTAAAAATAAGATTTAAATTTATTTTTAAAGTTAAATAAGTCTAATTTTTAAAAAACAACACTCCCTACAACTTTCGTTTCATGCTTATGAAAAAGTTTTTAATATCTTTAAAACCATGATAGTGATTCAAATCAAGACAAAAATAAAATCTAATCTTTTGATCATTATTGAAATTTTTATGATCAACTTTAAATAGTTATTTGAAAATTGCTATGAATCATGGTATCCATATGCAGATTTAATGTTAAGGAAAAGTAAGCTTGGTTAAAGTTGTCACTTCAAATATTTTATGTCATATCATTTATGTATTAATTTTTTTTAAAGTTAAATTTTAATTTAGTTCACTTTTAAAATATTAAAATAATTTTGATATATAATTTTTTAAAATTTTTACGACTTAAGTAATTAAATTGGTGTTTTTTTGAATGATAATTTTAAAAGTATTTTTTAAACTGAAAATTGTCTATATTTTTGCAAATGTTTTGAAAGATATCTAAAATATAAATATATAGAGTTATGATTTACTTAATATTGTCTTACTGTCACTAAATAATATCAGTATTATTATGTGTGATTGGTTTTTAGTTTAGATGAGTGACAAATCTAATAGTATGAATATTTTCTAATGTATTTAAAAGATTTTTTAAAAAAACTGATTCTTTTTTGTTAAAATTTCAATCATGATAATAAACATATGAAATATTAGTAAAAAATATAACTAAGTAATTTTGAACTATATTAAATTATTCTAAAAAATTAAATATATATTTAAAAATAAATCTAATAAGAATTTTTTTATAAATAATCTAATTAGAAAAGCTAGAGATTAAAATATTTGTAATTTAATCTATGTAGAAATTTTATTTTCTTAAAACTTAAAACTTGTACCATCAAAAGTTTCAATAAAGACATATTATTTTTCTAAAATATTATCTGCATATTTAAATAATAATTTTCAATACATTGAATTACGTTCAAATTTAGATAAATTTCAATAATGTTTTATAGAGAAACAACTAAATAGGCATTTATCTACTAAAATTAAGACTAAAAATTTTTTATTCTAAAAAACAAAAACACACACATACGAAAAAAATTAATTTTTTTTATAGTAAATGAGATTAATGTTACTTAAATTTAATTTTAAAAGATTTTTTTATTAATTTTTATTTTTATGTTTTAAATGGATTTTTTATAATTTTTATTAAAATAAATTATGAAATTACAAAAATAGATTCCTACTCAAAATAAGATGTATATATTTAATTATTATAATTTCATAAGATTGAAAATATTCAATGGTCTTTGATTGAATTTTTTATTAAATAGATAAAAACATATTAAGACACTCAAATTGTTTTTGAGTCGTTGAATATTTTACTAATAAAAAAAACCCAAAAATTTGAAATAAGACATAAAACTAATTTATTTCATATGATTTTATATAATCATTAAAAACATTATTCTATATCACTATTTTAATTTGATTATACCTATTATACTATTATATCTTCTTTATTGGTTTTAATAGTTTTTAATCAATTCAATAAGGATAAAATATATTTGTACATAAAAATAGACTTTTATACAATTTAAAATATATATGAATATATTTATAAATCCGATTTTTTAATAATTAATTTACTAAACAGTATTATAATAATAAAAAAATAAAAATTTCGTACAATATTTAAATAATATAAAATTTTATGTCTTTTTAAGTATTTCATGTTATAATTTATTTTTGGTAGGTTCAATTTAAATTTATTAAATTTATTAAATGTAATTAAAATTAAATATTAATATTTTGGAATATAGACATACTTGACATACATAATTTATTATTCTAATTCACATTTAGATATTTTAAAATTGTATTGGAAATGTTGCAACAATGTTCTATTCTTTCATAAAATTATGCTATAAAAGCTCTTCACACCATTTGTATTTTTGCAAAGAATATAATCACAATTCAAGTTTTGTATTACTTATTGATTTTCCTTTCAAGCTGAATATACTTAGAATGGATTAAAAGTATTTTTTTTTATTAAATATATTTTATGCATTAAAATAAGTGATATGTATTGGTATAACTATGTGTTTCTTCATCCATCCAATAGACCTTGCATCTATTCATATATTTAGCCATTCATCCTCGTAATAGCTGTTAAAATTTATTTCTTAATCACCTTAGTTCTTTGTAATGATTTATTTGGTGATGTTTAATTACGAATTTTTAAAGAAAATTTTTAAAGAAAATTTTATGTTTAGAATACACACAGACACACACACACACACACACACACACATATATATATATATATATATATATATTAGTATCAATATCAATAATATATTTATTATTATTCATATTTATTATTATTAGTATCAATATTATTGTAATGTTTTATAATAGCTTAGTTAACATATTTTGTTAGAAAGTCTCAAAAGTATCTATCTTTATAAATTGAGCAACAATGCATTAAAAACTCATATAATGAACTTTCGATCTTTACATATAAGGTATATAAAGACGAAATCCATCTTAAATCTTGACAATTTTATTATTGAGTTTTATTGTGTTTTAATTTGCAAACTATTCCATATAAAATTTTAGTCATTTAATAATATTTTTTCAATATAAAAATCTTATTATTAAAATAATTAATTCTTTTATATAAATAAGTATTTTTTAAATTTTTATTTTGTAACAATAATCAATAATTAAAATTAACATAATAGGTTTTATAGTTAAAGTTAAAGTACATCAAAATTAAAATTAAAAAAATTTAAAAGAATAACATATAATCTTTTCTTGATTCATACATATCTTTCTAATTTATGACACAATTGTACTAACATAATTTTTTTTTGTGTCGAAGTCAATAATAAATTATGTTAATATAAAAGACTAAAATTGATACTTTTAAACTAAAAAAATATTTTAATTATTTTGTATAATTATAAGCATTGTATAGGTGATTATACAATCATTTTTAAATAGAACAAAAATGATTTAGGAATAATTTAGAATCTTAAAGAAAAATGCACATAGTTTTAAGCAAACCATCAAATAATATTTTTAATTATTTTTTTATTATATAATAAATAAAAATTAATAAAATAATAATTTATTAGGCTTTTATTTAATAAATATATGAAAAAGTTATAACTAGTAGTATAAATCAATTATTAAATTTTATTACATAAGTTATGAAAATATTTGTTCTACAATAATTTTGAACCATTAAAAATGTAGTAGGTATCAAAGACATGAATCATAATAAAATTCTAAAGAAGCAATATATTCTTTTGATACTTTTAAAAAAAATTAAATCTAAGATAGATATAAAATAGAAACTAGATTGGTTATTTTCAAACATTAAGAAACTAGAGATTTTTGAGCTAAGACAAGAATATGATTAAGACATTAACAAGAGTAAAGAAAGCTTCATTCTAGCCTTTTTATATATTATTTAACTAAAGAGCTATGTAAGAATGTTTTATTGATTATGTAATATATGTTTAATTTGCAAGGCAAGTTTTCTACATGTATATCACATGGCCAACTTGTACCTTAAGTAGCTAACGTTGGCAGCAAAGCCAATTTATAAGTTAAGTGGTCATAATGTATGATAGATAGCCAATTTATTGGTCAAGTTTTCAATCTAGTAATTGCCTACAAATACTTGTAAAGTCAAATTCACGTCTAAAAAGGTTTTAAAAAGCTTTTTTTTAAGTTAATATTAAGTTTATGTATTTTGACTTCTATTGTATTCTTCTTATATTTTAAATTACTAATACCAATGTTGATTTTTGTAATATTATTTTGCTAGAAACAAATTTTATAAGCAACAATGATTACATTTTAAAGAATTTTAAGATACATCAAATATTGTTAGTCACATACTTTAATCTTTTTTTTTCTTTAGAGGTAGTTGATATGTCCTTTCAACCATGGATAGTGTCTTACATCAAAACAAAAACACCACCTTGTTATTTGATCATTGTTAAAGCCTTTATAATTTTTTTCAAATAAAATATTTTAGATACCATTAAGTATGGTTGCTAACTCCAATAATATCACCAGATATCACAAGTCTCTTTTAAAATTATGATTCAAAATACATTGTATCTTCCCATCAATTTGAAGAAGAACATGTTGTTTTTAAGAATCTTCATTATTATTATACTATCTTAAAGGTTGTGACAATTTCAATATCTTGTCTAATAATCCAAGAAACAATAGCTCTTGAATTAAGTCTATTAGTTTTTAATTCTCTATCTTTTTAATACCACAAATATACAAAAATAAAAAATAATGATAAAAAATAGAGTAATTTTTTTTATTAAATATATTTTATTTTATAATAAAAAATTCTTACTTTTTCATCTTGATTTTTTGATAGATGTCATTAATAAAAAATATCAAACTTCTTTGCTACATTTACAAGATTTTTAAATGGCTCTAATATTTATTTATTAATATCATATCAATGGCAATATATAAGATATTTCACTCTATTTTGGCATCACCTTGAATTTAAGATGTCTTCTATCTCAATCTCATTATTATTATCTATTTTTATAGAATGATGTGGCTTATGTCCACTATTTTTTATGGCTCAATATGAAATTTATGGAATATAAAATGAATTTTTATAAATACCAATAAGTGCAATTATTATATAATTTTATTAATTTTTTCATAAGTGGAAAATGATCTAAGTCTATAATAATCCAAGTTGTTATAAGAATAAATAATCTTTATGTTAAAATAGAGTAATCATAAATTATTGCCAATTTAAATTAAGGTTGTTTCTTACAATAGAGATATATATTGATCTTTTATTGCCCTTCAGATTCAATTAATTATGCCTACATAGTTTCTTGTAGCTCTAATAAATAATTTTTTAAATCTTTTATTATAAGATTATCAAATTTTGAAAAATAAAAAATAAAAAATTGTGGATGATAATCATAATTAGTACAAAAATATGATTATTGAATAAAAAGATATACTATTATATTATAAGCAAACTTTGCGAATAGCAATAGAATTGTCTAATACTCTTGATGGTAGTTGATAATATATTTCAAATATCATTCTAAAACTTGATTTAATTCTTTTATATGTTAATTAGTTTGAAGATAGAAGGTCAAAGATAATTTTATATCTACTTTCAATATCTTAAAAAAAAATATAAAATTTAGTTATCAATTAAATCATTTTTTTTAATATAATATCTTTTGACAATCTACAATAGCCATAAATATTATCAAAAAAGAATTTAGTTGGTATTTTAACCTATGATGGCTTTTGTACATGGTACAAAATATGTCATTTTAGTGAAATAACTATTATGACAAATATTGAATCATAACAGCTAAAGCTTAAAAGATTTGTAATAAATTCCATAAATATTAATGAACATATTTATTCTAATATGGATAATAGTTTGAAAAGTCTATAAGGCCAATGACAAGGATTTTTTGATCTTGAAAAAATACTGCATGATTATACAAAGTCTTTAATTTCTTCTACATTTGAGGCCACAAAATATTTCTTAGAATTAAATACAATGTCTTATTGGATCCAAAATTTCTTATAATTAAAAAAATTCTTAACAAGCTTAAAGAATTCATAGTTTTATTTTTCCTTTTGGAACATTTAAGTATCCTTCAAAATAAAAAAGATTTTTCTTGAATTCAAACTTAGAAATATCTTAAAGTTTTTAAAAAATATTCTTATCATTATATATAAGAAGATTTAAGGAAATATTTAATTGAGTTAGATTAAAAAATATTAAATTAATAACCAATGTTGATTTTATTACTCAAAGATAAAATTTCTCTAATTTCAAAAGAATTATTTGTTATTGAATAAAAGTTACATTTTCTTCTTTTGATACAAGATAAGAATGTTTAGAGAGGGTATTTAACAAATCTTTTTTTTTTTTTTTTTTATTGATAAATGATATTTATCATAAATCTTAACAAAAACATAATCCAAAAAACTTCGTGACGATTTATAATGTGCATCAATATAAAATATTCAAGATTCTTGTGATTTATATAAATAATTATTAAATTAGAAGTATTTTTCAAATAATGGCACCATACTTGAAATGAATCTATAATTACAAAAAATTCTTTATTTTGGATCTTGTAATTGATTTTGGATGCTTAAATACTTTTTGAATAAAAGATTAGTTAGTAGAATTTGTGATATATTCGTATTTGTGAAAACTTTGTACCCAAGAAAAATTCAAATTTATCTATTTTCATAATAAATATCTTTTAAAAAATCAATTTATTTCAAAATTGAAGTTTTTATAAAATTTATTTTTAAAACTTCAAATCTTGCTTTAGCTTCTTTATTCTACTTAATTTTGTTTCTACAAGTCAAATATATAGGTGGAATTGAAACTTGAAAAAAAATTAATAAAAATTTGATATTAATTAATAAAATTTTAAAATATTGAATATTTGATATTTTTTTTGAAATCAACTAATTTATGATAGTATAAAATTTTTAAAGATCTATCATAAGGCCATCATTTAAAATGATATATTTTATAAAAATAATTTGATTTATGTGGAATACACACTTATTTAACTTGGCATATAATTTTGTATCTCTAATGATTTGTAATATATAAAAAATATGAGCTTTATGCTCTTATATTTTCTTAGAATAAATTAAAATATTATCTAGATAATAAATAATGAAATCATCTAATAATTCTAAAAAAAATATTATTTATTAAATATTAAAAAGAAACCCATGTATTTATAAGTTTAAATGACTTAATAATATACTTAAAATTTCAAAAATATTCAAAACACAATCTCTCATTTTTTTATATTTTAATGCATACTAAATTATATGTTTTTTAAAATCTTTTTTTTGATATTTTTTTTGATTTAATTAATTTAAAAGTCCAAATATCAACATAGAATATATCTATTTTAAATAATAATTTTATTAAGTCTTTAATAATCTATACACATTTTTAATAATAATTTTTTTTTCTTTTTAAATAAGATAAATGCTCGTATGAAAAATTTTAAATATTAAATTAGATTTTTTCTAATTTTTAATAAATATATTCTATAATTAAAGCCAATTCATTTTGTGATAAGCTATAGATTAAGCCAAATGGTGGTTCAATATTTTTCTAAAGATAAATTGAACAATCAAAAAGACAATGCTTTAAAAAGCTATTTAAATTTTGTTTTCTTTAAAAAATATCTTAATTAGTTTTTTATAATCTTAGAATGTAATTTAAAGTTTTTCTACTATTAAAAATAGATTTAGCATAAATAACAAAAGATGACTCTTCTTTTGTAACATGAATGAAAGTTCTTCTACATATAAGTGAAGATCTGATTATATTAGAGTTATGACTTTTTACTTGGATATCAAAAGTCTTGGTTGTATTATAGAAAAAATTGAGATTACAAGAAATATAATCTATCCAAGTATTATTTTTTTCTAACCATGATAAGCTTAAAATGACTAGATTAAAAAATATGTAATAATATTTTATATTATTAAACTATTATGACCATTTGTTGCTACTTTTATAGAAATAATTTCATTGATAAAATTTTTAGAAAATAATGAAAGACCATACATGACTTCTATATGCATAGAATTTTGTTTCTTTGCTAAAAATATACCATATTTTTTTAACAAAATATTCATCTAAAAAATAAGTTAAGGCTTCTAAATCTAAAAAAGCAAAGACTTTGTGATTTTTAAGTCCTAAAAAAATATCTATTCTAAAACAAGGTGAGATTTTTGATGAAAAAATAAGATCTTTACCAAGTGTTGCATAAGACTCTAACTGCACAATCCATATTGTAGCTAAAAAAAATTATTTTTTAACATATTATCTTCATTGATAAACATATTTTTTATTTTGTGGTTATTCACTTTTTTAGATAATATTAAGCAATGTGCTTAGATTCTCCATAATATAAGTACAGTTCTTTTTTGAAAAAGTTTAGTTTATTCTTATTCCATAAGAGATTTTAAACATATTGTGTAAATTTGTATAGGTTTTGGCTTTGATAATTTTTTAAAAAAAAAATTGGAGTTGTTATCATGACTTGATTCGTTTCTTTTCAATCAAATCTTTATTCTTATTATCTTTCAAAGAGTAAATTATTCTATACAATGACTTTAATATTTAATTATTTCAATTAATTTATTTTTGGTATTATTAATAAATCTTTGACATTAGTCTTTGTTATTGCTCGTTTTACTTATTTCAAATTAATCTAATGGGAATAAACCCGTATAGAAGGATTGGAACACGGAGAATGACTAGTTGCTTAAGCATTCACATTAGGGTCACACAATCAATTACTTCCTGAATGTATCGTCTCTATTTCTAATATCTGAACACACAAGGAAACTATAATCTCTTCCTTCACCTTATCGGTCTCTTCCTTACAACAATCCAGTCATACCAATAACTGCTATTTCTACCAATATATTCACCCTCATAATCTCCAACTGTAATATTGTGCCCTCACAGCTTTCAGTACACAATTACCCTCATTCCAATCACTGGAATTCTTCACACAAAATTGCCATTCACATTACGGTGTTTCACACAAATACAGACTCATTCTCTCTGCTGAACTACAATCAGATTTCAGCATTCAATCTTTTTTCTTCTCAAATAATACCAATCACATTTCCATTCCATAATTCACTTCACAATATTCAGAAACTCTCAATCCTTTTATTCAAAGAAAATAACAAACAAAAGAAAAGAAGTAGCACCAAGCTTACTCCGGCTCACAACTATCACAATGATGGCCCTCGGCTCATGACTATCACAGTCTAGCACCTTAATTAACTTCTACAACTCTTATATACTTTCCCTTGATTCTCCAAATTCTAACCGTAATTCTGTAATTAACTGCTTTTAAGAACTAAATCACTCATCTGTCCTCTTGAATTTCCTATTATATGGACTATTAATATATTTTATCAATATCTTTGAAAAACAAATTAATATCTATTCTACATAGCCCCACTCCTATCTGTGCAATGTCCTTGTAAACACTCAATTGATACCTATCTAAAAACTATTTCACAAATCTCTACAAAAATTGTGATTCCTCTAGTCTATCTAATTAATCATTTGCTGCATTATCGAACGTAGGTTCGACCAAATCTAGTTCCAATTACAAATCTTCTTCTTCTTCCTCTAATCCATTCACTCCTTCCTCAACTGGTTTGAGAGATCTTCATTATACTCACCCAGTATACGGACTTGAATATCCAGTTTCAAGATCTGGACATCCCGAAGTTCCAATTGTTGTTGCTGTTGACTCATCCATTCTGGAATATCTTCAATCAACACTTGTGACTGGCTCCTCACTTTTAACTCTTAACTGGAACTACTACTCTCAAAAATACAAGAAATATGAAAAAATGGCACTCTAATTAATCCAAAACAACACCACAGAATGATTTTAATTGGTGCCCCACTCCTATTCTTTTACTACCTGGTGATAATGACAACATGTTACCCATACTGTCCATGAAAGGTAATGAGAAGTAATCTTTTTTGGTGGCCGCATTTAACTTTCAAAAATCTTGATATATCTTGATTGTCCCATTCTTCTTTGGTACGATCATGATTAGCGACATCCATGCACTATGCGGAACAGGATAAATAAAATCCACGTTGAGAAGATTATCTAATTCTTCTTTCACTAAAAGAAAATATTTTGGGTTAAGCTGGTGTTGACTTTGACGAATTGGCATAACACCCTCCTCCAAAATAATCTGGTGCTCCCACACGTCAATTAGAATCCCTTTCAAATCCACATACGACCACGCAAAGACAGATTTGTGATGGACAAAAAACTGTTTCCAAGCATCCAATTTTGTACCTATAATATTGACATATATTTTAATTAGTTGTGGCATTTCGTTGGTGCCCAAGTTAATGGATTGACACACAAGGTCTTCAACAACCTCTGATTTAATTATCTTCTCCTAATCTGAATATCTTGTATTATTCGACATATGGGAACCACCCAAATCTGGTTCCAATGTGTTGACTCTATTGACTCTGGAATTGTTCATCCATTTGGCAATAGCATGATCCGAGTTAGTCGCATCCTCCTGATGCAGTAAATATTCATCGAAACCTCCACATTGGTAGACTCCTACCTTTGTTGTTGAAGTGTTTTGTCCTACCCTAAAATGCGGTGAACCTATAGCATCGTCATCTTCCTCAATTGATTGACTCTTGTTGTCCGATGTAAATTCTAATTCTGGGAATTGAGATTCTCCATGATATTGTACCGAATACATCTGTAGAACAATCTGGTCCCGGCCTTTTCTAATTGTCAATGTGCCTCGGTCCCAATCGTTTTTAGCTTTGGCTTGATAAAGCCAAGGTTTGCCCAATAAAATGGGATACGATAATGTAGAACTCTGTAATTAGAATATAATATAATCGATTTTGTATGTCAATCCCGCGATTACAGTCACAATATTTCGTAAGATTCCCATTGGCTTTACCTGACTATGATCTGTCATTCGCAAGACCAATAAAGTAAGTAGCAATTGCTTTAGATCCAAGTCCTCCATTGTATCCACGTTCATTAAATTCACATTGGAGCCACCATCGACTTGTACCACTGAAATTAAAATGCCATTGATTGATACATTGATTGTTGGTGCTCCAGGATCAGGGTTTAAGCTAACTTCATGAATTTCTTTAGTGCGAGATCTTTGTCATATTAGCACTGAATTCAATGTAGGTCGACATTCCGGTGCTGCAGCCAAAAGTTGCTTCATTGTAATTGAAGGCTGAATAACATCCAAATCCTTCAGAATGTCGTAGGGTTCTATATTGAGAATAATTTCCAATGCTCTTTTGTATTTCATTGGTTTTGATTTTATTCCGTGAGGTAAGATATTCTTCTACCATAGACACGGAATTGGAACAGCAGCCGAAGCTTCGTTGGAATTCTCGCCTCCGAGAGGATCTTTCAACGGATAGGACATTTCTCAAAACTACATAGAGATCGAAATTGCTTGGAATGGAACCGAAGCCTCCGTAATTGGGACCTTATTGGGTTGTGCCACGGAATCAGGTCTCATACTGGGTACGAAGCCCGTAACAGGACCTGGATTGGATGGTTCCCTAATTGGATCAAATTGGTCTTTCGTATTGGGATTACTTAGATGTTGAATTGGTTCTTTTTCCTTTTGCTGACTCCGAGTAAGAACGGCTTGGACACATTCCAACCGATTTACTGGAGAATCTTGAGAACCTCAATTTATCTCCTCAATTTTTCCTTGGCTTTGGATCTTCTGATCTCGATTATTGAAATTGAACAGAGCATTACATTGTTGATACGTGTGCCCCAACTGCTTGCAATTCCTACAAACTAGCGTATAATTGTCACTAGCTCTGAGATTGGGACATTCATTGACATAATGATCAATCTGTCTGCAACGGAAACAACGAAGTGGTCTTCTTGTACCCCCATCAGGCATATTGGGTGCCTCCACTGGTATATACATACTAGGCTTATTCCATGTAGGGTTAGAAAATGATCCTGGTTGTCCCATTGGTACTAAAGGAACTTGGTTTGATGACGTCGATGGAGCATATTGATGATACCTCTGCTGCTCCTTACCATAGTTCTAGGGGTTCGATGCATACCCCTCATTAAAATTGGAACTTTGAAAGTTATTGAATGCTCAATTTTGTCAATTAAATTGATTTCCATTCCACCCAAACGTATTTCCCGTTTGCACTTGATTGACGTCCCACTGGGTTGGTGGGATCATGGTCTGATTATTAAATTATTGTTATTGTCTTTTTCAATTCCAACAATTTGCTGTTAGGTGCTTTCTTCTGCAAAATGTACATTGACCTATTATTTGTGAAGGTGAGGGGCATTCTGTTACAGAATGACTGTGGCCCTTACAATTACTGTACCATATATTGGTCCTAGTATTAGTAGGCTTTTGCCTCTTCTCCTTATCTTTGGCCATATTGATGGCCATTTCTTCTATTTTCTTCATCAAATTCAATAATAAGGTTTCATTGGAATCTTTTAGGGCTGACATTATTGGTATCTCTGTCGTAGTTAATGCTTGTTGTTGATATGGAAAATATGGAGCATACGTTGTTATCACATTCGGTGGTATAGCTTGCAATGGGGTGACATTAACTGGCCCTGAATATTGGTATTAGAATTGGCCCCTGTTTCTAACATCCGTGGATAACTATCCACTGATTCGTTCCAAGTCGGATTTTGATATCTACCTTGAACTGGAATCATCGTGGCTCCCGCAGTTAAAAACTGATCATAATCGCATTCCTCCCAAACCTTGGCTCTATTAAGGGATGTAGCCACCGTAACGGTTTGAGCTTCCTTTACAAACATTTTTAGCTCTGGTGGGTGCAAATCATTGATTAATATGGATAAGATAAATACCTTTGGCATTTGGTGATTCGGCCACTTATTGAGTATATTAGCCATTCGGCCATAGTACGATTTCTTCGCCTCTCCTAGGATCATTTTGTTGTTCATTAATCTCTCTTGAAGGCGATCCTCAAAACCAATTGGTTGAAAATGAGATAAATAAGCATTCTTCAATGCTTTCCAATTCAGAAATTGATCCACTGGTTGGCAATTGTACCATTCAAATGCTATATCTTTTAAGGTCGTTGGCAGCCATCGCAATCAAATATCTTCAATTCTACCATTATTAGCTATACATGCTGTAAGAAATTGAGACAAATATTGATTAAGATCCGCACCTAGAAATCTCCGAAAAGTAGGTAGTGGCGCAACACTAGTCGTACAATCGCCTACTGCACCCATTTGTACTGCAATCGGAATGGTTGGTCCTCCTGACGCCATTGAATTTCTTGTTCTGCTAAACTCCATTTTAAAATAATCTCTGCTTTCTCTTATTCTAATTTTCGAGCTCTCAGTGCTCCTCGATTTATTGTTATTTTTTGCAATTAGTTTTATTGGTTGAATTGTAAGTGAAAACGTCTGATTTTGAAATACAATATAGTTATCTTTATTGGCGACCAATTTGTGCTAATCTGAAGAGCCACTATTGCTTGTTTTAGTAGTATTCTTTATTGGAAAAATATCCAATGGAGTACCAAATTCTTCTACGTCTCCTTTTCTTTCAGTTAACGCCCTCAAGATTTCCACTGGAATGTTAACAAAATTTCTCACGAGTGTTCCTGGCAGTTTTTCTAACGGTACATACGATTGCAGAATTAATAGTCTATCCGATTCTTGATATGTTCGGATGCGCCGACAAGCTTGCAACCATGGTTAATCCAATTTTGTCGATGCTTCCTTTTAAGATTACGTTCTTGCTCCTCTCTAAGTAAGTTCCTTCCTTACGCTCTTCTCTATCTTTGTCTCAATTGATTTATTTTCTTCGATGCAATGCTCTCGTTCTTATTAACCATAAACTTGCTTCAAATACTACTGAAATTGTATTCCATTGTCAATTTTTTCACTTGTTTGGTAATTAATTCCTAACACTCAAAGCTATTATCACTCCTCGGCAGCGGTACCAAAATGTGATTACTCGTTTTACTTATTTCAAATTAATCTAATAGGAATAAACCCGTATAGAGGGATTCGAACACGGGGAATGACTAATTGCTTAAGCATTCACATTAGGGTCACACAATCAATTACTTCCTGAATGTATTGTCTCTATTTCCAATATCTGAACACATAAGGAAACTATAATCTCCTCCTTCACCTTATCGGTCTCTTCCTTACAACAATCCAGTCATACCAATAACTGCTATTTCTACCAATATATTCACCCTCATAATCTCCAACTGTAATATTGTGCCCTCACAGCTTTCAGTACACAATTACCCTCATTCCAATCACTGGAATTCTTCACACAAAATTGCCATTCACATTACGGTGTTTCACACAAATACAGACTCATTCTCTCTGCTGAACTACAATCAGATTTCAGCATTCAATCTTTTTTCTTCTCAAATAATACCAATCACATTTCCATTCCATAATTCACTTCACAATATTCAGAAACTCTCAATCCTTTTATTCAAAGAAAATAACAAACAAAAGAAAAGAGGTAGCACCAAGCTTACTCCGGCTCACAACTATCACAATGATGGCCCTCGGCTCATGACTATCACAGTCTGGCACCTTAATTAACTTCTACAACTCCTATATACTTTCCCCTGATTCTCCAGATTCTAACCGTAATTCTGTAATTAACTGCTTTTAAGAACTAAATCACTCATTTGTCCTCCTGAATTTTCTATTATATGGACTATTAATATATTTTATCAATATCTTTAAAAAAACAAATTAATATCTATTCTACAGTCTTTAATCTGTATTAAAATTAAATAATAAGAGCTTTATTATTCTAAGAGATAGAAATGCACTTATAAATCCAACTTCAGTAAATCCATCAAAATATCCTATTCTAATTTGATTTGTGGATTTATTAGAGTTGTTTATTATGAAAATGGAAGAAAATATAATAATGGATGCTATATTTGATAGAAGTAAAAATAAATTTGGAATTATTATAGATCTTCATCAGCTTGTCAACACTCTTAAGGCAAAAATTTCATACATTACCAATGTCAACTATGGAAGTACTATTCCTATGCCTACAGGAAATGTCAACAATAAAGAGTAATGTTTAAATTAAGATATTAGGAAGTTGAAAGAAGTAATTAGATTAATCTTATAAGTGAATTAAGAAAACCTTTAGTAAAATGGAAGTGAAAAAGATTAGTGTGCCAAAAAAATTTAATGATATAAAATTAAAATTTTATTTTATTTTTTATAAAAAATTAAGTTTTATTTAATTTTATATCTTTTTTAATATTCTGATAGATTTATTTAAGTTAGATTTATAGGTACATTTCTATTTGAAGGTATAATTTGACAAAATTATCAATTTTTTATTCTTCTTTTATTAAACTTCTCCGATATACTAATCTTTTCTACTTTCATCTTAATAAAGACTTTTTTTAATTTATTTACAAGATTGATCTACTTCCTTCTCTCAACTATCTAATTTCTTGGTATAAACATTGCACTTCATTGTTGACTTCTCCCATATGCATAGGAATAGTACTTCCATAGTTGATATTGGTAATGTATGAAATTTTTGCCTTAAGAATATTGATAAGCTCATGAAGATCTACAACAATAATAAATTTATTTTTACTTCTACTAAATGTAGCATCTATCATTTTATTTTCTTTTATTTCTATAATATACAACTTTAATAAATCCACAAATCAAAGTAGAGTAGGATAATTTGCAACTTCTAATGTCAAATCAAAATTTCAACAAAGATGGATAATATATTTTCTTGAAAGAAAGAATTAATATTAAAAATAAATCTAATTTAAAAATAGATAGTCTAGAACCTTAAAAATACAACAATAAAAGGCGAGATAATTTACTCACTTTTAAAGCAAAAAAATAAAAATAAAATAATAATCTTGTTAAATTATTAAGGAAATGAATCATAACAAAATTCTAAAGAAACAACACACTCATGTGACACTATAAAAAAAATAAAAAATATACAGATTAAATATATATATATATATATATATAATAATAAAAACTATAATAGCTATTAACAAATATAAAGAGACTAGAGATTCTTGAGCTAAGAAAAGAATACAAAAAAGATATTAATAACAATGAAGAAGGTTTCATTCTTGTCTCCATATATACTATCTAACTAAAGAACTATGTGACAGTATTCTTTATGTCATCTGACATGTATCTCATTTATAAGGCAAGTTTCCAACTTGTATATAACTAACTTGTACCACAAGTGACAAACATGTGCATATTAGCCAAGTTTTCAACCTACCAATTACCTATAAACACTTGTAAAATCAAGTCCACATCTACAAAGCTTTTCTACAAGATATCATCAAATTTCTTTACTTCTACTTCTATTTAATTTATTATATCCTCCTAATTACTAATGCCAATATTGATATCTATGACAATAAGTTGGTAGTAAGAAGTTGGCAATTCAAAATCCACTTATGAAATTCCTAATCTTATAGAACATATGCTAATACAAAAATAATGATGCTTCAACCTTTCAATAGAAGAAAAAATCTCAAAAAGATAAACCTTGTATTCTTATTTTATCAAATAAACCACATTTCATATACAAAACAAAATGTCATGCACTTACATTCAAAATTCCGAATGTGAAATTTATCACAACAATTAGATAAAATGCTACATATGAAAAATAGTTCAAGATGTGAATATGATAAGATTGAGTAACTGTATCCAGTTATTGAATTGCAGACCTTTCCCTTCCTCTCAGAAATTTGTAAAAGAGAAAAGAGACATGTGAAATGACTTGAAGGGGGTCTCTTCTTTCAGGTGGGGCAGCACTGCACAGCACAGCACATTCCCACTCAGAGCCAGTGAGGACTAATTTAGGGTTTTGCGAGGAGGAGGCAAAGTCTTCCTGGGGCTTCGAAGGGAGAGGAATCGGGGCATGGGGCTGACAGACACGCAGCGGTCAATCTGCAATGCACCCAACGCGCTCCTTGTTCAGCAATTGTTGGATTCCGTGACGCAGGCCTGATCTCTGCATACAAACCCATCTCTGTCCTCCAGCAGGAAATTTATTGCCGGAGTCGTGAAGCGGGGCGGTGATTTGGGATCCCCTTTTGTGTTGCAGAGCTGACAGGTCAGGTGTAGTCGATGGAGCTAGCCGAAGTACCGCCGAGCAGCATCCGTGCCCAGAAGCTCGCCCAGGTGAACGATGAAGCGAATTCGGGGTTGGGAGGGTCCGGAACGCCTGGCAAACTTCGAGTTGTGAGGGTGAAGCGGAAGAGAGAGCAGGCACCCATTGAGAATCTCTGTAAGTCGATACTCGGAGCATTTCCTTGTTTGCCTTGTGATGGTTTCATTTCTAGGATTTGGTTGGGTTGAATGCTGTTGTAAATCAGGTCGATCGTGCTATGGTGCACTAATTCTGCAAATGTATGAACTGTATGCTTCTCTTTTTAGACGATCCATGGTTTTCGTACATTTGGAAAGAGAAGCATACTGGCCTCGTTAGGGAATTTGATGAAGTGCTTTCTGGGGAGTCATTTAACATGTTTGTGCTTTTGTAAATAAAAAAATTAAAGCTTGGTTTACACGGGTTTTGAGTCTTGTTTGTAACTTCTGAAACTTTTATGAATGAGGTGATAATTGGGTGCAAGGAAAAAGTAACAATGTTTTGGTCTAGTAGGCATAGCCTGAACAATTGTGTTTTGGATCGGGATCATTCTATAAACGCGATAATATGTGAATGACAAGTAAGGTGTGCTCGACAATCTGTTGCTATCGTCATTTATCGGAAACCCTAATTCTCGTATTATAGCTTGATTTGTGTGGCAAGTACTGGAGTGGGGCGCACCCTTTGAGGCCTTGGATTCGGAGTAGATGAAGTGACGATTTGGGAGCCGTGAATGTTGTATGTGAGCTTGTTTGTATAAACCTTGACCGCACAGTTGGTGAGTGAGCAGGGCTGGAGGTCAGCGATCCACCAAGCAAACGACATGAGCCGGATATCAGCAGGTTGTCGTTGTCCACAGCTGAGGCTACAGCTCTTCCTGCTAACAGTACGTTCACGGTCACCTTCCACCAGGCCTTTCTTCGTGGTTAAAAGGATCTTACCCTTGCAAATTGATTACTAAGAAGGATTTTCCATTACAATGGTTTCGATGTTCTTTGTCAATATTACGACTTTCTACATTGTTATGATTTTCTCCGTGGTCCTTAATGGTTATACCTTCCGTGGAACAGTTGTAGACACAACTCCGCCGTCGAAACTACTCTTTCGAAGGCTGGAGACTGTTAGTCCATCTCATAGTCAGACGGAGGCGTCATTGTATGAATCTCTCTTGCAAAAGGTTAAAGAAAGAAAGCACGCACATGAGAATCGGAAAGAACCACGAGATACTCGGGCTAAAAGCAAGGCTCAGGAAAAACAGAAGCAGGATCAGTTACTTGCTGCTGCCAGGATTCAACACGAGGCTGTTGCGAAAAGAGCACGCTTTGAACAAGTCTGGAAAAGCCGGAGAGATGGTGCTAAAGCTTCTGCTGAAGGTGTAGATCCCGACCCCATGCGGGGGCTTTTTCAACTTTACGATGTTGTCCGGGTTGATGAAGAATCTGCCGAAACCCTTGAAAAGCGAGAGAAAGCTAGAAGGTATGTATTCCATAAACTTCCTGTTCCACCCATCGAATAGTATTCTTCGAGTTCTAAACACTTGTTTGGATACTTTGTAAGTAGCAAAAGAAATTCAGGTGCAAAAGCTGGTTGTTGGTGAACAGGGAAGCTGAACTTGCTCAAGCAGCTCTAGTGGCCAATTATTTGCCTCTATTACGGGAGTGCATGCCAGAAGCGGCTGCGGATATTGAAAAGGACCTATCGTCCAGTAATGTTCCAGTCGAGACAGGTGCAGCTTAACTCTATTATCAGGCATCAAAGAGATTATTGATTTGTCAACGTGTTGAAACTAGGATTGAGTTTTGTTAAATGATGCTGTGCATGCGATCAAATATAAATTCGGAAGTGATCCGAAAGTTACAAGAGAAGAAGCCTGCGGTGTAGGTGCCTATTGGGAACTCTACTTCTATTTTTTATCATTCAGTTTAATCCCAAGAACTTATTGTCACCCACGTATTTTAAATTTCTTGTTTGCAGATGATTATGTATATGACGTATATGCGATGGACGAGGGATTCAGTGACCGTGAGGGTGAAGACGAAGAATTTTATCCCACGTAAGTACGAGGCTAGCTCGGTTTGTAGTTATGCTTGTAATCTAGCCCCTAGTTGGAAATAGTTGAGCATCTATAAAGGTTTGAGTCCTGCCCTGTCAATGGTTTGCTTGGTAAAAATGGCTATGCATGCAGAGAACCAAGGACTGAGTAAGTACTTTTATATTGAACAGGGTACAAATTGTAGAAACCGAGGGCTTCGAGTGGGGGCAGCCTGGTGAATCGGATTATGATAGTGAGGATTCTAACGGTAAGTTCTCTTCTCTCCATCTTAGTTAGAAAATCAGGTGGATGCTCTTATTTCAAAAACTTGCTAATTTTCTGTTTTTCAATAACATGCCACTAGAACCGGCAGCAATAACTTGTTCAGGGATCTTATCTATGTGTTCTGCATGTTGCAATATAGACGAGAACAATCCTTTGAACGACTACCCTGACGAAGACGATTTTGGCGATTTTGGAGATCAGAAGAGTAACAATGACAGTGATGAGACGGATTTTGACCTCGTTGGTTCAGATAGTGGTTCAGATTATGACACAGCTCCATATGATAACGAGCAAGAGCTACGTTGGGGACGTCGTCTTTGAGAGCTTAAAAAATGCTCTCCCAGTGGGCAGACCACCCTGTAGAATGTGGAATATTTAGTTTATGTCAGCTTAAATGCTCTCAAATTTGTAGTCTATGCAGTACTGGTTCTTGCAATCAGTGTTGATATTGCAGCTTTTAAACCAATGAAGTGGATTCTACCCTTGTCCTTTGGGCGTTACCCAGTGCCCAGTGGAATTATTACTCATGTGCAAGTATATCGAGCCATTTTAATTAAGGTACTGATGGCTTGAATATACAACATAGTTTTAGACAGACAATAGTTTCTGTCAATGTTTGTAACACAATTTTCTCATTTTCTGCTTTTTCCTATAAGCACACCAGAACTGTCTGAAAAACCTGAAAAAACCGCTCTTCATGAGTGCAGTTATCACGACATACCGAAAGAATGTAAGGATCATCAGTTGGAACAGATACACTGGTGTTTCAATCTGCAATCTTCTGTTAAAACTCACTAGTAAAGTGAAATGCAGCTTCACTAAATTATGAAAGGTAAGATTTAGGAATAAATTATAGCACATAATTATCCATTACTTGTGTTCTTTGTCAATTGCTACATGCTTTTTTTAGTAATCTGATTTCCTAAAAATAATTATTAAAGTGTCAGTACAAATGGAAGTTAACAAAGGTTTTTGGCACATTCTTTCTAATTGTTTATTTGGGTCTTTATGAATTACTATTATTATTTTGCTTCTAAATATATTTTAATAACATGTTATAAAAAAGAATAGCAAAATGAAAATGTTATGAATGAAGTATAATATAATAGTATTAAATAGTGATATATGCTTGTCATTATATTAAATACATAATAATCAATCTAGGGTATTAATAATACATTTATTTCTTCACAAAAATATATTAATTTTAATATAAAACTTTTAATGAAATTATATGTAAGATGCAAAAGAATTTTTTATGACATTTTATAGATTTTTTTTAGTATATATATATATATATATATATATATGTATGTATATGTGTATGTATGTATACAAATAGATATTATATATATATATTGTAGCATTTTGGTAGATTCTATAAAACAAGATGTCATTGTAAATTATCTAATATTTTAGATTATCAAATCTATGATAAAATTACACTTTTTAAGCTAATGAAAGATCTATTTGATTTGATTAGAAATATATTTAGTGGCATTGGATGTAATTAAATTACAATGATCATATTATATCACTTTAAAAAGATTATCTTGCAAGTAGTATCTTTAAAAAGTAAAAGACATTAATCTTTGAATTCTATGTATATATCATTAGATCTTTAAAGATTAAAATTCAAATAAACTTTAAACAATCATTGAAAATAATAATAATATTAATAGAACTAAATATGATTTTATCATAAATAAATATATATATATATATATATATATATATTTTATAAAGACTAGGTACATTGGTGTGTAAAATATAAAAAATTAGAAAAATAATATATATTATATTTTAATTGAATAATATTATAGAATCTAATTTCAAGTTTTTTTTTACACAATCAGAATTTTTATCATTCAATTTATTATTATTATTTTTATTTTTATTTTAGATCTTTATATGACATGCATGTTAGGTTTTTTTAAATAATATTTTAGCACAATAATAGGATTAATTTAAAATTAAAGTAGTAAGATGTGCTTGTTAGTGTTGTTATCATAAATTGCAACTTATATATTACTTATTGTTAATTGTAACTTATCTATTATGCTTCTATTTACCTTCACATTTGCCTATCAATCAAACAACCATATAAGCTCCGAGCACACCACCTCCATTATAATCATATTTATTAATTGATATGCTTTCTTTGAATACAAAAAAATGAATAACATTGATAGTAGCTACATCATAAGGAAAGCATTAATTTTAGAGCTTGAGTCATCACAACAACCATAGAATTTGTCAAAACTTGCACCTAAGAGTTGTGTGGTGTCATATAATATGAATTCTTGCTTAAAAATGCACCAAGCACCTAACTATGGAAGATAAATAGAAAATGCAACAATAAGATCCTACTAAGTTTAATAGAATCTTAATTAAATTCTAAATAATTCCTAACAATTGTAATCAAACTTTTACCAATCCAAAAGAAATTTAAATAAAATTACAAAAGAAACATAAAGAAATCATAAATTAATCTCAAAGAAAAATAATAAAAAAAATCTTAAAGAAATACAAAAATAAAATTTCTAAAGAAATATTAAAAATAGAAATATTAAAAAAATAAAGTACTCTAAATAAATTTATATAAATCCTAGCAAAATCCTCACCAAATTCTAATTAAATCCTAAGTAAATCTTAAATAAATTCTAGTCCAAATCCTAATAAAACTCTAACCAAAGCCTAATCAAATTATAAATCCTAAATCAAATCCTAAAAAAATCTTAACCAAATCCTAAATAATTCTTAAACAATCCAAAGAAAATTCTAAATAATTTGTAACTACTTTCTAAAGCTATTTTAAAATCTCAATAAATATTAGTTGAACCATCAATCTTGACTTAAATTTCACTCATATTTCAATCTATAAGAAATTAACAAGCATAAAAAATTTGAAGAGAATCAAACTCACCAATTAAAAAAAAAAAAATCCAAAACCTCTTGGATATTAACTATCTTCTTTCTCTAACTTGAATGTTGATCTTCCAACAACAATTTTTCCTTGCTAAACTGTTAAATTTCTTCAAAAATTGGTCGGTATGTATATTTCTAAGTCTAAATTTCTCTCACTAATTTGTGCTTCAATTAAATTAGAAAATATTGAGAGATTGCAAAAACCTTCACTGACCTTAAATTTCAATTATCTAAGACCATAATCTACAAAACTCTTATAGCTGTCAATCTAACTGTTTGATTAAGATCAAATTTTTTAAACACATTTAAGACAAATAAAATTATAAATTAACAAAATTTTACCCATAAATATGCTATGACACTTACAAAATCTTCAAATTTGTGAACATCTTTTCATTTTTTAAAATCCACCCCTATTGAGTACATCTTTCACTTTGAAAAGCTCTCAAAACCTCAATATACCTTCAAATCACATGAAATTAATTTTTAAAAATCCTTTCACAAGTCTACTCTTAGATCTTACTCTTCAATCAATCAAAGAATTAGGGAATCGCCATAGGTGTGTAGTTTTGTGCCTTAGGATTTGATTTCAATCTTGGTTCACAATTTGCTCTTTTTGGGTATCAATTCTTTGTATTTTGAGGTGATTTTTATTAAAACCTATTTTCAATCTTTTTCTCAAAATACTTATATTAACTATTTTATTTATTTATTTTGATTTGGCTTACTTATGTTCCTACAAAGTAAATAGAAGTTTTTCTTTAAGAAGGCAGCATTGCTATTTATTAATTTTTACTACCTTGTCTATTATCTATATTTCTAAGATAATTTGTTAAAGTATTTTTATATAAGCTCCTCTATAATATAATCTTTTCTTTCCTCTTTCACTATATAGTCATGTTACTATATGACATCAATTGATTAATAACAATAACATGCTTATTGTTAGTTATACTAGTAATAATACCACTTATGCTACAAATTTACATGTTGTGATGGATTTTGATGCTCAACTAATTATGATTGGCAAGTGACTTGTATAAAAATTAGGACAAAATGCTACAAACGTAGAGCCTTATCTTTTTTATTATTATTACTTCATTAGCAATCAAAAAGTGGACTATTGATTATACTAAAGATTCTTTGCAATTGATTTTTTGCATTGGGCATGGCAATATTATTCACACTTATCTCTAAAGCATACATTGATTACTGTCATCAACTATGATATTTTAGTTTATTAATATATATTTTATTTTCTTTATTTTAGTTTAGATAACTAGATTGAAGGAGTATAGATTAGACCAAAGTAGTTTGTTGGTGATAGAAAAAAAAGATTTTATTCTCATCTCATTTGTAGCAACTACTATGATTATGTCACCACAAATCATACTTGATTGTAGTACATTAGTATCAAAATTGCCTTATGGACCAATTTTATTAGATGAGACATTGGTATTTATATCTAATTCTATAGAACTACATAGTTTACCATCTATGGTAGACTAGTTGTCCGCACTTCATACTAGAATATAGATTTAAGCAATGTCATATTACATGTTGTCTTGTTTGGAAATGCACCGAGCACCTAATTGTGGAAGGTGAAGTTGTATTTCATAAGTATCCAAGAAATACTAATAGGTTTCATCCATATGAGAAGAATATAATCCAAATTTCAATTCAAAAGTGCTAAAAAATACTCTTCTTAATAGCCTCAATCATACACAAACCCTAATTATCTTTTTACTTTCATATTTAAGCACTTTAGATTTTTCTTGTAAGCCCTAAGTCTAATCAATGAGATTTAATAAGCTGTAACTTCTAATCTGACCATCTACTTGATGTGAAATTTTGCATGCAATTGTCAATATAAATCTCTTATACGCTTAAGAAATTTCAACCTAATTCAACTTATAGATTGTGAAAAAATCTCCAAAAACTGCATTGATGTTACTTGGTTGTCAACTTGAAAGGTGATGCAAAAGTTTCAGCAATGATTTTTCCTTCTCCAACTATTGACTTCAACTCAAAATTGATATATAGCTTAATCTTCAAGTCTTCCAACACCATGCCAAATTTTACATTGATTCAATTAGTAGAACTTCAGATATCATAGAAACCCTATCTAACTCCAAACTGATAACTTCTGATATGTTCTTGTACTAAAACCCAGATATCTCTTAATTGCATCATTGGATTATCACAAAATTTTGTGAACACTTAGCACACACAACAATCCAAACAGTATCAAAATTTGAACCATAGATATTAATCAATTGCATGAACTAGCCAAAAGTGCTAGCCCTAATTGTATTACATAAAATCCAAATCACCAATACAAACTTTGACTTTGAACAATAATTGTCAAGTCCTCACAAATTCTACAAAAACAAGCCTTATGCCTTTGAAAAGAGCTTGAAGCTAGCTCTCAAATCCTAATCTCCAATCTTCAAATGAAATCCTATTTTGCCCTAAGCAGTCGTTTTAAAGGCCAAAGGTCTGATTTCAACCATGTCTTACAAACAATCAATCCCTAGGTATCAATCTAACCTATCCTAAGGGTTTTTTAGCCCAACCCTACCTTCAATTTAACCCTAGTATCAACCATACTAATTATTTATCTCTTCTAACATGATTTTATTAATTTACGGTCTTTCTAAGGTAGTAAAAGAGTCTCTACAACCTAAAAGGTAAAAGTACTAACCAACCTTCAACCTACTAACTATTAAAATAAGAAAATAACCTAAGAGGCTTTTATAAAAGCTATGTTTAGATACCTTAAATTATTATTGAATCAAGATAATTAGATATTAATTAGAAATTCAATTTTGATTACAGTTTTAATATATAGTTGTATTACAACCTATAACCTGCTGTTTGTCCCGTTGGAAATCAGGTAGTGTAGTTGTGGGTCAGTCCGATGGAGTTCCGATGCTGTAAAGTACTTCGTAAACGATTTCTTATTGATTCTAACGAGAACAAATACTTCGGGAGTATGGTGAGAATGTGGTCGTCATTATTATTTGCTCATTCTGGCAATGCTGCCTCTCTATAGTTCAGGTTTAAGTAAGCGACTCTGCAGGGGCTTTGATGACATGAAGTCTGCACCCAGGGATACAACCTCAACGAGTGTTCCCCGAGTTCTCCAAAGAGACTATTGCAAAGGGGCGCCTTCCAGCTCGTTCAACGACACGGGAAAGAAATAGTTCATCGCGACTTGCAGTTCTACTCAACGGTCGGAAAGTTCTCATTTGTGATATACACCACGTTTTTGCTGTACTGATTGAACCTCATACTCGATTTCACGGCTCATGGTCCATCTTCACCCATGTTCGGAGAGGACTCCGCTCACAACCCGCACCCAGCGATCACAAAGAGCGTTGTGTCCACAAAGGGGTTGCATGATTTCTTGCAAGAGCGTTGTATATGAGGCGGAGGAAGTTGTATTCGAGCAGAAGAAATCTAACGACACTCAAATGATTGCAAATAAAGACCAGCCTGTTTGGAGAGATGATGCAGTTCCAGCAACAGAAGCGAAGACCTTGAAGTGCTCATGAAATTGCTCTTGACTGGTGGTGATGCCAATGAGACAGTGATTTTGAATCATTACTAACGGAAGAAGCTGAGCTTGATGCGCTTCTGGATCGGACCCTTCTTGTACACGAACTTTGGGTTGTGGCCTTTGTGAGTCTTCAGATAAGTAAGTTGCTAGCGATCCTGGAAGCCGACAACGATTCCAAAATCGACAATGTAGAGTCAAAGTACGATCACAAATATTACTGAGGTTTTCAGCTGGCACTAGACTCAAGGAGCAGACTTTGTCTATCTGCTGGATGATATGACACACAGGAGAAAGGTCCACAACCACAGGAACCAAGAACTACTGTAATTCAATATTGGGCTACATCGGCAGTATTCTGCCATTGAGGCAGGAGGATTTCAGCTTTCTCAGTCACTGAGAAGAAGCGGGTTTGTACCTGCCAGACGCAGGTGGTCATAGTCGAAAGAATTGTGAAGGTGGATTTCTTGTCAAGCAGCTGGTTCCGTCCTGCAGAACTTGTGAAATCTATTTTCATCAAGACACCCTCTACGTTTTCGTCCGTAGAGGATCTGCATCTCAGTTGTCAGGTTCAAAAGTATCACGGCCACGCCTTCTATGTGGTTCGAGTTGATCCCAAGGACATTCAAACCTGAGAGGACAAGGAGCACCACCTTGCACAAGTTTCGGCGACTACAGTCATTCATCAGAAGACTGTGGAGGTGCAAGACAACCAATGGTGGCAATATTTCTTGAGGGGATAAACAATCCAATGGGCGGAGATGAACTCTCAAGTTAACGACGCATTGTTTTGCGTGCACAGCATTGATGACGTCAAGGATATAGTGTCCTTGCTGCTGAAATTTCGTGCCTTTCTCGGCAGAAAAAAAAAAAAACAAAACAAAACAAAACAAAAAACAAAACACACACACACATACATACACACTTGGTTGTCAGTGGAAGACGGTTCTGCCTTTGTGAGGATGCCGCCCAGGTGCTTGGTTGGAGTGCAGCTACATGCAAAGGTCGCCGATTCAAAATGTTTGATCTCAAGGTTGGGTGAAATTCTCAGAACCTTTGCCGAGACACCGAGACACCCATAATTCAAGAGTTGGTTCTCCTCTGCAGGTATGCAGGGGTTGATGAACATACATTCATTCGCCCACTGTCCTCCTGATCACCGTCAATGACCTTCCCACCGCGTGTTGTATTGTTGGAGACGTTGAAATTGGCAACAAGTGTCCAGCAATACAACTCTTGCGCAGATTCCTTGGTCCTCCCTCCCGCCTGGACCACTTGCGTCTTGGAGGAAAAAGAAAAGATTCAGAAAAAAACGTACTCAGATTAAGATTAGCTTCTGGTTATATTTAGAGATATTTTAAAGAGACCCAGGTTTTTACTAAATCGACTTACCCCATGAAGAAGAACGGTAATCACAATAAATGTGGTTGGTTTTCATTGATTATAGATCCAATAGTGGAGAAATGTTCTAGATATTTTGTTTTCTTCATGATGGTAAGGATGGGTGGGTCAATTTAATAAAAGCCTAGGTCATTCTCCTGTATTTATTTAAGATTTTTAATTTATCATAAATAACACTCTTTCATTAAACATGCACTACCTTCCTATCAAATTCACTCTACTTGTTCTACCTTGTTTTTTTTCCTTCATGCTTGCATTAGTGAAGCTGACCATCATAAGCATGTGGTGTAAACACTTGCAAGTCTCATGTCAAACATGCTAATGTCAAATCAGGATGTACGTATAGGATCTTACTAAGGATACCCCAACATACATTACAACTGTGTCTATTATAAACAAAATTACAGTCTCATCCAATTGCATTTACATAGACTACAAGTCATATTCTTTTGAATAACAAATGAATAATGACCACTGTATGCATGCATATATCATTTTATTACAAGTAATCAATGAGTTCTTAAATTTGTTTAAAACTTGTCAAATATGCACTTTAAATTGTTATACATATTAAATATTTATATAACAATCGACTAATCAACAGATATTGTCCATTTTTGCAACAAGAATGACAACTTACAAATTGAATATGCATTGGAATAATATAAAACTTGTTGTGATTTTATATATTAATTAACATGTCTTAAATACTTTTTCAAAATTCTTCTACTTTAATCTTTTTTATCCAATTCTATCTTTATAATAATGTCAACTAAGATGTAGTTTGTTTACTAAATAGGGTTTACTGATTGGAGGAAATTAAGAACTTATTTTCTAACATTTAATTGATAACTCATGCAATAGATCTTCTATTGATGAATTAACAAAGAAAATGCATTGTTTAATTAAAAGTATTGATTTTTTTATTTTTTATTTTTCAAGTATAAGTTATTATTTGTAAATAGCTGAACAGATGGCATATACACTTATTCATATATATATCAAAAAAGTATGTGACATGGTAAGTGAAATATTCTATGTGTGGTCATTGTTGTATTGTGTCATCTAAATAATTCATCCATATATTTAGTATCTTGTTTTCTTTTAACTTTGCTTACAAACTTGCAAATTAGTTGAAAAATGTGTAGGCAATGTCTATGCAATATGTTAAATAAAATTCTATGAAAAGATATATATATATATATATATATATATATATTAATATGGATGCCAAAAAATTTACATTACAAATAAACTATTGCAACAAAAAAATATACAATTATATACAAGCTATAATAAAAGATATGATAGGTCTTAAAACATTTAGACCAATATTTACAATATAAGATAACAAAAATTTAGATTAACTTTTTGACAACATTCTTTAATAAAGAAACTTAATAACTTAGTAAAGAAGAATTGGTATATTTAAAATATTGATACATTATCTTAGTATCTTTAAACAAAAAACTATAATATACTTGATAAAATTTAGATAAATTTGTATGACATTGCAACTTTAATACATTCAATAAATAATTTAACATCTAAGTTTTACAATATTATTTGAATGCTAATAAAAGTAGGTAAAAACTCATATTTAATAAAAGCAAAAAAGAAATTAATATTTTTTAATACATCAAATAACACAACACCCATATACTCACCAATCAAAAAACCATATTTACAAAACTTTAGAGTGGTATAAATGCAAACGCTGCTACAATTTTTCAGTAATGAAAAATTGCACAGTAGAATATGAGACAATGCATGATAGTTCAAGGATGTAAAAACTAACAAAGTAAAGAGATGGTAAAAGTATTTATCTTATTATAATATATTATAGATATAATTCACAATATTGTAGTAGGATCTCTATTTTGTACTTACTAATACACATGTCAATTTTTTATAGCATTGGAAATATATGAATATAAAGTGTATTATGCTAACAATATTTTAATATTTTCAATCTTTATTGTAAATTGCAAAACAATGTTAAAGAAGTATTTAACATTACAATTAAAGGTGAAAATGTTTATAAGCAATTTAAATAGATGTACCTAGGTTATTGGCAAAAACTGATTGAAAAAATAGTATCACCTCCTAAGGTCAAAGATTGCATAAGATTACATAAACTATTAGATGGTTGTACTTTTGCATTATATTTTACACTTTAAAATGAATATGTTGGACTTCAAGAAATCATATACTTTTTATAGCAAGATCTACAAAAATTAAATTTTACTATATTGGTGTACTATGATCTTACTCTATATAAGTTTTTAGAAAGTATAAGTCAAAATAATGACATAAAATGAGTCAAGGTTGTAAAAGGTTTTCATCAAGGAATACTCCAAAATATATTATTAGAATATATGTCCTTGGTTATTGATATGTATAACTTATCATTTGATTTATATTTCTTACAAGCATTTGAATTTAAAAGAAACCAAATAAATAGTCAATTAATTAATCAATTCAAAATTTTCAATCAAAAAATGTATAAATATAAATATATATATATATATATATATATATATACATACACACATACATATAAAAATAGTCCCAAATTTCTACTAAATCAACCTACCAATCCTAACCACCATGGAAAAAGATAATGACTTCTAGATTTATTTCTCCACTTTTGGATTTGCAACCGATGAAAACAAACCACATTCATAATGATTACTATATTCTCCATTAGGGGTGGATCTATTTAATAAAAATATGGGTCTATTTACCATTCTCTTATATATATTTATATATTTTTTGAAACCAAGATTCTAAAATATGGCTATACTTATATATCAAGTTTCTTACAAAAGAATGATCGTAAATGTATAGCCAAGTCTAACTCTTGCAAATACATAAATTCATTTGTTTTGTTTTTTGTTTTTTTTTTTTTTTTTTTGCATGTCTTGTAAACAATAGACAATTTTATGAAAATTTTAGAAATAGAACAAAGATAGGTACATTAAGAAATAGACACCATTGTTGATGTATAGATTAGCACCAAATCCAAGGCATTAGAAAAATAAATAAATTCTTTACTTAGGAACAATAACTCTAGTCTTACAACATTCTACCTAAATTCAATTGCTTTAACACAATAAATTGTGGTCTTTTATTAAAGATTATAAGTAAGGATTATTATAATTTTAAAAAAATGTTTTACTTTTGAAGATTAAGCCAATAAAAACAAGAACAGAAGGAGACAGGTTTAGAAGGTATTGGTAGAATATAGTAAAAATTTGAAAAAAAAATACAATACCGAAATAGAAAACAAATAAAAAAAAAAGTAAAAAACAAACATCAACTTGACAAATATAAAATATTTATAAAAAATAAAATAAATCATAGATGGAAAAAGTACTTCAGGAATAAGAAATAATGTGTTTTGAAAGTAGAATTTTAAAATATTAACTTGCAAGTTTTTTGTGCATGTTGTAACAAATCTATTGAAATCAAGATAATTTAAGCTCTTAAGTGTGCTTTGTATTTTATTTGCTATTACTCCTTGATCCACCTTATATATATATATATATATATATATAAAGAGTAAGGATCTAAAATGCCTTACAATTGTTTTTTGTTTTATGCAATGATTTGGATTTAACATGTTTTCAATTTAAGAATTAAATTAAATTATGTCCAAAGTTGCATTAATTTTTTCAAATGGATAAAAATATCTGAAACAAAATGTGACAAAAAGCAGCAGGCAAAGCAAAGCAAAAAGAATCTTATCCAGTTTGACCTAAACTTCTCTCTCCATGTTGGCCTCCATTTCCAAGCGGCGGACACAAATAAGACCGAAACACACACACACATGAGTATATTTATAAATAATTTTATTTATTTCTGCGCATATGTGTATGGCTTCGATGCAATCCCTGCAAATTCAATGCTGGCTCGCACCACATCGGTACCTTCAAGCCCCACATCCCCATTGAAAAGCCTCTGTCGGAGGCTTTTTATTTACCTTTTCTATCCTAATGACAAAAGTAGGAGTTTGCAAAAGCTCCCACCAATGACTCAGCATTAACTATTTAAATCCCCCCGAAAGAAGCTTTCAATCGATCGAATTGGATGACGCTGACATGACCCACCTTTTCTGCAAAACTAGCTTCGAAAGATGATATGGCAGGCTCCGGATGTGGGTGGCCCTGTCGTTGCAGACAATCGTCGGAAAAGAAGCAAGGGAGTTGAATGGGCCCTTTCTATGGTGACCCTTGCGACGTCTTTCTTTGTGTGTTGGATGAGCGGCGTCGACGACGGCGCTGACAGGAGGGAACCTTCCGTTTCTTTCCTTTTAGGGCAGTGATTTCAGCCAGGAGGTTCCATGTGGGAGCCTGGTGTCAGAGTGGGTTTTTATTAAACTCACTCTATTTTGGAGAACCGTTTTACGGAAAAGGAAGTAATCCACTGGTGTTAATTGAGGCGGGGATTAGACTCGAATAAAGACCCTGGTTTTCAAAGGTAGATGCGGCTTTCCGAAAATCCTTCGTGAACATTATGGCTGGCCTCTTTTATTATTTGTCGTCAGATGAAATGTGTGTTGACAAGAGCCATCACGCCACGGGACATGTCTTCGTCGGCGACACAATCGCCATCATGCCACTCGACCAGTGAATGGGCATGCCGTCTCGGGCACATCTGCAAGTCAGATGATGCTGCCTGCTTGCTTGCTTCCTGCGCCTTCGAATCAGAGCCATGTTCCCGGGAAATTCCGCAACCGCAACGAACCGTGCAGCATCCACCGCGACTAGGGAACACCTCCTGAAAAAAACATCATTAGGCTCTTTCCAGGGGTGTATTGAAGGACGTTCGGAAGACCAATCCGCCGCAACGCCATCGACAGTTGGGGAAGAAAGCTGGATCGCGTGAATGGCTGCGCGAATCCATTTCGATCTCAAAGCTCGACGGTGGTGCAGTTGATGCGGTCGGTGGACTTAGCCGCACAGCACGGCACGGCATGGCACGCGGCTCTCTCTCTCTCTCTCTCTCTCTCTGTCTTAGCTCTATGGCCGCGGACTCCACCTATGACCGCTTTCAGTGCCGACCCGGCAATGGTCCCCGTGGTATTATTTCCGCAGACGAATCGAATTATGCTTGCTAAACGTTTTCCAACAAACCGGTATTTTTGTTTCAAATTTGGAAATTAAAAATTTACTAAAAAATAACTTAAATGTTCTTTTAAATATATGTTAGTGGGTACGATATGTCAGTGACGTTGAGTGACAATCTATAGGTATATTAATAACTAGAAGCTGATCCTGTGAATTTGATACAGTAATGTCATAGACATGCTTCCAAAGAAAGTTTCTAACAAAATCATCATACGTCAAAATTATATATATATATATATATATATATTTAAAGTTGGACACTGACACTAAAATATCATTACTATACATATTATGTATATTTATATTTAAAGCCTTGTAGTGAAACTATTATTCTTAGTATGACATGATATTATCCAGGTACTATATCCGTGTAACAGAGATGATATCAAATTGTATCTATTTTTTAAAAAAAGTAACAAACTTATGATAATTTTCCCTTCGAAAAAGTTTATGTGTAGAATAAATTTTGACCATATGGAATCATTGTTAGCTATGTTTTTCTATATATCTATATGTATGTATGTATGTATGTATGTATGTATGTGAATCAATTCAAGCATGGAAATGATAGAAAATTACTAAAATTTCAAATTAAACTAATAAAATCATACACTTGTCCCAGACGTACAATTGTTTTTTCTTTGTTCAAAATGAAAATGTACCTATGTATTCTTTTTTCCTGAGGACCAATATTAATTTATATCGTTTAAAATTAGAATAATAAGAAAATAGCAATTTTTTTTGTAATTTTATCTTTTTTAATGTGATAAAAACATAACATAACCTAGAGAGATGCCGCACGAAGCAGGTAAATGAGTTCGAGGAAACTGTCGTCCACATTCATCCCACAACTGCGCAGTCTTCCACATCCATAGCAGATCATCCATATAGTCCGAGACATCGTCAGAGGGGAAATAGATGAATAAAGATTTAGATGCTCCATTTACTCATTCATCCTCATGTCTGTTCGTCCACGTCCCCTCCTCCACCGGCTGTCCCGGTCGCCATGAATCCAAGGTAACCGTTCCGATTGGTAGTGAATGTCTCCACTTGTGGAATGCTATTTAAGAGCGTATAGAATTGCGCGGTGACGAAGGTCATTCATTTGTGGATAAGAGGAAAGATGCAGTCGGTGCTCGTTAAGGACTTCACGGTTTGAAGATTGTTCGCGAGTGAGGAACCCGAATCCGCTTTACCCTTAATCAGGGTGATTGCCTGTATGAGGCTGTCGTTAAAAGCTGAGTCAGCCTGGCGCGGTCTCTTGGCCATGCTGTCACATGTGACCCAGCAGTGCAATGAAATGGAAAGTGCCTCAGGGCTGACGTGGTCAAGTGCCAGCTGGCAGCTTGTTATAACACACACATTTGCTTGTTCTGAATTTTGGGCTCTCTTCATCGAACAACCCACTTTTGTTTTCTTTTTCTTTTCATTGTTAAATATTTTTAGTTAATTTTTTACACAAAGTGGGGTGTACCTGATTTATTGATGGAGTGGATCATGGTTTTATTTATTTATTTAAAGAACGTAGTCTGAAGAGAGAGAGGTGAACTAGGGTTGCTGCTAATATTTGAAACAACAACAGTTCTGGAAAGACAAAATGTCAGTTTGCTGTTATTGAAGTACATTTCAGTTAAAGTAGTGCTTTCTGATATCTACGTTCTAATTTTCTTAAAACACCCATTGCTCCTTCTAAGATAGTTTCAACCCATTTTCACAACAACAATTCTACATTATTTCACAGATGGTATCTAATGCAAGCAACTACTCAATAACATCTGCTTTGCTCAAATCTTACACATTGACCATTGAACTACTCGTCTGAACAGTGACAACTCAATTGGCAGCACAATAATCCATCGCAGGTTTTGCGCTGTTCGAACGTTCCAAAGAAATGTTACTCTTGACAGATCGCACGTTTTAACACTTCTTTTCAAATCACGCAATTCATAGTATTCAAACAATAACATGTGCAAATCCATGCATGAAAATGCCCCTAGAGGCGGCAATGGGTCAGTTTGAAACGGAGCCCTATTGCCGCGAGAGGACCTAAGACTGCGGTCCCGAAGTTAGGGATCGCAAGACTGCGGCTGGCTACGCTCACCCTTCATCTTCATCGTCGTCTTCTTCTTTTTCTTCGCCTTCATATTCGCCTCTTCGTCCTGCGCCTCGTAAATATTTTGCAAACGCCTTTCAAATCTCACTCCATGCGCTTCCCGAGCCTCCTGGAACCTTGGTTGTTGCGCTCTCAGGTCTAGGGTTTCGCCGTGCGGAGCATCACCAAGTCAGTCTACGTTGTCGCCTTCTCTTCGGCTATGTATTTCCCAAGGAGAGAATAATCAACTCACGGATAGTTTCGGTACGAAGTCTACCCTGGGGTCGTGTCACGAATTCTGTTTGTTTCAGTGTCGTGACGCAATGCGGCTCACGTGATTTTTGTACGCGCGAAAATCTCGAGGTGAAAGCGAAGCGCGAACTACGAAGGGCCCTGAGTTGATAGTACAGGTTGCTAGGGAAAGGTAGATGGGCGGTAATTGGTGTCAGCAGTCGGCGCCAGAGAGGAGGAAGAGATGAAAGAGAGAGGTTTCCAGGGGTGTGGTACTATGTGAGTTGCGTCATTTTGATTGTGCGGGTGACTGCCACAGTGTTTAGAGTCGTGCGGGGAGAGGAAGGGGGGAGAGAGTTTTTTTTCACAGCGAGGCTCCGTGGTGCTTGATTGATCAAGAATCGAGGCCAACGGGTAGATGCGTGAATGGAATAGCAGCTAGTGTGAAGAGTGGTAAATTCTGTTCAACGGGAGAAATTTAGAAAGGTTGACTGGCTGAATAGTTTGCTGATTTTGGGAAAATCTTCCTATTTGGAGACCGGTAGTTAAGGGTGGTAGGAATTGAGTGGAGTTCTTGGTTTAGAGGTCTTGCAGGAAAGTAGAGTACTGAGAACTGTCAGCGCAACAAGGATAAATTGTCTCAGGTGCTGAGGGTGGAATTCCAGTACTTTTTTTTACCGAAAGTGTATTGTTGGACATCAATGCCATTGTGCCGCTGGAGCGTCCTTGGTTGCAGCGTAGATTCGTACTTGTCTTTAAGTGTAGATAATGATGCCTCTGAGCAGACTGCTTAAATGCGCTAACTTCGTGCTTTCCTTCCGTGCACCCTCTGTAGAGTTTATTCGTTTTTATTCTTGCATTGTTCCCTCTTGTAGAGTCTAACCGTGTAATTGTGTTGCAGTGCACTCAAATTCAACTAGATACGAGATTCAAAGAGAAGCCGGAAACGATGCGTTTTATTGCGCTAGAGTCTGCTCTTGGGAATTTGTAGATCCACTACTCGAGTTTGGTCTGTTTCCGTTCTCACCACTTTCAAGTTTACGTCAACAAATACTCCTTACGTAGCCATGGAAAATCAGAGTTGGCCCTATTTTGATCCCGATTATGAGACTGCATCCTCCAGTTTCGACCCTCCAAGGTATAGTAGACTATGTTGTGGTACTCAGTCTGACGTTGGACTTGCTTGAAGCTTATTCGAGACGGTCCTCTCCTGCAAAATCTTGATTTATTTCGTCCCAACTGAAATCTCTATTTGAACTGGATCTGATAAGCGTATACTTGAATGTGCAGGGTGACAATTGAAAACGATACGTCTGACAACGTCACTGTGGTGCAAGTTCACAGTGCCGACAGACATGGCATACTTTTGAATGTTGTGCAAGTGCTTACAGATCTCGATTTGGTGATAGTAAAATCTGACATGTTTTCTGATAAAGGGTGGTTTTTTGATGGTGAGTTTCCTTTTCGCCTTGATCATTTGCGAAGAGTGCCTTGGGTTATTGCTGTCATGGCTAGCTTGAACATCACTCGTTACGTGGAGATTGTGGTGCTGACATGAATTTGTGCTTTTGCAGTGTTTCATGTTGTGGATCACAGCGGAAATAAAGTTCGCGATCGATCTGTATTGGACCATATTCAAAACGTATGTGTAAATCATGGCATACTCAGGAAGTGAATCTTAATGCATCTGATAATTGAGCACTCTTTTCATTTTGTTCAAGATCTTCTCTTCTTCCAGTTCCGCTAACCTTGCATCGGATAATGTAATGCAGTCACTGGGATACAGGACTAGACGAGAGCAATCATCCGCTGATTTGTTGCGCCGCTCATCAGGATTGTCCGTCTCTGATCACACAGTTGTCGAGTTAACTGGCCCTGACAGACCGGGGCTTTTATCAGAAATATCTGCAATTCTGACGCAGTTGGATTGCAATGTGAATGCTGCTGAGGTATGGACGCACAATCTTAGGGTTGCTTGTGTTATATACCTTACTGATACGACTACGGGTGGCCCCATCCAGACTCAATCAAGGCTAGAGCTTATCAAGGAGCAGTTGTCGAAAGTCTTGAGAGGCGCCCATGACGAAAATCTTGCTAGATGGAAAATAGAGTACGCTACAGAAATCACACATGTAGAGAGGCGGCTGCACCAGCTGATGTACGATGATAGAAGGCATGCAGGACAGGATTATTCTAGAAGCTCGGAGGATAGGCCAAAGATACAGATTAAGAGAAACGAGCGTGGATACTCCATGGTTAGTATTCAATGCAAAGATCGACCGAAGCTCTTGTTTGATATCGTCTGTACTCTGACCGACATGCAGTATGTGATCCACCACGCTTTGATTAACTCCCATGAAGCCGACACGACTCAGGTAAGCTTTATCACGAGTATGTAGAATTGGATTGAAAGCAAGCACCTAATGTTTGAACAGAACCTTTGTTTGCCAAAGAACATGCCCTAATTGGGTCGTTGATTTTTATAACATTTTTATTTTTTATTCAGGAGTTTTTTATTCGCCATGAAAACGGTTGCACCCTCGAAACTCCTGCTGAGCAACATCTGATAGTTTGTCTTGAAGCTGCCATCAACCGGAGGACTACCAAGGTACACCCTTCGAGATTTGTCGAGTCCTTGGTGCTTGGAATATTTCACGATAATAATTCGGCTGCTGACCTTGCACACGTTTGTTTTCATCTTGTCCTTCCGTTTCTTTGCTCTGCTGTTGAAACTAAGTATGCGATTTTGAGAGAGTGACTTGATTGCAAATGCAGGGTCTGAGATTGGAGCTCTGCATGAATGACCGTGTTGGACTCTTGTCTGAAGTCACCAAGATATTTCGAGAAAATGGGCTTTCAGTTGCCCGTGCAGATGTGTCAACACGAGACGACAAGGCCGTGAATGTCTTTTATGTGTTAGACGCATCTGGTCGCCCTGTGAATATGAAAGTAGTGGAAGAGATGCGCAAGACGATCGGTCACGCAATCTTGCAAGTAAAAGGTACTCCGCCTCAGGAATCCGAGCTCCCGAATCCAGGCGCGAATTTTTTTGGTGGATTGTACCGAACATTCTCTGGGCTCACAAGTATGAACTGGCGTTCTACGGCCATTGCATGATGAACATCGTGAATACAAACATGAATTGCAGTTGATGCGACACACAAGGAAATCGGGATATCATAACGGACTACAAATTAAAGCCCGAGGAAGACGTGCGTGTCCTTAGGCTCTTGTGAGATTTCACGACCTGCAGAAGTTGCCTGTTCTCTCTCAGAACCAGGTTGCCGCTCAAATTCTTTAAGCTTGAAGAGCTTTTGTACAGCAAGAAGATCAAAGATTTCTTTGGAGGAGTAGATTCACAAATCTCTTGGAACATCACCCTATCCCAGGGACTTTCCGCCACTCAAACTACCGTACAATCGTTACTACTGCTTCAATCGACACAATTTCATGAACATGTGAAGTCTTCCAACTGACCAGTCACATACATTCTTGGACATGTGGAAATTCATGTCGAAATCAATGTGGAGATCTCAAACCATCAGAACAGGTTTTGAAATCGTGTGTGGACAACACCCTAGCTAAAGAATGCTACTCACTCCACTTAACATCATGCACAATTATCAGCATTTGTACAGAGTACTGGTTATTGAGAAAAAGAATGGAATGTGTGATTTTAATTAATGTGCTTCCTGTCCGAATTGAACTGTGTGTTGACTTTTTTTGTTTTGTTTTGCTTTATTTTTTTGCGTTCTCAGCATCTTTCTTGGAGATATACCCATTTTGTCAAAATTTGAAAGGGTACTATCAAGTGAATGCTGATGCCTATGCTGGGATTTACTGAGCGGATTATCTGAAATATGTTGTGAGACATCCGAAGCTTCAAATATAATTGAACTCACATCTGAACTGAATATAAGCTGATTTAGCATCCTACTATTGAAATTGACGATAAATAACATGCTATTACAACGTTACAATTTTGTTCAAACTTTGAATATGTACTGAAAGAAAAAAATTCAATTCCTGGAATCAAACGAAAGAAATGTGTCAATTTTTTATCTCTCTCCTGCATACTTTTATATCTATTTCTGAATTCCTTCTAAAGTATATGTATGAGTGTGTTTACATGTGTGTGTATATATATATATATATATATCTACAAACATATACAAACACAAATTTACAGTGCTGAATGATGATCCTCATGTACATGGTAGGCAACATCTATGAATTTCAAGTCACAACCAGGTTTCTTGTTAGTTCGATGTATTCGATATAATTTGCGAGAGGATGACGTTCACTGAGTTCTATTAACTTTGGTCACAAACTAGCCCTAAACTGATTTGATCCCCAAAAGTATAGTTGATCGTGTCCCTCGAATTTCCGCAGATTTTGTTGGGGCTATTTCCTGCGAAGCAGACGTTTCGGTAGACATATCATTGCAGAACTTACGATTGAGAAAAATGCAGAATACTTCTCAATGCTGTCTCCTGCTCGGGGAGACATTTTCTGCTAAACGACTACCTACAATCACCTGGAAGCTGGCCTTGAAACTCTTTGTTCTCAGTGGCTCTGAACATGGCGGCAGTTCTTCGGAGTTTTTCGAGTAAATCGGTCAAGTATGGGAGAACTATCACTGACAAATCTACAAAACTCTCTTTCAACTCATATTCCATCTTTGGAGGCACTGCACCTTCTGTGCTGTAAACACGATTCGCAAGCCAATTCTTGCTGAACTTTGCGTGTTGGCTTCGTAATTCTGGCAAATCCTTACACACAGTCTGGCGGCAAATAAAGTTCCGCTGTAATATGACTGGCTATTCACTGACAGCCTGGGCATAGTATCTAGAAGCCTTGAGTCCTGATTCCTTCATACTCCTCTTCCTTCTTATTCCATGTTCAATAGCAGTTCTTCCATCACAAGCTGCTATTCTTGTCATGTTCAAAACGAGGGTTGCACTGGAGATTATTGCAAACTTTAACGTCGTGAACGTGGCTGCGAGAAGGCAGGAGCTTGCAGGCCATGCTGAAAGCTGCTTGCTCACGGTAGTAATGCTTGAAGTGCATACTTCACTAACTTGAAATATGTTCAAATCCTGGCAATCGTATGAAAACTTGTGCTATAATACTTGTCTTCAACATATTAAGTATTACTAATGTTGATGTTTGATGGCAAATTTCTCTGCGTTCAGTCTCAATCATTAGCATCTTTCCAGGCACTGTGACTGCAGCCATGTGCCACCATCTTGTATTTTAAGTCTTCAGTTTCCTTTCTGAGGTTTGACTCTAGCTCTTTGTATTCCTACCTTTGGTAGTTAAACTCATCCTCCAATGAGTCTTAATTAAGAAGATTGGTACTTTTGTTGGTGATACCCAACCTGCTCTTCTGTTCCTACAATGATGTCACTTCCCACTTGCGTCACTTCATTTAAGGCGATGATGTCACTTTTGTCAATTTTAAGATTAGGTAAAAATCTTTTATCACTTATTGTGGATAAGTTATTCATCCATGTATAAAATGCCTTGTTCTCTAATGAAAAGATTAAATTACTTGTATATATTCATAACATAGTATCAAATCACTAGGGTATAATTAGATCAAGTGAACTTTGCTCCCTACTTAAGAAGAGAGATATAGAGACTGTTAGAAGTACAATAGAAGATATATCCTAATAGGTAAAATATTAGAGTTAGAGAAATGCCAGAAGTCAAAGAAAACTCTTTAAATTAGAAAGTAGAAGAGTTGAATAAACTATTAGGAGTTCAAAACTATTATGTCTAGAAGTTTAAGATGTCTACAATTTTGAAGAGAAAAAACTTATAGAGCATAGTAAAAAGAAAGAAGTTAGTCTCATCATTTCTTGCAAATATACTTAGTAGATCTTATATTAAAATGCAATTAGCATACGCAAAGCAAAGAGTTCAACCAAGACTCATCATGTTAATTGCAGATACCTTAATTGACATAGTGTTCTATCATAATAATCCTATAGATGCATGGAACATGCTTAGGAGAATGTTTAATGCAGGAGATCAACAACAAATTACATTATTGATAAACAAGTTAAATGAAATGACAATAAAAGAAGGAAGTTATATTGATACTTATTTAATGGATATAATTAAAAGTATTTGGTAAAATCATTGCAAACAAGACCTTTATGTATATTGTCCTCAATAGACTACTACAATACTACAAAATGGTGATTTAAGGCATCACCTACATGACACAATCCATATTTGAAAATGTCATATGTAAACTTTTCATTGAAATCCATTGTATAATAGTAAAAAAAAATAAAAATTAAGACAAAAAGAAGTATTATTAGTACAACTTTAAGATACTCATCTTGAAGGGTGTAGACAAAATCAATTTATGTAAAGTAAAGATCAAGAAAAAGAAGCTTAGCTTAAAGAATGTTGCAACACTTTAGATGGCCAAGTCCGTGTATGACTAATCAATTTTAAAATAGACTAAAAAGACCATCATGCTTTATTGGAGCAAGCTTTCTATTATCCACAGTTGGGTTTAAATAATACAAAGATATATAGTCATTTTGTTATTATGCATACAGAAGGCAAAACCACATTGTCTAAAATTGTTCACGGAATCAATGCTACAATTCTATGATTAATTATGTAGAAGAAAATACTTACAAAATATATGTTAGATATAGAAGTGAAGTTAACTTTGTTGTCTACCAAAATAAGAATTGGTATGTCAATTCAAGAGCCAATTATCATTTCAATAGAGAGATCTTGAATCTCTAGTAGATAGATGGACAAACATCAAGTAGGGGATTAAAAATTATATACAAAAAATCCATAAGGTTGAAATGGCTGAGTGTACTAGTATAACTTCAAGATTTTGTATAAAAAATTTATGCAATGTTTTGTATATCCTAGCCTCTAAGACTAAGTATTACAAACTTAGAGAAGAAGAGAATATAAATCTTTTGTCAATAGCAACGAGTAGTTTAATCAAGTTTGTTTTGAGGGACATATCTAAGCACACTTTCCAACAAACATCCATTGAACAATGCAGTCAATAAAGTATCCTATTCTAAATATATATCATAAACATACATATTTATTTAGATAAAAAATACTAAATAAAAGATAAATGTAGGTAGATTTGATATTATTTTATGGTGAAGCTTCTTAAAAGCTTCAAAGATACATATTTGACTTTCTACATGTTTATAATTGATTGATAGGTTAAAAACTTGGCCAAAAAAATTAGCCATGTATCTCACATATAAATAGCTTGTGATACAAGCTAATATTGCGCACATATACAAAACTTGTCTTGTGTTTTGTAAATTAGACATATGTTGAAAGATCTATAAAACACTACCACATAACTCTCAGTTTAATAGTATATATAGAGGCAAGAGTGAAGCTTTCTTTACTCTTGTCAATGCCTTTTTAGTCCTTATGCTTATTTCAAGAATTTTTAATCTTCTTATCTTTAGCAATAGCCACTCTAATTTAATATTATATTATCTTTGAATGATTTTTTAGTCTTTTTGAATGACATAAGAATTTATTGATTTTTTAGTTCTTTAAAATTCATGTCCTTAATAATTTAAAATCTAATACCAAATACAAAGATAGTTACATGCTTACGATAGAATCAAATCTTAAGCCTAAGAACTATGAAGAGGTAATTTAATATACGAGATGGCAAAAAAATCAAAAAAGATGTAGAATCCCTATTAAATAAATAAATGAATAAATAAAAAGATTTTAGTGGATTTACTTGAAGACAAGACTCTAATGTTAACAAATTAGATCTTCAAAAAAAAACTAAGACCTCACAGCAATGATAAAAAGTTGAAGGCCAAAACTATGGTTTAAAGATTTAAAGAAGAAGAGAGCATTGACTTCTTTGAAATCTTTGTACTTGTAGTTAGATGATCAATAGTAAGAAGCATTATTACATTAACAGCTAGAAAGGATTAAAAACTATAATATTTAGATGTAAAGACAATGTTTTTTAACAACAAACTTAAAGAAGAAGTTTATATGATATTACTTCCAGGATTTAAAGAAAAGAGAAGTCAAAGTAAGGTCTGAAAGCTAAAAAAAGTCTTACATGGATTATGTCAAGCCTCCTGTCAAGGACAAAGACTCGATGAGGGAAAATATACACAAAAAGGCTATCTCGATATAATAAGTCAAAATATAAACAAGTAGGTATATTAAAAGAAAACTGGAATGGCTATTGCCACAAGACAAGAAACTAAAGACTCTTGAACCTGGACTAGAAGCAAGAAAGGAGTTGACAAGAGTGAAGAAGCCTTCACTCTTGTCTCTATATATACTATCTAACTAGGGGCTACGTGGCGACGTTCTATAGGACCTCCAATATGTGTTGACTTTGTAGGACACATGCCTTGACTTACAAGGCAAGTTTTTCTACGTGTGGGCCACATAGTTAGCTTGATCTTCAAGCTAACAACATGTGTGGCACATGGCCAACTTGTTGACCACGTTTCTAATCCAAAAAGTCAATTAAAGACACCTATGAAGTTAAAGCAGTGTCTAGGAAGTTTCTAGGAAGCTTCTATATTAAATATTATAAAATTAACTTACTTTTATCTACTTTTACTTACTTCTATCTATTTCTATTAGCTTACATGATTATGGCCGTGACATTACCCCCCCTTCTAGAGACGAGTTCCACGAGGAGCGGTCATCATATATTGAGGAAATCTATGATGCGACGAATTGTATTCGCCACATACTCTGATCTCTGTTCTCTTCGAAGATGATTGATAGGGCCTCTCAACCATCGGTAGTGTCCCATACCAGGGCAGGAAGACCACCCAGTTATTTGATCATTGTTGACGTCTTCGTAACTTCCTTCGAATAGAATATTTGGAATACTATCAGGAGTTGTTCCTACCTCTAGCAAAATCACCAAACATCGGGAATCCCTTCCCAAATCGTAATACCAAACGCGTTGTATCTCACCATCTATTCGAGGAAGAACATGTCGTTCTTGAAGATGTTCATCTCGATTGCGTCATCTTGGAGGTTGTGACAATCGTAATGTCTCGTCCGGCAGGTCAGCAAATGAAGGTTCTTGAGTTGAATCCGCTGGTTGTTGGCTCTCCATCTAATTAGCGTCACAAATGCAAAGAAGTTACAAACAAGGATAGGAAATTGAATGTTATCTTGCCTCAATCTTGTCTCTTTTATAAGAGAGATTTTCATCTTGGTTTCGATGGATGTCGTTGATGAAAAACTTTGACTTTAGCTGATACATTTGCTAGATTCCTGGATGGCTCTCATGTGCGTTCATTAATATCATATCTGCGCCAATGAACAAGATATTCCAGCTTATTTCGGCGTCGCCTTGAGTCTAATATCTCTTCCACCTCAAATTCTTCATTATTATCTACTTCTATAGGAGGCGGTGGCATTTGTCTTCTTCCTTGTATATCCACTATCTTATATGGTTCAAGAAGAGACACGTGGAATACAGGATGGATCTTCATTGACTCCGGTAGATGTAACCGATATGCAACTGGGTTGATCTGTTCAGAAACAGAAAAGGGGCCAAGCCTACGATAGTCCAACTTGTCACAAGGTCGAGTAGTCTTGATATTGCAACGAAGTAGCCATACCTTATCACTTACGTTGAGTTGTGGTTGCTCCTTACGATATAGATCTGCGTTTATCTTTTGTCGTTCTTGAGCTTCCTTCAATTGTGTCTTCATTATTGCATGTAACTCTGACAACCGATTTGCCATATCTTCTGCTGCAGGATTATCAACTTTTGAAAAATCAAAAGTATCAAGTCGTGGATGATAGACATAATTGGCAAAGAAAGGTGTTTGTTGCGTAGAAGAATGTACCGTATTATTATAAGCAAACTCTGCCAATGGCAGAAGGGTTATCCAATCATCTTGTTGGTAGTTGATAGTACACCTTAAATACTCCTCCAAGACTTGGTTTACACGCTCTGTTTGTCCATCAGTTTGAGGATGGAAAGCCGAAGATAGCTTTATGTCCACTTTTAAAATCTTGAAAAGGATCCTCCAGAATCTTGACACAAATTGAGTTCCCCTATCCGATATGATATCTTTAGGTAATCCATGATAGCGATAGATATTATCAATGAAAAGCTTAGCTGTTTCTTCACCTGTGATAGATTTTGTATATGGCACAAAGTGTGCCATCTTGGTGAAACGATCTACTATCACAAATATAGAATCATAAGATCTTGAGCTTGGAAGATCTGTGATGAAATCCATAGAAACAGAAGACCATGGTTGTTCTGGTATAGGTAATGGCTGAAGAAGTCCGTAAGGTCGATGACGAGGAATTTTTGATCTTGAACAAATATCACATGATTGTACAAAGTCTTTGACTGACTTCCACATTTGTGGCCACCAAAAATCTCTTGATATGAGTTCCAAAGTCTTATTATATCCAAAGTGCCCTGCTGTTGGAAAGTCATGACGTGCTTGAAGAACACGTAAACATGCTTCTCCTTCTGGAACATATAGGCGTCCTTCAAAATATAATAGATTATTCTTGAACTCGAACTTAGAAGAATCATGAGACTTGGAAGAATTATTCTCGATATCATAAACAAGAGGGTCTGAGGACATACTGAACTGGATTTGCTTGAGAAAAGTTGAATCAACAGTCAATGTTGATTTCATTGCTCGGAGATGAAATTGCTCCGGTTTCAAGAGGACCGTTCTTTGTGGCTCAAAAGCTGCATCTCCTTCTTTTGGTGCAAAATAAGAACGTCTAGATAGGGCATCGGACAAACCTTGTTGATTTTCTGGCCGATAAGTGATAATGAAGTCGAATCTTGACAAAGACATACTCCAACGAGCTTGACGACGATTCAACACGCGTGCTGATATGAAATACTCGAGGTTCTTGTGATCTGTATACACAATGACTGGACTAGAAGCGCCTTCTAGATAATGACGCCATTCTTGAAAAGAATCCACGATCGCAAGAAGTTCTTTATCGTGGATCTCATAATTGATCTCGGCTGCTGAGAATTTTCTTGAATGAAAAGCTATCGGATGAAGTTTGTCATCTGTTCCCATTTGTGATAAAACTGCACCCAAGGCAAAATCTGATGCATCTGTTTCCATAAAAAATGCCTTGAAAAAGTCAACACGATATAAGACTGGTGCAGAGACAAACGATGTCTTCAAGGCTTCAAATGCTACTTCCGCTTCTTGATTCCATTAAAATTTATCTTTACTAGTCAAGCGTGTAAGTGGAGCTACAACTCGTGAGAAATCTTTGATGAAGATCCGATAGTAATTGGCAAATCCCAAGAAACATTGGACATCTCTTACTGTCTTTGAAATCTTCCAATCCACGATTGTTTGGACTTTCTTAGAATCCATCATGAGACCATCATTTGAAATGATGTATCCTAAAAAGTCAACTTGAGTAGTGTGAAATATACACTTTTCCATCTTGGCGTACAATCCTACATCTCTAAGTTTTTGTAATACTTGACGAACATGTATTTCATGTTCTTCGACGTTCTTAGAATAGATCAGGATATTGTCTAGATAGCAGATGACAAAATTGTCTAAGAATTCACGAAATACATCATTCATGAGATGTTGAAAAGCAGCTGGTGCATTCGTGAATCCAAAGGGCATGACATTATATTCGAAATGTCCATACCTGGTTCGAAACGCAGTCTTCCATTCATCTCCTTCTTTGATCCGTACTAGATTATATGCTCCTCTTAGATCTATTTTTGTATAGATCTTAGCTTGATTCAATTCGTCAAGGAGTCCTGATATCAAAGGTAATGGATACCTGTTCTTGATTGTGATCTTGTTGAGTCCTCGATAATCAACACACATTCATAAAGATCCATCTTTTTTCTTTACAAATAGAATTGGAGCTCCTGCTGGAGATTTTGAATGGCGTATGAAATTCTTCGCTAAATTCTCGTCAATATATGTCTTGAGTTCAGCCATCTCATCTTGCGATAAACTGTAAATTGGTCCAAATGGTGGCTGAGTTCCTTCCTTGAGGTCGATTGAACAATCATATGGACGATGCTCAGGAAGAATATCTGCATTCTTTTTCTCAAAAACGTCTTGATACTCCTGATATTGACTTGGAATGCCACTTGAAGTCTTTACGTTTTCAGAAATAGGTGCAGCATAAATAGCAAAAGTTGATCTTTCTTTTGCTGCGTATATAAATGCTTTTGCACCTATCAGTACGGGTTTTACTATACTAAACTTATAATTTTTTACTTGGTTAGTAGAACTATTAATAACGCTTTGGGAAAAATCAAGTTTACGCGAATTCCAATCTATTCGAGGGTTATATTTTTCTAGCCAGGATAAACCTAAAATAACTGGATTGGACGGGGATTTAATTATGTTAAAAGCTATGTAGCTATCATGACCGTCTATTGTTACTTTTATAGGATGAGTTTCATGAGTGACATCTCCAGAAGACAAGGGACGACCATCTATGACTTCTACATGTACTGGTTTAGGTTTCTGTACAAAAGGTATTTTACGACTTTTAACAAATTGTTCATCTAAAAAACATGCTGAGGCTCCTGAATCTAATAAAGCAGAGGCTTTGTAATTCTTAGGTCCTAAATATAAGTCTATTATAAAACAAGGAGAGGGTTCTGAGGAGAGGATAGGACCTTCATTAGGAATTGTACAAGGTTCCAGCTGCATGGTCTCTATTGTAGCTGGACGAATCCGTTTTCCGACATGTTGTTTTTTTTGACCGTCGTACCCCTCATTTTATAGTTGCGTCGCTTCTTTGGACAATGTTGAGCAGTGTGCTTAGGTTCTCCGCAATATAAACATAATCCTTCTTGATGACGACGAATCTTTTCTTGCTCAGTTAGGGGTTTAAAACGTACCGCGTCAATTTGCATGTCTTCTACTTTCGAATGTACGTTTGGCAAAGATGTTGATGTTGCCATTGAGTAATAACGTTGAGGTTCCCATGAATGATTCTCAGATCGAAATTCGAAAAGTCGATTATCAAATTTAGCGCAAAATCGATTGCTTGACTCAAAGTTTGAGGATCAGGTAAGTTGAGCATCAATTTCTTTACTTCGTATTGCAATCCATAAAGAAATTGACTAATGAGTGCAGCATCATCCCACTTGATGTCAATTGCAAGTTGTCGAAATTGTGAAGCATACACTGTTACTGAGCGATTTCTTTGTCACAGAATTTGGATCTTATTTGTTGCAACACGAGTTGCATCGTGTTCACCATACATAGATCAAAACTCCGCCAAAAAAGCTTCCAAATTATCCAATATTGGATTTCGTTGTTCAAAAAAAGACGAAAACCATGATAATGTAGAACCAGAAAGTAGAGTGCCAATAAACCTGACTTGTGATCCTGGAGTTGGATAGCTTTGCGGTTGAAATTCAATTGCCAATTGTACTTGATTGATGAACCCTCGAAACTTAGATCTCGTACCATCAAATTTCTCGGGTAAGGCAATTCTTGGTTCTCTAGTGTTTACAGGGTGTTGTACAATTGGAGAAGGAACGTGATTTGTTGTAGATGTTGAAGCAGCTCCGATCATCTCTATATCCCCACTTTCTGCTATTCTTGTTCTTTCATGTGTTGGTGAATTGAGTTGATGCATCGTAAGCATTAACTCCCTCATTTGTTCTTGCATTTGTACCATTGCACTCTTCATTTCAACAAGCTCTGCCATAATGACACTAAGAAAAATTTGTTTGATACTGCTCAGGACAAAAGAAAAGAAAGACTTGATAACAAAGAAGATACTAAGAACAATATCAGTTTAGAAGTGGGTAATCCGCAAACTTCTAATACGCTTATGTCTTGTCAAGAGAAAGAGGTAATCCACTCTTACTCAAGAAAAACAAAGCTCTGATATTGTAAGTGTATTCTTGTCAATCTGTCAAGGACAAAGACTCGATGAGAGAAAATATACACAAAAAGGCTATCTCGATGTAATAAGTCAAAATATAAACAAGTAAGTATATTAAAAGGAGGCTGGAATGGCTATTGCCACAAGACAAGAAACTAAAGACTCTTGAACCTGGACTAGAAGCAAGAAAAAAGTTGACAAGAGTGAAGAAGCCTTCACTCTTGTCTCTATATATACTATCTAACTAGGGGCTACGTGGCGACGTTCTATAGGACCTCCAATATGTGTTGACTTTGTAGGACACATGCCTTGACTTACAAGGTAAGTTTTTCTACGTGTGGGCCACATAGTTAGCTTGATCTTCAAGCTAACAACATGTGTGGCACATGGCCAACTTGTTGACCACGTTTCTAATCCAAAAAGTCAATTAAAGACACCTATGAAGTTAAAGCAGTGTCTAGGAAGTTTCTAGGAAGCTTCTATATTAAATATTATAGAATTAACTTACTTTTATCTACTTTTACTTACTTCTATCTATTTCTATTAGCTTACATGTTTATGGCCGTGACACCTCCAAAGCTTGATATGATTGAATTGAAACTCATCTACAAGACAAGAAGCTTTAGAAAAACAATGCAAATCCAAACATGTACTTTACACTATAAAACAAATACTACACCATAGTATTATTCTATATGGACAATATCATTGTTACAAGAGATGATATATTTCATATTCATAAACTCAAAGATAAATTAATAAGCACCTTTAAAATAAAAAATTTAGGAGATATAAATTTTACTTGTAGATTGAATTAAAATACACCTCTAAAAGAATCTAATTCCACCAAAGATACTATATTTAAACCTTATTAGATAGGTTTATATTGATTTATTGAAAACCATTTTTAGTGCTAATGAATCTAAAATCCAAGCTTCAATAAAAAACTATAACACTTACAATCAGCTACAAGTTATATCAAAGACTTGTTGGATTTCTATCCTATGAAAATATCAACTATTGAGACATATGATTTGCAATGGATATGGTATCAAGGTATATGAATAAACTTCAATTCATTTATTTGGTTTCAATAAAGTAAATACTATAATACCTCAAAGGTACTCTAGATTATAGAATATTCTATCTTTCAAATCATGAGATATGACTATTAAGCTTTGCCAATGTAAATTGGACATGAAATATTTACTTTTGCAAATCTATATTGAATTTACTCTATAAACTAGAATTAATACCAATAATATGGTCAAATAAGCTCCAATTGCCAATTATAATTTTTAAAATAGATGCCGAATATTATGTTTTCTTAGAAATTACTTGCAATATCACTTACTTCTATAGATTACTCAAAACACTCTACTTAGATGATAAAAGCCCTACATCATTACTATGTGACAATGTAAGTAGTATTAGATTAGCTTAAAAATCTAATTATGCCCCAAAAAACAAAGCACATAAAATTAGACCATTATTACATCAAAAAAATATATTAAGATATAATAATTAATATAAGATATACTCCTACATATTTGCAATAATCCAACATTTTTACAAAAGCCTTAAGTTCGGTTGTATTTATTGAAAATAAAGAATCAGCTAAACTAAAAATAGTACTAGCATAGATATATAAAAAGTATAATTTAACCTTGGCTAGCTTAAATTAGCTTCTAAATTAAATATATATTTTTATTTTTTCTTAAATTTTAGATTTATTATGCTTTATTTTTTTATAACGTTAAATATGCTTTATATATTTTAATCAAAATATAAAAATCTCCACACTATATTCATATTGCATAGCATAAATGTTTTAGAAAATATGCCTTAAATAAAATCCTATCTTTTAATAACTTCTTTAACCAAGCCACCAAGAAAGGAACCTCGCCAATTACAGAATTATCAAGAACACTCACATTGTCTCTCTATGATGTATATAATAGTAGCCAAAATAGCACCAAATTAAAAAATGACTTGCAAATTCATCAAAGAATCACCATGACAAGCCAAACTACAAGGAAAAGAATTTTAAACTGAAGACAATAAAATAAAATAAAAAAAATCAAAGATCAATGAGTACATAGTTGAAGAATGAACTAGGAAAAAAAATTCAAAATTGTGCAACACCTTACCAATAATAAATCATAAACTATACATTGCAATTGCTCATGAATCTCAATTAAAGTAAAGTGATAAAGCACCATCAAAGGAAGAATGATAAATGTAGGTTGAGTAGAAGTATTGGTGACATCCAATTTCCTCTTCTTTTCTTGTAATGATGTCACTTCCCACTCACACTACATTGTCTATGGCAACAATGTCACTTCTATTGAATTTATGGTGAGATAGAAACCTTTTACCACTTCCTGCTGCTAGCTTATCCCTCCATGTATAAAACACTTGTCTTCTAAAGAAAATATCAAGTTACTCGTATATATTTGCAATAACTTTTCTTATCAAAATCATGGATAATGGAGCAAGCATGCAACTTACTAGCCAATCCTGATGCAATTTTGGTAATTTGAAGTTGACAACAGCCTTCAGACGAAATTTTTCATTGATAGGATAATTTTATCAGAGTTAGATCCGGTCTTCCACATTTTAACATTCAACAAATTGACACATAAGTATCTCGTTTTTTCAAACTAAGGCTTCAAACAGGAGATACTCATGAGTCGTGTGCCTAAGGTGCCATGAATGTCGCTGCTCTCATTCTAAAGAATAAGGATAAGAATAAGGAGAGGCTTGGAATCCTGAGGAGAGATGGATATGGCATAGAAAGCTAAGCAGGGAGGCCAAAGCCAAACGAAGGCTTCAGAAACTCACTCTATCATGCTTTCACACTATGCAACACACAACCATGAATCTCGTGATGACGTCACTAGCCCTATGGCTGTGGACAATCATCGTCACTGTCTGAATCCTTGTTTGGAAGGACCACACCAAGAGCAAGGTAAACTAAATATCAGCAACTTTTTATTAAAAGAAAAACGAAAAACGAAAAACGAAAAAAAAGATCTCATGTATTGTGACAATGTGTGGCTTCTCTCTGTATGAATATTGAAATATATTTTGGAAATTATATATATATATATATATATATATATATATATATATAAAAAATTCCAGCAACAAATTAAGGGTTCTCAAATTTTATAACAAGAGAGAAAACGTTGAGTTAATGAGAAGAAGGATATTTTTTCAGAGATACTTTAAATAAGAATAATTGATAAAAACAGTCAGGATGAAATGACTATTCTTTGTGTTTATATTATTATATTGTGTGCTTTGAGTGATGTATTCTTTTAAATGATTTTAATAGAAGTAATTTAGTCACTCTAAGCCTGTATACATTGGAATACAATGATAGGGTTTATATTTGAAAATATCAAAAATAGTCGTCTAGGGTATTATTTTTATTGTCAACAGAAATTCTTAAGTAATAACGAAGTCATTGATTCCTAAATTTTGAGTAGCACTATTTTCATTCAAGTCAATATTGCAAAGTTTGATGTATAACAATAAGGGTAATAAAATATATTTAGATTAATAAAAAAAATCCAACAGATACTCATGAAGTTCTACAATGTTTTGGACATAACTTTCAGTTTGTCGTTTCAAGAATTACTTTTTTTTTTTTTTTTTTTTTTATTTAGCTACTTTTTGTTTTTGCTCCACAATTCAGATCAATCAATTGGATTACGTCTTATCCATCTCTACGAATATATTGCACATATATTAGTTCACTTTAAAATTTGTACAAAACCTATGATGTTAAAGGACAATAAAAAAGAATGCAACAAATGTGTGTCTATTATACTATATCTCCATTTCTGCTTTGGGTAGATTATAATCGATGTATTGCTGTGGAGTCTTCGTTTATATCTTGTATCAGTAATTGTAAAATTTGACAATGATTAAGTTTTCAATTATGATTTTCAAAATTTTGATACAAGTGTGCAATTTTGGTAAATTACAGAATTATGTAAAACAACAAATAGTTGATTTACCAACATATATTATTAATATGTAGTATTTTGGATACAGGGGCAACGGGTAACTACAGAAAAGGGGTGCGACACGCCAATTGGTGGCCCTGAAATTTAAACGAACCACCACATTGTACAAACACTGGTCTGTTACCGTTTTATCATCGGAAGTAGCACTACTTTAAAGTGCGGGTACTATAAAATGAGGTGTCGGGTCTCGCGGGAACAAAACCAGAGCCCGGCAGGAACGGGAACGGGGCCAGGACCTGGCGGGACCCGGCCGAAGAGGGAGCAGGAGGCTGCAGGAACGGAAAGCCCAGGATGCTCCAGTGAGGACTGGACGATGCCGCGGCTGGCTTTCCGTTTCCCAGTTTTGCAGCCTCCTCCTCAGTTTTACCTGCGTCCGTTTATTATCGTCTATCCATCGACTGACTCCCTGGCCCAAGCTGTTTCTCTCTCTCTCTCTCCCTCCTTCGTTCTCTCCATTCTGTTCAAGGTTTCTTCCACTCTGATACAGTGCACGGGCACCTTCATTTTTTTGAATCCTCAGTCATTGTCACCGAGGAGTGTACAGAAATACTAGCCTCACCCCTTCCCTTTCTTTCCCCTCTCGCTTCGCTCCTCTCGGGAAGCGGGGGAGTTGTTGCTGGTATAGGGCGCTTGTTTTCCTTTGTGAGTGCGACAGGTCGCCATGGCGGACAGAAAGAGTAATACTGTTTCCACTACGGACGTTGGCAGCGCAGGTGGTAGCTCGTTGCGTGCGGAGCAGTGGAAAATGCGAGGTTGGCCTTGGTTTCATACACCCTCTTTGGTTTTTTCTGTATCGCTGAGGTGTTTTCGAAGGCGTTGCCGACTTGTAACCTAGTTTTTGAGGTCGTTAACCTGCGGGGCCCGTGTAGAGTAAGAGGACCGGAAGCTGATCCAATGAAAAACTTTACTCTTTCCCTATTCCAAGACATCTCCGTCGCGTAATCCTTCGTCTCATTCTTCCTCTAGTTTTTTTTTTTTTTTTTTTTGACCTAAAGGTCTTGGTATTAATGGGATCTGTGCTGAATCTTCGGCTTTAATGTGCATTATACGTATGTTTTTAGGGGGTTTTTTTTTTTGTTCCTCATCCTGTGCTCCTCTTGAGAGTAAAATCGACGACTTTTAGATGTTGAAGCTGCGAGATGTTGGCTGTTCGGACTCTTTTTCGTCTCTATCCGGAGATCTCGGTTGCTATTATTGTTACTGGTACATGCTTCGCTATCAACTTGGCCACACCGTTATGTTATCGGCTGTGACGCGACTAAGTATAGTAACGACTTACATGACATTCGTATGCGTTGTGATAAAAGTCCAGCCATCTAATATTTCCTACTCAAGTTGTCGTGGTCGTGTTTTCTTGCTTCTTGGCATTTTTCTATCAGGGTTTACTTTATTCCCCGTCTCCGAGGAACTCATATCTTGTCTATGTACTTGTGAAGACCTCGCTCGTTAGTTCAGCGCGAGTCCTGCACATTCTTATTGGTTTCGGCGGGATGAGAGTTCGTGTTTAGGGTTTCAGAGGTTTACCTTCTAGAGTCTCATGTTTAACGTCTCAGCCTAGCGAACCTTCGGAGTTTCCCGTATCCTGAACTGCTCTCCAAACCGCCCACCCGTCTGTGGCTTTGCAGTGTGTTTAGTAGGCCGTGTTTTCGAAATCTGGGTTCCTGCCTTGAATTCATGATGCACGACAATTTTCATGTGTTGACCACACTTAGATTTCTGTGTATTTTTCTTCGTCTTCCTCTGTGGTCTTCGTGTCTATCCTAGTTTGCATTCAAAATCTAGTCTAATGGATACTGGATGCATTAATTCTCCTTGGGCTATAATTCATGTCTAATACAGAGGGGTCAACTCTTCGATCTAGCTTGTTGTAGCCTAATACCTATGGTGGTACACATGAGGATGCAGATGAAGGGAGCGGAACTTTAGGCACACCGAAGGCGGGTTTTGGAGCTCATGAGTCAGATACTAAAGGTACTGGACTAGGGAACCATTGCAGTATTTTTCCATCTGCTTTGACTGTTGTGCAAGGTCTTTGATTTGGAGATTGGCAAGAGATACGAATGATGTGAATATTGCCGTTTGAGATTGCCTATTTGATTACAGATTCTGGGAATTCGGAGAACATTATTCCACTTTCACCACAGTGGCTGCTATCGAAACCTGGAGAGAGTAAACCGACAGCTCCGTCTGGGGTATAGGATCTCGTACCTCCTGTCTGTTTTGGTTCTGATCTTTTTGAGCATCTGAGTCTAGTTGCAACACGAAGCGTATATGTTTTTGTTCGCTCCTTGCGTGCATTTTTTGGGGTTCGAAGATCCAGGTCTATGGATTGGGCTACCGTTGATATTGTGTGGTATCTTGTGTGTGCCCGGGAGTAGGAGATCTAGGTCAAGAGCACAATTCTGTGTCAGCATGTATGTATCCGGTAAACAATGATCGATTGAATGTGCGGTCCTTAACGTACCTTAATGTCTTCGAAGTGATTAACTCGTGGGAGTTGTTCGCAGGATCCTCCTCGCGGTCCTGGCATTCTCAGTCCAGGTCATGGAGTGAATGATGCTCCTGGAAAAGAACGATGGCGTAATGTAGAAGGAAGTCCTCAGGATCCGAAGAGAAATAGAGACTGGTGGCGCACAATATCCATGGAGCGCGATATGGATAGCAGTCGAAGAGAGCGATGGAGGGAGGAAGAGAGGGAAAGTAGCAATAACCCTGCTCCTCGTCGAGATCGATGGAAAGAAGGGGAGAGGGATACGGTTGGGGATCAAGCCTCTCAGGCACAGAATCGCCGAGCTGTGAACGAGAGGTGGCCAGACATGAACGCGGCTGGCGGGAGAGAGTCCGGGGAGCCATTGAGACGAGTTTCGTCGGAACGGTGGGCAGATACACTGAACCGCGAACCCAATTTTGATAGTCGTCGCGACAACAAATGGAGCAATCGGTGGGGTCCGGATGAGAAGGAGAGAGAATTTCGTGGGAAATGGGGTGGGGATGGGATAGACAAAGAAGGAGGAAAAGAAGTCGTTGATGGCGGCGGATACCATCAACGTCACGTAACGAATGCTCACAATATGATTAGAGATGCCGACCGAGAAAGAGAGCGAGAGAGAGAGAGGGAAAGAGAACGCGAGAGGGAACGTGAAAAAGAAAGGGAGAAGGAGCCAGACACGTCTCGCCATGATCGAGCTTGGCGTCCTTCATTTGCATCCCGAGGAAGAGGTGAAACTCCTCACCTGGGTAGCACCCCTCCTAAGACGGCTCCCGGATTTATGACTGGCAGAGGCAGGGGTGAACCTTACGGCGTGGGATTCACTGTGGGGCGCGGTCGTGGCAATCTGCAGTCCGGACTTCTGCATGGGCCTCTGTTAAGTCCGCTCGGTTCTCCATTTCTTGTAGATAAATGGGATATCGGAAAAGAGAACGTTTTTAGGTATCCCCGTGTGAAGCTGTTGGATATTCATAGGAAATGTGGTATATTATCCTTCCAGAAGTATCCTGAAGGTTTCACCGAAATCGCGCAGCTTACTCAGAGCGATCCCTTGGAGCCCATGGCCTTTTCCCAACCTGACGCGGAGGAAGAGGTTTGTGATCTCTTTCAATGCCTGGTTTCATCGATGAATGGTGTAGTGAATGTAGTCGGTGAAGTCTAGTTTTGGACCATATTGAGGGTTGTCGCCAGTAGAAATGATGCTTATTTCTTGTGATAATCACGTCGAGGAGGATGCATGTGAACGACGTGACCGATGCGATCAGATTACGCGCGCTATTCAGCGTAACCATGGGTGGCTTGTGTTTTTTCACAGGATTTTTTCACTCATGGATTCGGAATGATGTTTTTCTCAAAAGTCTAACGTGTGATAGTTTGGTTTGTTAGGCCATTCTGGAGAGCATACGCAAGGGTGAAATCGTGAGCAGTGGTGCTGTGCATAATTCGGCGCCAAAAGAGGGTTCGTTGAATAGAGGAATGCGGCAGGATTCGATCGGCCGGGGTCGGGGAAGGGGGCAAGGTAGAGGTGTAGGTATGTATTTAGTCATGTTTGTGACTAAATGGGTATTTTCAGCAATGCAGTGATTGGGTGTAGTAGTAGTTGAATCGGGTGGATGGATGCCCTGGACTTGAAAGTTTTCTGGTGTGCTAGAGGATTACGATTTTGCTTTCTCATCGTGTTAGTTTTGTAATTCGATTGATCGCTGTAAATGTATTGCGATGCTCGTCGAAAATGGTGACAATACATTAAACATTTTGATTGGCTGATGATGTTGGTCGGAGTAGTGGGCAAAGAGGATTCCGGGTTCGATAGTCACAGAGAAGACGACTTTTTCGACCAACCTGGATTTGGAAGCAGTCGCGGTGAGGATACAAGTGCTATGGAGAAGCTGGTAGAGGCACGTTTTGCAGATGCAGAGGAGTCTTGGGAGTCGCGTGCACGTGCTGACAATGATGGTACGCAAATTGAACGGGGATAATTTGGGGTTGGAAAGTGCAATATGTGATGCGTTGGTGTTTCGGAGGCAATCTGGTCATTCGTTTAGCTAGGATGTGACGTGGATAGTAAAGAGTTTCATATGGATCGCCTGTTGGAACTGTGTATATGTTTTTATATTATGATACGATTTATAACGATTTTGCGAACGCGTGTTTTGTGTAGGTTCGGTTGCAAGGGAGGAAAATACATTGAGGCGTGGAAGAGCGGGCGAAGACATAGATCCCGCCCGAGATGATGGAAATTGGAGGCGCGACGGTGGTGCCCGTAGTGATGGTGCTTGGCGGAAGTCGAAAGCAGGTGACGAAGGTCTCGGGCCTACCAAGGATGAGAAGATTGATAGGCTTGAGCGGATGGGCGAGAGGGACGAGCGCAGTAGTTGGCGACGGAATGAGCAGGTATTGTTGGTATGACGCTACTTGGTGTACTGTCGTTGACGAGCACGGGAATTTTCTTTTGTAAATCTTGTGCTTGAGTTGATTGTTTATACATTGAATCACTGTATTGTTGTTTTCGGAACTGTTTGGGTGGGTGGAAAAGTCGTGTCTTCTAGCCAGGTGACTCCAGGTATTGTTCGTTATTCAGTTCGTGGCTGTAAGGGAAGCTGTTGTTGGGTTTGCAGGATGTTTCAAAGAACGAAGTCGGCGTGCCGATAGAAGGAGATTTATTTGCTCACCACAATTTAGCGAAAACAAGCGGTCGAGAAGGTATTTCGGGATTGAATGGCACAACTGCTCTTGCGTCTAAAGCTGGAAAATCAGAGGAGCAAGGATCTGGTGGTCAAATTAAGATGCCCAAGGAGAGCTACGAAGCCAGCTCTAAAGCAGCGGGATTCAACCAGGAATCGTCCATCCATCAAGTAGCCCCCGAGGATCTTAGCATACTTTACACGGATCCTCAAGGAGAAGTACAAGGGCCATTTTTGGGGGTGGACATTATAGGGTGGTTTGAGGCCGGTTTTTTTGGGTTAGACTTGCCCGTACGCCTAATGGATGCTCCTGAAGGGACACCGTTTACGGCGCTGGAGAATATAATGCCTCACTTGAAGCCAGCGGTGAAAGTACCACCGGGTTTCACCAGCTCATTGAAACAGTTGGAGGAAGGTGGGGAGTCGATTCATATGAAAGCTGAAGGTATTTCATCAATCATCAGCTCTCGACTTCCGGAATCTTTATCGGTCGACAACGAGATGGAGCGCGGGGGAGGCGTTTTGGAGCCATCTTCGGACATTGACCTCCTGGGTTTGACGGGTGATTCAAAGAAAGTGTTTGGCAACGAGTTTCAGGTTGGATTAAACGGAAAAATAGCAAGTAGCAAATCTGGTAAGTGTTTTGAATCTGAGATTTTTTTTGAATTTCGGCGTGGGATTTGGTGTTTATGTGAGTATCATAGTGTCTATAGGTCGCTTAGTTTTTGCAGGCGCTTTGTGCATGTCATCATGCAGCTGAGGGTGTCAGTTGTTGTGTCAGAAATGTTAGTGGACAAAGTTTTTGGAAGAGGCAACACTGAGTTGGGCGTCAAAGCTGAAGAGGCGAACGACCAATCCCATTCTATTCGAAAACGTATGTCAGCATTCTCTCGAATGGACGCAGAGGTGTCGGAAACTGGTAATGTCGGTTTGCCCAATCTGTTTCCTAAAAACGAAGGACCTACCTCATTGCCAGGTATGTCGTGAACCAGACGGTGTGGGTTTAAGTATGAACTTCTGCTTTGTGGATTAGGAAATCGATAGCATGAATCGCTTGAGTGGGTTTCACGTTGGACCCTTGGTTAGCCGTTATTGTGCCGTGTTCAATCTTGAAAGCGATGTTTTTCATGGATGAGGCGACCTGGAATTAGCTTCATGATTGGGGCTGGTATTTGTTGAAAATCTAGTGAATCTGTGCATTTGTTGCTGTGAGGATTTGTTAAAGTGGTCTCATACATTTCTGGACACAAGCCTGATAGTTCCTCTTGTTATTTTTCGTCGTGGTCTGGAAGATGCAAAGAAGTTAGTGTCTGAATGCTTTTTTGTGTTGGCAGGTCAACCGCTGTTTTCTGCACCTAAGGCGCCCCGGTCACCCTCTATACAGCCGGATTTATCGCCTATGTTGCAGAATGGACATGGTCATCCAGGGCAAGCAGACCAGCCATGGACAGACACTCTTTTGCGAAACCTGTCATTGGACGCATCATACTCTCACGTGGGGCTTCCACCTTCTGGAAGCGGCATAGATCCCACACACCTAGCACAGCAACTGGAGCAACTGGAAATTCAGCACTTGCAGAGAATGGGTTCCTCAGGCTCAGCATTGCAGAGGCAGCTTTCCGGTGTATCCCCTTCGCCTCAATCGTCACGCATTAATCTGGATCAGCTGATGCGGCCTGAGGGCATCCCTCCCCGTGATCATCAAGGACTGAATCCATTACACTCTCAGATGCCTCCTCAGTCACATCAAGCACCGGTGCCTATACCACCGTCAGGTCCCGTGCTGGAGCAGCTGTTACGCATGCAGCAGCAACAACAACAGCAACAGCAGCTGCCAACGCAGGTACGGTGTAGTGGTGGATTAGAGGTGACAATTACGTCCGCAATTTTTAGTGCTGTATGTGCGGGCACCTCCGACGCCATAGGAGTGTTTTGTTTATTTCGGACATACTTGATATGGATTAGATGGTAAACTGAAAGTGCACAATTGTGACATGGTTTAAACTTGAGTCATTCCATTTTAGCGTGTATATATGATGAGTCTTCGCGAGTGCACTTGCGGTGTGATTTGGTCGTGTTGGGAATTATGTTGCAGTGCTACGAGGGTATACGGGATGTGTTAGTGCTGATGAGTAAGTGTGGCGATGATGGTGGTGCAGGTACTAATTGAACAGCTGCTGCGGAACCAGTCTATGACTCCCCCTGCACACCTTGAACACCTGCATCGTCACGGCTCAGGACTTGCAGATCAGCTCTTGCTTGGTCGGCAACCTCAAGACCCACAATTGCGCGATGCATCCGCTCAGCACTTATCGAGCAGGGAGTTTGAACAGCTTCTTTTAGCCCGACGAAATCATTCAAACAGTTCGCCATTCGAGCAGATGTTACGTCAGAGGCAGGAGGAACAGCAGCAACAGGTATGGGTCTTAAGGACATATTCAATAGTAGATAAAGTGCCTCTTTTAAGGTGTGTGTGTTGATGATGCGAGTACCCGAGATCTATGTGTTCGGATGTTAGCATTGATTTGCGAGTGAAATCGAGTAAGTAGTTGTTGGGCTTGAGAAGCATTGCAGTAGAGTTCTTTTTTTGCCAGTATGCGGTATGTCATTTCGATGAGTGCTGTGTGTGTGTGCAGTTGGTGCAATTTGGATTACCAGTGCCCCAGCCACATCAAAGTTTAGAGGATATGCGAGTTTCCGGTGTGTGGGAGGTGGATGAGTTCGGACAGTTTGTGAAGCGTACACAGTCGCCTGCCCCTATGCGGCCATTTGAGGCCTTTCAACATCAACATCACCATCACCACCATCAGCAGCAGCAGCAGCAGCAACAACAACAACAACACCATCAAAGGCTACAAAGCCAGCTTAATTATCCAGGGCCAATGCAGCAGGAGCTACAGGAAATGTTTAGATTCGAGCAGAATACGCCTCTGGAGCCAGGGATGATAGAGCCGCGGGTGCCGATGAACCTGTACGATCCGAATTTTCTACGCAGAGAGCGGAGTGTTCCTGGCATACCTGGTATGGGTGGCATGGAAGGCGAGTTGGTTGCCCAAATTCAAGAACAGCAGCAGCGTACGCGAGCGGAACGTCAGAATAACTTACCAGGATTTCTGGATCCTTCGGAGGGTTTATCGGATATGGAACGTTTCCGGCGGGACGCTTTCGACCTTCGACAGGTTCAAGAAAGACAGCAGCAAGTGGAGGCAGCGGCTGCAGCGCGAAGGCTAGAGGGTATGGAGGGTAGGCCGAAGAGCGGGGAGAGGAGAATTGCTGGTCAAGTAGATGCTCCGGGTAACAATTCCTTGCTGCCTGCGCTGAGATGGCCCATCATCAACAACGAAGGCTCTCAAAATCAGGAGATGATGCATGAACGAAATATGTTTCCTCCATCTTTGGGATTGTGGAGTCAAGAGAGCCACGATTATACCGGCACTGAGCAACAATTGCAGGGCGTTTCTCGCAGCGGGACATTGATGTCAGAGCATGTTCCCGTTGCGGCCACACCCAGTGGAGTCGAAACCCCTCGTTCATCGGTTGCCAGCACTCCACCTGAGGGTTCACACTTGCTGGGGAATTGGAATTTGTCTAGTCTCCATTTGAATGAATCTTCAGCAAATGTCCAAACTACAGACGTTAAAGGCCAGGTAAGATCAGCTGCTTCACTGACTCAGCTCGGATGGAAAGCTGCAGCGGTTCCAAAAGCGAATTCTCTTGCAGAGATCCAGGAAGAGGAAGCCGCGGTCAAGAAGCCTGGAGAGCAGGTGACAGTTGAGGCAGTAGATCAGCCTGCGTTCAGTACCGGTGCTGGGTCTGTAGGATTGGGACTACGGGCTCAACCTTCAGTGTCTCAACCGAAGTATTTGCGAGAGATTCAGGAGAAGGAGGCTCAGAACGCTGGGCAGTTGAAAGACGGTTCACCGGCTGTTCAGAAAGTTCCTATGAGCCGAGTAGTGGATCCTCCAGCTTGGGGAACAGTGTCTGCTATCACCGAGAGAGGCAGCTCGTTGTTCGAAGCAGATGACGAGCGAACAGCTGCGCAGGTTGGCAGGAAGGTCAGCGAGGCGGAGGCCAGCATCGTGAAGGAGGCATCTGTGAGTCAATCTGGTCAAGTATCGGCGCAGAGCACTACTGGTTTTGATGACAGCGACTTCATCGAACCGAAGGAATCTAAGAAGAACAAGAAGCGGGCGGCCAAAGGAAAGAGCTCCACTCCCGGGAAAACGGCGGGTGGCTTGACGAGCGAGGTGTCGCAGGCGGCGTCTCCACAAATATCCAGCAAGAGCACAGTCGTAAGGTCGGTTCAGGTGGAGTCAGTAGAAGAGAACTTACCAGCCCCACCTTCGGGGCTGTTGCTGGCGGATTTCCTGACTTTGGGAAATGAACCTGTCGTCAGTACGCAGCCTCTTCCGGCATGGTCATCGACACCCGCACGGCTAGCGAAAATGGGGAAATCTTTATCTCTGAAGGAGATTCAAGAGGCGGAGCAGAGAGCTCGCGAAGAGCAGGAGAGACAGAATCAGATGCTTCAAGCATCACTGACTCAGAAGAACTCTCTCCCTCCGTCAGCGAAACCCAACACTTTGATGACGAGGAGCGGAAGTGGAGGCGCCGCATGGCAGCGTCCAGGAGTGCTGAACTCTTCTGCTCCAGTGGTGGCAAGTGGGCAACATTCAAAGGTCCCAGCAAGCAGTGGTAGCGGCAATTCTCGATCGAAGGTTGGCGTGTTTGAAGATGACGACGACTTGTTTTGGGATTACGGCCAGGACGCGAAGCTGAGCACCGGACCTGTGAAACAGATAACAAAATCTGAACCGTAAGTAATCAAGCTTCTAGTTTATTGCCTGAAAAGATTGTAAAATGGCAAATGGAATAGAGCCGTAGAGTGCTATGTATTAGCCTGGGGCAATTATCTGCGGTGTTCAATGCCGAGAGAAGTTGTTCGTAAATTGAAGTAGGCGTTGAGTCATGGTATTTGCATTTTTTCCAGGTTGGATTTTCCATCGCTGTTGTCTGGACAAGGACAAGGACAGGCGAACAAAGTCATAGTCTCGAAACCCGCAGCAGCGACAGCAGCAGCTCCGGCGTTTCGTCAGGTGGCAATTGCGAGAACGAGTCCGACGGATTTTCCGTCTTTGAGTGCGACGGCAGTATCTGTGAAATCTGCTCCAACGAAGGGGAAGAAGCAAGCAAGTTACAAAGGTACCAGGCTGTGACGTTCTGTATGTTCCGAAGCGTTAATGAGAGTGGAACTGGTTAAATGTACTGGTTTATTGGCATAGCATCCCGGAGTTTTGAAGTTTGAAGGTCTTTGTGGGTTGTTCTGATTAATGGAGGGTTTGATATAATTTCTCAAAGGTGATGGCTTGATTATCGGCGGTGGAAGGTAATTTTAAAGTTTCAGCGTTGCCCTCGGGGTCTGGCGTTTGTCGATGAGCTGGTCGATAGCGGATGAATTTTAATGACGAGGTTTACATGTTATCCCCGTTTATGTTCATTGACACTAGTCTTTCGCGATGATTTGGCAGTGACAGGGCCACAAGTGAGTGCCGAAGTGAAGGCATTGAGACAGTGGTGCGAGAATCAATTAAAGAAGCTGAGCTTGAACGAAGGTAATGATGAGTGCCATGGGGTATGTTAGTGGTGATGTGGGAGGAAAGTTTGCGACTTGAATACAAGGTGAGTCCTCATGCGTGGACTTCGGTGTGTTTGCGTGTGCAGATGTAACAAACTTGGACTTTTCTATAGTAGATTTCTGCATATCACTGCCTTCGGTCAGCGAGGCGAGTGATTACCTTTCACAGTACCTGGGAACTCTACCAGGAGTGACGCAGCAGCACATCCAGTCATTCAAGAAGGAGTTTGTCCGTCGCAAAGAGCAATTGCCATCGGACGGCAATGTGTCTTCGAGCGACCGCGAAGATACGGATGCTTTTTTCAGTTCAAATGGTAAGAAGGTAGATCGGAGCAAATCCGGAACCATGGACATGGCTCGTTTGTTGAAGGAAGACACAGGATCAGGTGAGTTGGAGAGCACCGCAAGTCCAGGGAGTGGAAAGAAAAAGAACAAGAAAGGTAAGAAAGTGGTGGATCCATCGTTGCTGGGATTCAGCGTGACGAGTAACCGCATCATGATGGGGGAGATTCACCACCTTGATGACTAGGTTATGAGTTGTGGAGTGGGGAGAGGGAAAGTGTTGTGGGCGATGGGGATATCCCCGCACATTGAAGATTGATCAGAAGGGCGGGATGGTAGTGAAGTGAACCTGTATGCGAAATGGGGTTCATTTGCGGATCTTTGAAGTAGGCAGATAATAGGGATTTAGAGCGAGGAGAGAGCGTCAATGGTTTAGCCATTTGACTGGATTATTTATATATAGAGATTGGGCGTTTCGGCGGTGTCGTGGAGAGGATAAGTGGGCCTTTTTCTCAACTCCTGACGGTGAAGGGCGCTCGGCCAGTTGACAAATGAGGTCAATATAAGTGGCGGAACAGCAGGTCTGTCACGCGGTGGTTAGGAAGGTGAGGTGCGATTTGTTAGCTTTCTGTAGCTTGTAGGGCCTCGGAACTGCCTATTTTTAAGAGCAGAAGAGTAGCAATTGGACATGAAAAGAGCATGTAAATTTGGAGTTTGTAGTGACCCCGTGACGAGGGTGGGAAAGGTTATTTCATTTTTTGCACTAGAAGCATGTAATGTAATTGACTGGACACATGTGTCTGTTATGGAGTATTCAAGGAGGTGCTTTTGTATTCGGTGCACTATCCGAGATAAAACTTTTGTCCTGTATGTTGTGCAGGATGTTTTGAGGAATGTGACCGCAAAACGTTTGTCTATATTAAGAATGATATGTCGCAATTAAACTGAAAACTATCGTGGAGAATGTTAAACCATAACTTGAAGTGTGTGAAGCAGATGAGAGTGATTGTCGTGAGAAGGAGAGTCACGTAAATTATTTGGGTATTGTCTCAATGTTTCATTATGCCATGGTACTCATACATAAACCTTGTAAAGATGAAACGAGACCCGACGTACACGTATATACCAATAGCTTAATGGTAGACCAATTTGTCACTTCACATCATGTGTCAACTCCTTGATGCACAGACATATGACGTAACTGTCGAGTGCATATCAATAATCGATTGCTTATCTGAATAGCAATGTCCTAACACATACACACATGTATGTATTTGTAAATATTTACTGGTTTGCCGAGCACGTCTTCGAATAATTGAGTAATGCAATTGTCCCATTACGGCTTCCTTAAGAAATACGGATGTCCACAACTGTACAAATTTTTCGAACCCTAACAAATCCAGCTCTGTGATGTGTCGTGTAATTTTGTTAATGTAATCATTGTTGTTTTGAATTGTGTAAATTTGCCATGTCTATATAACTTTCAAAACTTGTTAATAGAATTACATACCTGTTCACGTCTTCATTGCTTGTGGAAATGTAAATAATCCCCTTCTTTACAAGAATTGTTTCACTAATGACGTCTTTGGCTTAAATTGTTATATTTTGTATGCAGTATTATTGTTTGGATGTTTTGATTAATAGTTTAATACCACACAAACAATACAGTCATGTATTTTAGGGAATAAAAAATAAGGTGTGATATATGATATTGGGATTTTGCTTTTCTTGAGCAATACCTATTTTACTCATATTTATAATAATTACACAAAAAAAATTGCAATATATGTTATTCTTCTCAAAAATAAATATTGTTTATTTTTTCATTTTGTAGCTACAATTGAAAGTCAAAATTGGATTTTCAACTAACACACAAATTTTGTGATTAGAAATCATAATCATGGTTTGTGAGGAGAATATGATAACATAGTTTTAATGCATTTGGTCCATCATTATATCTAATTGTTGTTATTTTTTCCAATTTTTCTTTTGATTTCTATATATTTAAGTTTGATATTCGAAATAAAATCAATACAATTATTTTTTCCAACTCTTGTCGTGAATAAGTTTATGAGATTGGTTATCTAAAAGGAATAAAGATCATAAGGTTGAAAATGTGTATTCAAGCTATATTTACTTTTGGAGAAATTGTAAAACAAGCATTGCAATATTGAAGGGATTATTGATGAAGTATAAGTTAAAAAGACGTGACGTACATAAAATAATATTATGAGAAAAAGAAAAAAAGGAAAATAAAAATAAAAATACAGAAACGTAGAAAGCAAGGAAGTATCAACCTTACAAGATGGAAAGTTTCATATTCGTGCTAAAACCCATTTAGTCCCCACCGTGTGTTGGGCACACAACCAAAATTTCTCCCCCCTGCCCGGGCCCCCCTGCCCTACAGAAACCTTTGGCAGAGGTAAGGGGAGGCGATGTGGATAGAGCGTCGGAGGTTGGGGCTTCCGCGGCACTGGGGGGAGAGTGAGGGAGAAGAAGAAGAGGACGAGAAAGAGGAGGAGGAGGAAAGAAGAGTTGGAAAACGGAAGACGAAGAACGCAGAGAGAGAGAGCGAGAGAGAGAGATCGAGAGAGAGTGGAAGTCAGGAGAGCAAGTGCTACATTTGTGTTGTGGTTGGTGCTGCTTGCTTGCATCAGGCAATCAGCATTCCCCGCATTCCCTTCCCCTTTCCTTTCATGGATTGGTGGGGCTCAGTGCTCCCCCGACTCCCCCCAAGATGAGCTTGCTCTCCATTCTATCGCCATCGTGACCACGCTCTCAGGATTCGGATTCATATGCTCATGCGTCTCCCTTCCCCTGTCCAGATTTGTTGTCGTTTTTAGGCTGTGCTTAGGGGTTTGTAAATTCCTAGTTCGGAGAGGCAGCTCTCCCTGTTGCCTCACCTGGGATTAATCCATTTTGGCCATGGCGAGTTTCTCCTCGTCGCTGCTGTGGACCACCAGGCTGCCCTTGCATTGCCCGCCACTGTCGTCCTCGCATAACTCCCTGCTTCTGCTGCGCTTTCGCGCTCCATCAGCTCGGTTGGGACGCCTGCCTGCCGCTGGTTGGAGAATTGGTGGAAGTAGGGAGAGGAGCGGGTGCAATGGGAACTTTTCGCGCTGTTTCTCGACTGGGCGGCCCACGTTCCGAGTTTCTGGTGCGGGATTGGTCGAATTCGAGGTCTTAGTCATTGGCTTTTTGACACTGTTTTGAGTTTTTTTTGATTGTTGGGGAATTGTGAGGTGGATTGCAGTGCGAAAACAAATATCATGTTTGTTGTGTTGATGGATTATAATGTCCTGCAGCTTCGAGCGAGAATCTGCCTCCTATGGAACTCGGAAAGAATTTCGATTTCGCAAGTGAAGAGCGGCTGTATAATTGGTATGGTGCTTCTTCCTCATGGAGATCGCTAATTGATGGCGACTGCGTTTCTACAGAGATATGAATAGATTATTTGTTTTTCACAGCTGGGGTTTACTCTAGATGGCCACTGGTGCAGGGGTAGAGTCCTGGCTGGGTTGGAAAATAATTTTATTTTGGTGGCTATGGTGGGCAATGGCAGGTGGGAGTCACAGGGGTACTTCAAACCTGATGCAACTGCCGCAGGAGAGCCTTTCGTTATACCAATGCCGCCTCCCAATGTGACGGGTGCTCTTCACATGGGCCATGCCATGTTTGTAACGCTAGAGGTGCGTGTCCAACAGTTTTACAACAAATCCGTGAAATGTATTGGATTGCTTGAATCTGCTGTGGTGCACAAAATTCTTCAGTTTGGTTTCCTGTCTCACTCTAGTGCGACAGGATATCATGGCAAGGTTCTGGCGGATGAGAGGCAGGCCTACACTGTGGATGCCTGGCACTGACCATGCTGGCATTGCTACCCAGGTGCCCGACTGGTCTATCAATTTCTTCATCTTGCTCAAATCCGAATTCCTGTAATCGTTAGAACTTGGGCATCGGATTCTGCATCAATCTGCTGTGTTTTACACCAGATTATGGAGTTGTTTATAGGCACATTCAATGCGAGAATTATGCTCAGTTGCAGTCATTGAGATGGGTATTGTCTCGTCACGTGTGCAGCTAGTGGTGGAAAAAATGCTTACTGCTCAAGGAATCAAAAGAACTGAGCTTGGTCGCGAAGCATTTGTCGAACGGGTCTGGGAGTGGAAAGAGAAATATGGTGGAACAATAACCAACCAAATGCGAAGGTTAGGAGCATCATGTGATTGGAGTCGCGAGCACTTTACTCTTGACGATCAACTTAGTGGTGCGAATCTCCTCGTGCGGCTCTGTGTTCTCATTCTCTGTGCATTAAATTTACCAATTGTTTATCCGAATCAGTTTACTGGGAGTTAAGAGTTTTGTAAACCTGAGGTTTGCGATGTTGTCTTCTTTGGTGTCTTTGCCTGAACGGATTTCCATGCGCCGGATATTGTTTGGTTCGTGTGTTGTCTATCTACTTTCAGCAACCATATAAGGTGTTGGTGATGTGACTATGTGCCGTAGTAACCACGTGTGGAAGTTTAGTGGAATATGAATAAAACGAATAAAAAGGTTATTTTCTTGCAACCTTAGTATTTCTTAACTGAAAATGCTTATAACATCCGGTTAAATGCTATTTTGCTTTTTGAGAGCCACTTATACCCCCTACGATCCTTTTTGGTTATTGTATAACGATATTGTGTGACTAACCGTTTTCGATTAAAGTTTGTTCTTTACCGTGTTTCTATGCACATATGCTTGAATTGCAGCTGCGGTGTTGGAGGCTTTTTGCCGTCTACATGAGAAGGGTCTCATCTATCGCGGTAACATTTCATAACTTACCTATGTTTATGTACTAATCGAGACATATATCATAGTGCACCTCTTAGGGAATGTACCCTTCACTCGCACCAGAGATTGTTTTGATTGATTCGTATATACTTTTCCTCGTTCAGTTGCCTAGTTTCTTTATCACATTCTGTATAAACGTGTGTGTCTGTATAGGTAGTTACATGGTGAACTGGTCGCCACACCTGCAAACAGCTGTGTCAGATCTGGTAATCACGACCTACTTCCAGTTCATCTTGAAGTACTTCTCTTGGATTTATAATCTGCTTCACATGCGTGTGGTGCATGAGCTTTATGTATGGTAATGTGCTGTATTTTCTCCACCAATTATGAGCACGGCATTCCATACCGTCGTAAATATTTTATTGTGATGATTTAGGAAGTTGAATATTCCGAGGAACCTGGCAAACTTTATTACTTCAAGTATCCGGTGGCTGGGGGTTCCAGGTACCTTATCGACAGCTTCTCATTTCCACTCGTATTACTTAAGATTAGCTGTCCGGATATGTGCACTCATCAAAGTGTAGGATAATTTATTATACACATATGTGTATGTGTGTCCTTGCCTGCTTTTGTGGAAGATCTTATTCGACTTAGTATAAATAATAGTAGTTCGAGTGTTTCACGTAGACATTTCGTGAGAAAAGCCAGGATTTCATTTTATATTGGTGATATTTTCTGTTAATAGTGAGATATCATGGATAATCATGAGCTGTTTAATGGGAATTCATTGTGAATTGCTACAAGGTGCAAGCAGTAGACCTAACCAACAGTTATGTTTTGAACAGTGAAGATTATCTGCCGGTGGCCACAACAAGACCCGAGACGTTGTTAGGAGATACTGCTGTAGCAGTGAACCCTGAGGTTTGTCACATATATGTTCTTCTTTGATGTTGCAATAACATTGCATCTCTGTAGTTGCCACTCGAAATGTCTTCTGTACGGTTGGAGATCATTTCACGATCTAAATGATGGCTTTTAATTATAGTGCAAGGCAATGGTATTTGAGTAGTACTTATAATTTGTGTTCGAAGATAGTCTGCATGCTGGTTCGGGTCATTTATTTCTCTCTAGAGCATTGTTGCTGTAAAAATTGAGGTTTTGTTTTGTTTTGTTTTGTTTTGTTTTTTGTTTTTTGTCTTTTTCTCTGGTGACGTGCTGTTGCTACTGTGTCCCATTTATTTTTAAATCCAGTAATTTGGCATCCTTGTATGTCTTTCAGGACGAGCGCTATCAGAAGTATATAGGCAAAATGGCAGTTGTGCCTCTTAGCGGAGGGCGCGAGGTCCCAATCATAGCAGATGAGGTATGCAATTAAGTGTTTACATACTTGTGTTATGTAGTATGTGTTTTTTTACTTAAGTGCAGGTTTTTTCGGCATTGATGTCTTCGCATATCTCTTCAAAAATGGATACTTCATACGCTATAGAAGTGATCTCTATTTGGTGATAGTCATTTGATGGACTTCGATCTCCATTCTCTATCATTTTTCGCGTTGTATGCACTCACCGTGGAAGCAACTAACGCTTTACCGTTCATGATGAACAGTATGTAGACAAGGATTTTGGAACTGGAGCATTGAAAATTACCCCTGGGCATGATCCCAATGATTACGCTATAGGCAAGAAGTTGGGGCTTCCGTTTATCAATATATTTAACAAAGATGCCACATTGAATGAGAATGCGGGAGCTTATTGGTATACCTTTCATTTTGTTTTGATCATTTAAGTCAATTCAATGAGCTTATGCTTCACGTGAGGGTCCGGCTTCTAGTCTCAGATTTTCTCGCTCTTGCCATCTTTTTATCATTAAGCTCCTCCGCCTTCCAGCTCTCGTCATGTTTTCTGGTCACATTTTTTGGTTATGCAATTGATGAGCTGAATCATGTTTTTGCGGACGATCCTTGCAGTGGTATGGACAGGTTTGAAGCAAGAACGAAGCTTTGGGAGGATTTGGAGAAATCTGGACTTGCTATTAAAGCAGAGCCGTATACTTTGCGGGTTCCTCGATCTCAACGAGGTGGTGAGGTTGGCCATCTTACAATCTCTCTTGCATATATCTTTGTCACTCAATTTGGAAGCTAGACTTGCTTAAAACTTTCTGCATCCGCTCCTGAGGTTTAGTACCAGAAAATTCTCTTTTTGGCAGATTTTAGTTTTTAGTAAATATCTAATCTCATTAGTTGCTGATATCGTTGTTGATTGCAGGTGGTGGAGCCTTTAGTAAGTAAGCAATGGTTCGTTATAATGCAGCCACTAGCTGACAAAGCTCTTAAGGCTCTCGAAGATGGAGAGCTTCGCATTATCCCTGACAGATTTGAGAAGGTTCTTTCTCGATCTCATCCATTTTTTTATGATCAAGATTATTGGATGAGGGAACTGTTTGTTTTCGATGAAGAGTTTGTGCGAGCTCAAAGTATTTCGGATATGATTCAATGGCATGACAGACATTCTAACATGCTTTGTTTGTGGCACCAGATTTACAACTTCTGGCTTTCGAATATTAAGGACTGGTGTGTGAGTCGGCAACTCTGGTGGGGTCATCGTATCCCAGTCTGGTATGTAGAAGGCAGCGATGAGTCAGACTATATAGTAGCCCGCAGCGAAGAAGATGCATACAAGGCTGCTCGGGCGAAGCATGGGGAGGATGTGAAACTTACTCAAGAATCTGATGTTCTTGACACATGGTTTTCTAGGTATGGACTTTTAATCTGGTGTTTGATAGAATTCTTCGTCAGACAATTCAGACAGACATCGATCATTTACTACCGCAAAGGGAATCGAAATGAGTGCCTGTGATCAATTAAGTAGGTCCTGCAGAAGTTGTGAATTAGGGGGTTGGAGTCTGAAGTTACCTTTCTGTTTCTTATATTCTTTTCTCTTAAGCGCCTTGTCTACTGTTGAGGCTCACTTGTGAAAATTCTCCTGCAGTGGTCTGTGGCCTTTCAGTACCTTAGGATGGCCAAATACTTCTGCGGATGATTATCAGCGATTTTACCCCACAGCAGTGTTGGAGACTGGGTAAGCTTTTCAACGTCTTAAATGCATGTTGTCAGTTTGTTTTTGGACTACTTACAAAAAGAACACCTCTGCTTATTGAACTTACACTCAACTATCCATCCATGGTCGTTCATAAACGCAGGCATGATATCCTCTTCTTTTGGGTGGCAAGAATGATCATGATGGGTATTGAATTCACTGGGAAGTTGCCCTTTTCAACTGTTTATCTTCATGGACTTGTCCGTGATGCTCAGGTTGGTATAGCTTTTTCTTCCAGCTGTTGCCTCCTATGATGTTTCTTACTAACTTCACTTATAAATTGGTTCTTGTCGAATATCTTCTAGTTTTCTTCTATGAATAAGGTCCAAATGCACTAAATTAAAATTTTATGGTCTGTAGGGTCGTAAAATGTCAAAATCGCTAGGCAACGTAATTGACCCCTTGGACACCATCGAGGAGTACGGTACTGATGCGCTCCGTTTCACACTGGCCACTGGCACTACCCCTGGTCAGGTACAATTTTTTACAATTAGTAGTGGTTCAAGTAGACTGTAGTGGGCTTTGGTCATATTTATGAAGTTTTCTGTTTGTCACACATTCACTGAACCTAATGGCAACTGTGTATTGCTAAGAGCTTGATATCGTTGTTGTCACTGTTATTCTGGGAAAAAGTTTTTCCAAAATTGCACGAGGGCATGCTTTTGATTTTACAAATTGACACATGCAACTGAAGTTGACGTGGACAAAACAGTCGTGAAAGAGATGTTTCTCAGGAGCATGTTATGCTTTTTTGTTTTGTTTAGGACGTAAATCTTTCAATGGAGAGGTTGACATCCAACAAAGCTTTCACCAACAAGTTGTGGAATGCTGGAAAATTTATTTTACTCAACTTGCCACCAACATCTGACACATCCGCATGGGAGCACATCCGAGAGCATGAGGTAGACATGAGGGACATCTAATTCCAGCAGTTATTGCAGTCAGTCCTTTTTTGTGACACCCAAACTTCTCTACATTTTGACAGCATACATCATGAAGTGTGCTGTAGGGTAGATCTGGACATTAACTCCCGAAATGTTATTGTTTCTTTCTGCAGTTTGATACCGAAGCAGGAGTGGCTAGCCTCCCTTTATCCGAGCGCTGGGTGGTAAGTAATTATCTCGAATGCCCATCTTTGCAGTTTGGACCCTTCCCGGTGCATTGTCGTCGAAGATAATTGTAGGGTATGTACCTTAAATTTTCTGACAATTTATCATTCATTAACAATGTAGCTAAAACATCTGTTGGATTTTTTATGCAGGTGTCAAAGCTGCATGAGCTAGTTGACTCTGTCACTACTGACTACGAGAAGTATTTTTTTAACGAAGCTGGAAGGGCCATCTACGATTTCTTCTGGAGTGATTTTGCTGATTGGTATGAAACTATTCAGTTTTTAAAATTTTGGTATAACGTGTTCTGATTCTTTTAATTGCTTTCATTAACGTGTATTATGGGTGGATTTGTGAACATAAAGCCTTTTTGGTCGTCATGGGAAGATTTGAGACGTGTTCTTTAACTTAAAAGCATCACAGTAGGGGCATTATCCTCGTTTACTGTATATTTCCGTGGAAATAACTACTTACAACTCTTATGACCTCGGTTCGTGGGTCAGGTACATTGAAGCAAGTAAAACTAGACTCTACAAGAACGAGGATGTAACGTCCTTGTCAAGGACTCGGGCGGTTCTATCTTATGTGTTTGAAACCGTGTTGAGATTGCTTCACCCCTTTATGCCGTTTGTCACTGAAGAGCTTTGGCAGGTGAACTGGTTACATTACTGAAAGAGATTTTCGTATTCAGCTTCCCAATCTTGCCGGATCTTTTGCTGGACATGCATGTAGTATTGCAGCTCGTTCTGCATGATAAAATCTTTTAGTCAACTTCTAATCTTGCGATGTTTTCGACTAAAACTTTGTTGGATCCTTCGAGAAGAATGTATTTTCTTATCAGCTATGATTCTTTAGACTTACGTTGGGATGTGCTCTTGGGTTGGTTTATGTGTAGGGTATGCCGCATGAAGGTGTAGCTCTAATTGTGTCATCATGGCCTAATCGTGGCCGTCCTAAAGATTTGAAGGCTTTACAAGACTTCGATTCCTTGCAGTCTCTGGTATGATAATTGCAAGCAATAGACACACTTATAGAATGGCTTAAATAATTAAGCATATTACGTTCGACTCCGGAATTATAATTCCCGTAGCACTTACAGAGTTTCGGCTCTTTCTAGTTTGTTTGACGGAGGTACTTCATTTATGCATCATAATTGATCATCTTTAACATGAGAGAAATGATGGGCAGGTGCGTAGCATCAGGAACGCTCGAGCTGAATACTCTGTGGAACCAGCCAAGCGCATCTCCGCATTTATTGTAGCCAGCTCTGCAAATCAGACTTTCATCGAGGTGTGACTTGAGACTCCTCGTTGGCGAAACATTCCTCCTCCTTTACTTGTTTACACCATCGTCTGGCTCAACCTGTTCCTCGATGCATTCACTATTTTGTTCATTAAATAACGAGAGACTTCTATGCAACTATTTGTGTTTTTCTGACCCTGTCACATTTCTTGAGGATGTTCTGCAGGAAGAAAAGGCTGTACTGGTGATGCTTTCAAGGCTTGACCCTGACAGTGTTAACGTAGTCTCTTCGCCTCCAGGTATGATATCCGTTTGCATTGGAGTGGCATGTTTAGGGAATTAGTCTTAGCGCGCATTCTAAATGGCTTTTATATCAGGGGTTTCTGGTAGCACTTACCAGTATTGGGTATGACGAATTTTCTAGAATGTTTTAAGGATGATATTCTGACCACTATTTGATGATGTAACGTAAAATTAATTGGTCCTTTTAATTTATTTATCTATACGTTTAATAGGATCCCTGTTCGCCGACACTTAGCAAGTCAACGATTCCAGAGTTAAGATTTCTCGGATGTTGGGAAGTGAAGTGGTTACCAAGAAAGATCTCAGGTCGAGTGTTTGGTTAGCTCTTTGACATTTTTAGAACTATAATCTGAACATAATGAATTTTGTTTACCTTGCAGGGAATGCAGATCAAGCTGTCCATCTGGTGATTGCGGAAGGTTTAGAAGCTTACTTACCATTAGCTGACTTGGTAGACATCGGGAAAGAAGTCGAACGTCTAAAGAAACAAGCCGCGAAATTGCAGACTGATTACGATTCAAGCATGAAGCGGCTTTCTTCCAGCAAAGTAAGTAAATCGAAACACTCGGTGCGCTTGTGTCATTCTAAACATTCCTAGTAACCATGCCCAATCCCTACGCTTGTTCCATTAGTCCAGCATAGTCTCGTACTCCATGTAATGATCACAAACTAGACACCATTATCGTAGGGAGGTGAAAATTTTCAAAGTTGAAACCTACAAATTATGGTATCCTCACATACTTTACATTTATAATTTGCAAAGTATTTTAGAATTCACTACGATATGCAATTCTTTATTGCCGTCAACTTCTCTTCATCGTTGTGGTACTTTTGGTTTTATAGGCCTAACGTTTGCTACTGTCTTATTTAATAATCTTTTCTCGTATTGAATTGAACGGCTTTGCAGTTTGTGGAGAAAGCGCCTGCAGCAGTAGTGCAAGGTGTAAGGGAACAAGCAAAGGAAGCACAAGAGAAACTCAATATTATAAACTCACGACTTGAGCTCTTAAACTCTATGGCTGTTAGCTCCTCGCAATAAGGAAATCATTTATTCTCATTCATCTTAGAATCTGAATTCCATAATATATTCTGTTAGGGACTGATGTACAACTTCAAAATATTTGTTTCCACGCACATTTCAGTGTGTTCCCTTGTCACTATTAGTGCACACTGAAGTTTGCACCATGTCATTATTTGTCTGACTCAAGTCAGATTTCGGTTTTTAGGGAAGGAATTCGCTACCGAAACTTTGCAAATAGAGGGCAGAGTACGTTTTGTGTCCAGGATCACCTATGTTGTTTGTTTCAATGATGTGGATGACCTGTCATTTGCTCAATTTACGATTTCGTAGATTTTAAAGTCACCGATCTCTTTGCATATAATTTTGACGTGGACATTGGTTTGCAACAACTGAATTTGTTCAATGAGTATCTTGTAATGACGTCAAACATAAAAGTCATTGAAATGAAAACTTCAAAACTGTAACAACATACGAGGAAAATGAATTCCTGTGCCCCTATATACAGTGGAGGTGCATGCAGGCTTATTTACTTGCTGGAGCATGAAAAGGATGGACATGTGCAGCAATATAGTAATGCTTGTGTGAACCTGGATATCAACCTCGCCTTCTTTAACAAAAAACGCTCCGAACAAACCCAGTTCTCAGAGAAGCAGTTGCAGCAGCAATACCCGCATTCTTCCGACAGAAGTTGGTCTCAGATTGAACAGAACTGCTTCTCAAGGTGATCCTGAATCGATCTCACTGCAGCTTCAGGATCCTGCCTTCACCAAGGTTCATGGAGGACACGGTCTCTTGTTGTCATCGTCATGAGGAGGCTTGTGAGGTGGCTTTTCGTCATCGTGAGGAGGCTTATGAGGAGGCTTTTCGTCATCGTGAGGAGGCTTGTGAGGAGGCTTTTCGTCATCGTGAGGAGGCTTGTGAGGAGGTTTTTCGCCATCGTGAGGAGGCTTTTCTTCATCGTGAGGAGGTTTGTGTGGAGGCTTATCACCACCAAGAGAAGACTTGTGAGGATGCTTGTCACAGTGGTAGAATTCCATGTCGGGTTCAGAAGGCTTCGCCCACTTCTCATACGCTTCCACCAGCGTTCGCCCTTCTACCGCTCCACCGTCTCTGGCGAAGTTCGTAACTGCCAACACCAGAGCCACTGCAATGGCCAGGGCTTGATCAACTTTCACCACCGCCATGCCTGACCGACTGATAGGTTCCTGCTACGATTGAAATTTTGAAGTGAGTTCAATCAGCATTTAAAAGTTCAGTTGCAGTCAACATTTACAAAACTAACAAAGCCTTCCATTGAAGTTCTAGCTAGTCGATCATGTTAGCACGCACACAAGTGATGCATCCAGGATGTAGTGTCAACAAAATTAAATAAAGTAGAAAATATAAATAGAAAAAGACGACGTAGCGTCAAATGCTAATGAGAGTTGAGTGACTTGAAAACAAAAATTGAGACGAGGCAGAAGTGGCAAGAGCTGGAACTACCACCAAGAATGCAAAAACTGGCTAGGATGCAAAAACTGGCAGAGCGAGATAACTTGATCAGTTTCAGAGCAGGAAGCATTTTATGGATGTGGGGATAGGTGATGGGGTCGAGCAACTGATGACGAGAACACATAAGTGTGTAAAATATCAAATTTCCTGTTGATGTGAGATGCCCTCTTGCAGTCACAACCTGCAGGTTTCGTGTAAGGCAGTACAAACACGCAGTGTACAACAAGGAAAGTGACGTGCACCTGGCCCTTTGGAGATTCATGGAGCTGCAGTCACTGTGGTATCAAGAGCGAGGAACTCAAGGGAGCACGGCTAATGCCGTCGCAGAGTTGGATTGCAGATAGAGAGGCAAGATAAACAAGACAGAAAGCAAAGTGATTAATTGAAAAGACGCGCTTAAAGCTGCCATGACTGGTAGCCACAAAAAACATGTTAAAAAAGTGAAAAAGACAAGCGTATTCTGATTCATCTCCACCCAAATTAAGCTGATTCATGTCCAGGCTTCATGTTACAGTCTACGCCCCTGATTCTTAATGTTGATATATTTGAAGGTAGACCATGCCTTGAGCTGTGATGAATGCATACACTGGAAATGGATTTCCTGGCGACCATTAGGCAGAACACCGTTCTCTTTACTAATGGTTGCCTGGAAATCCATTTCCAGTAGGCCCCTAATTCACCCATCACTATGCAATTTAACAACCTTAAAGGCAGGGCAAGATTAGACGGACGTAGAGGATTGTAGCCACATGGAAAGGACTCAACTTCGACGTTTGACAGTTCGTTGACATCTATTCATCTGCCTCCATCCAGTCCCCTCGCGGTCCAGACATATCGAGCTGTTTCAATAGAAACCGCAGACTGGTCGTTCACGAAAGCAGATTGGCATTTTCGGTTCCAAAACCGATGCACATGATGTAACAACGATGCCCCATAATGAAGAACTTGCCAGCTTGGAAGTGGGTCTCATTGACCACCAAGTCCCTCTGGCTTCCTTCCTCACAGCACCACAGCAGATCATAGCTTCAGCTGCGAAACATCCCATTAACGGACGTCACAAAGCTTGTGTCTCTCAGTATATCAGCATGACACCAAATTCAACCTCAGCTGTGTGCACATGGGTCGGTAAATCCTTCACTGCAGTGTGGCTTTGCAGTCCCTTTCGACGTATTCTGGGCTAAGATGCAGTTTAAATATCCATTTCATACTTCAAAGAAACTGTTTAAAGACAAGCTGAAGATTATGTTATGGTAAATATGCTCTTCATTACAATGTGAGTATACATAGTTTTGAACACATTCTGAGCTAGGCCGCAACAGATATCCATGTTTTACTTCGGAGATGCTTTTCGAAGTTCAGTCATGACAGGACTGTGTGATAAGCAACTGCAGTCCATCATGTTGAGAATTCACGGATCATCTAGATCGATCTCGCTTCTGTCTGTTTGATGCTGTAAACTGCACAGCATTTTGCTAGATTCTTGTTGCAATGATATATCGATACCATGTTGCGCTGTTTCTAATTAGGAAGGTTGGATGATTATGATTTTGATGTCACCGATTCCTTGTATGAATTTAAATAATTTGAATTACAAATTTGTAAAATCAGTTTTATAGGTTTTTCTTATCAATGGAGCACCATTTTAGATGTTACAAAGATAGCCAAAGATATCTATTAATTCTTTAAGATATCACTAATCAATATATAATTATAAAAATTATAATAGTAATTTATGTTTTATTTTTTGCTTATTTGGTATATTTGTTAATATAAATATATAAAAATATATATATTTGTTAATATTTGTTACTGATACTTGCTTACAAAACTTGATATAATTTAATTGTGCAATATACAAAAACCTTGGTGTAGTATATCATATTATAAACAACAAAAAGATTTGTAATTTTTTTGTATTATATGCATAATTATAATGAGTATTATAAAATCTTAAAAATATAACATAAAAAAGAAGATAACATATTTAAATCAAAGATATATTAATAAAATGAGAGTCTCAAAATTGATTAAAATATACTATAAATATATTTTTCTTTTTGGTCTTTATATTGAACTTACTTAAATACATAAATATTTGTAGAGATTTTGTGTTTTAATATTCTTGATGGTATAAAATTCTATTGTAGAAAATAAGAGTACATGATCTTGTAGAAAAAATTATTTATGATTTTTATAAATATTTAGAATGTATTTTGATTATATATATATATATATATATATATATACAGGCATATTTTATTTTTATATTTTTTTCCACTAAATTTTTTAAGAGAGTCATGACATGCTTCTATTTTCATAAAGTTGCATCAATTGGGTTTTTTTAGATAGATTTGTATAGAAGAATGTTAAATAGACATATGCTTTCACAAAATACATCCACCCCTGATGAAAAATTTGATAATCATAATGAATGTGGTTGGTTTTTATTGGTTGCAAATCTAATCTAATAGTGGAGAAATAAATTTAGAGGTCATTTTTTTTTAATTTTATGATAGTTAGAATGGGTGGGTTGATTTAGTAAAAACCTGGGGTCTATTTAACATCCCCTGTGTATATATATATATATATATATACATACAGTTATACATATATACACATGATAGGATTATTCAATTTGATTTCAAAAAAATTCTACCCCACGTAGGGCATATCGTGACCTATGTAATTTCGAGTTAAAAAAATACAAATGGCAAAAAGAATATGAACGAATGATAAAAAAAAAACCGGGCGAAAGTTGAAGTGTTGGGAGTTGGGGGGGGGGGGGTTGCAGAGCAGCAAGCGGGAAGTTTGAAACCCTAAACCCCCAAACCAGGCATCGCATGTTGGGTGCATCGTCCACGTCCTCGTGCCTTCGGTTGCAGCCCATTCGCCCTTCTCCTCACATTTCGCCATTGTCGAGGAGGTTGTTGGTCTCTCGCTGCTGTTGTTTGTTTGTTTGTTGTGCATACAGACAGAGAGAGGGTGTGTGTGTGGTGGGGGGAGAGTGCGCTGAGTTTGTATGTGAGAACAACAGTAAGAGGGAAGAGAAGGAGGCTCTTGCGTCCCTCTCCATGACGACGCGCATCACGCCCGGTGTGGGTGCCAACCTCCTTGGCCAACACGCCGCTGAGCGTAACCAGGATGCGACCGCTTACGTCGGCAACCTCGACTCTCAGGTGTCTGTCTGGTTTGCGCCTCTTCTCGTCATGAATTTACTACTATCAGTCTTCTTTCTCCTGTGGAACCCGCTTTTGGGAATAGCCACTCGGCTATTAGCTGGGTATGGTAGGATTGGGCGAGCTCGTTTTGTGCGATTGTTTGACAGGGGAAGATAGATTACGTTCGACGGGGTTTTTGTTTCGGATCGTGGGTTTCGCATCGGAATGGATTGGCCGTGAGCTGGATTTTGAACATGGCTTATCAAGTATATTGGCTGTAGCATGGTGTTGAAAGGTTTTTTTTTGCCTTAGGGCTTTTTAAGGATGTCATTTCAGCCAATAATGCTGGGAGATTCCGCAGCATAGGATGTATGAGCGACAGAGTATTTTTTTGCATACAGAAGATTTAAGAAGTAAATCTTGTGTCTGAAATCGCACCTTTCTTTTGAACACATCCTGAGGGGGCATGTTTTTAAAAGTGATCATGTTTGAGTGGCGAAGCTAATTCTCAGTTTTGCCTTCAACGGAGCAGGTTTCGGAAGAGTTGTTGTGGGAGTTGTTCGTGCAGGCTGGACCCGTAGGTTAGTGATTCCTACTCCTTGGCTCTCTTCCGATGTACAGGAACGCGCGAAATTCAATTTGTATATTCCATCAGTATGATCATTTGAATGATAACGAATAGGGTTTGATATTTTGAATTAATGTTTCTGTCCAATATCGTGCGCACTGATTATATGTATACGATTTCCTGTCGCTCCTCTTTCTTTTTGTTACGAGAGCTGCGTAACCTGTTTCGAAATTTGTATTGCTTTTTGGTCATTATAGTCTGATATATGATTTGTGTAACTGGTTGGGACAGTTAATGTATATGTACCGAAGGACAGGGTCACTAATTTACACCAAGGTTATGGATTTATCGAGTTCCGAAGTGAAGATGATGCCGATTATGTAAGTACTCTGACATCTTATTTTCCTGATTTTCCATTATGCGTTGCTGAGTACTGATATATATATATATATCAGTTTTTTAATTTCTTTGAGCACTAATAAATATCTGGAAACCGATCGCAGGCTATCAAGATCTTGAACATGATCAAGTTGTATGGAAAACCTATTCGAGTAAATAAGGTGAGCTATAGTAAGCGTGCGTTACATCCTATGGTCTGACCTTGCCACAGAATGGGCAATAAACAAGTGTTTTTAAGCATATAGGGCTGGCCAGATTGATATGTGGTTAGGCAAGTTATGTTTCAAGCACTTTTTCATTTTATTTTTATTTTTGTTTTTGTTGTTTATGAATAAAACTGGCTTATGTTCTGTTCATGAAACTTGAAGCAAGGTCGGCGACTGCTTGTTGATTGAAGGTCTGTCATTGATGCAGGCGTCTCAAGACAAGAAGAGTTTGGATGTTGGTGCGAACTTGTTCGTGGGTAACTTAGATCCTGTAAGTCACACTAATGGTTACTTTGTTCTAGGAATGAAACAGTGTTATTTCTGGTTTTAGGTTAGACCTGTCTTACTTATCTGCAGCCTATGTTCGTGGATGTTCTAATGAAAGTGAAGCCTAGTGCTTCAAAATCTCGAGAATGAGCCCATGATTTCCCTTGGCTGTGCAGGATGTGGATGAGAAACTATTGTACGATACTTTCAGTGCCTTTGGCGTGATAGTCACAAACCCTAAGGTATGGTTATCATCTTGCGTTTGTGGGGGTTTGGATGTGTAGTCTGCGCGCTTGTTCGCTCCCCTAAGTAATTTTGAGGTTTTTAGACTATGTATTTATCCAGTAATAAGATAAGGATAAAAAACGTACTGCCGATTCAAAATTTTGGTGGAATTCAGATCATGAGGGATCCAGATTCTGGTAATTCGCGAGGATTTGGCTTCATCAGCTACGATTCGTTTGAAGCTTCAGACTCTGCAATTGAGGTAAGCTTGATGGATGCCAATTTCGTACTTTTTCTTTATTGAAATAGGGAAGACGATTTTTTGGGTCAAGTGAGTGTCTTGTAAATGACTCGAGTAGAGCACGGCATAAGAACAGGAACCGCTAGGTTTTCATCAGTAGTGTTCGAATTGTGCAGGCCATGAACGGGCAATATTTGTGCAATCGGGCTATCACTGTCTCCTATGCTTACAAGAAAGACACGAAAGGTGAACGTCACGGGACACTTGCAGGTGTGTATTCACTTCACCTAACCTGTTTATTCATAATGTCTACTTTTGTACTCGACTTTTATTTATTTTTGGCGGGATTAGATCCTGCTGAGGTATTTACGAAATGCCTTAATGTTATTATCTGCCAAAGTAGATTGTAACCTTCTTGAGGCTCCAACTTGGCAGAGCGCATGTTGGCATCTAGCAATCCCAACACAACGAAAAGTCGACCACACACTCTGTTTGCAAGTGGACCTCCATCATTGGTTGGTCCTCCACAACTTGGGCAAGGTCTTCCTCCTGCTCCTCCTCAAGCTAACGGTAACATGGGCATGCCCATGAATGGGCACATGCACCCCCCACCATTCGCTGGTGGCCCTCCGCCAATGCCTCCTCCTCCACAAGGGAAGATGATGCAAGGTCAGCCAGCACCCCCACAGGGCTACGGGGGTCCTATGCAGCAACCGCAACATCTCACCCAGGGTTCTCATCAAATACAAGGTGGTCAAGGTCCACCCCTTCAATGGGGAAATCAGCCTCAACAGATGATGCAGCAACAAGGCATGCCTCCACAAGGGATGCCACCTCCGCAATTCAGACCTGGTCCTCCAGGTTCACGTCCTCCCAACATGCCTCCACCTCCTCACGGTTTTCATGTTGGCCCACCGGGGGGCCCTCCACCTATGGGTATGGGAGGACCCCCTCCTTGGGGCAGAGGGCCGCCACCACAGGGCATGCGTCCACCTCCACCAGGCATGCAGCAGCAGCAACAGCAGCAGCAACAGCAGCAGCAACAACAGCAGCAGCAGCAGATGAATCAACAACAGATGCAACAAGGTTTGCCTCCACCTCCCCGAGGTCCTCCTGGTATACCCCCACCTCCTCCAGGTAGCATGATGGGAGGTTCTGGTGTGCGGCCACCTCCGCCACCAGACAGCCAGGGTAGATAGAAATCCAGTGTAGGTAGGCTATTCCTTTAGAGAGTACTGTAGTAAATTGTGAGAGCAATGTGGAGAATGTCTTGTAGTTTCTTACGGGATATGGTTTTGGCTGCACCATGTGAAGTAACTCTTAACCTTGTACCACTTCGGGCTACGACCTTCAGTGTACATCTCAACTCATTCCGAAATTTAAAAATGAGTCTGCGGTGTGTCCAGCATGGGGTTCATTAATTGCCATGTGGTGTGTGACTTGAGTGATGATTGTGGGTTTTTAGATTGTGTAGCAATGGGCTATCGAGAATTGGCAAACATTTCCTTAGTTTGTGTTCTATTTGACATCACCTCTGCCGCAAGTCGCAACGGTACAGGAAATGGCCCGCGGGCTCGACTCGAATCTCTCAATTGTTTCCACGGTCCTTATAACGTTAGTTTGGAGCAGAACTTGACCAACCCACGCAATGACAATGAGATATCGTCTACTTTCTTTTCCAAGTCTGGTTTTCTCTACTAGCGATTCCGCAGTTAATTCAAGACATCAAGGGTAATTGTGTGGCGTTGAATCACACCAACAATCCTCATTCTATACACCCAAAAAGTGCAATTTAGGTTTCGTCTGGGTGTTTTTGTCAACAGGGTTTTGAGGTTCAGATGAACAAAAACAACGATTGTAGGTTATTGGTCCCATCAAAACAAATGTATCAATGAAAAATAAGAAATCATGGTCTCTTCAAATAATGTGTATTTTCATCATACATTATAATTCAATAAAAACATATTTATTTCTTGGTAAATATTATTTCTTTCGATGAATTAAAATTTGAGAGTATTATTCAATTCAAAATTGTAAATAACGCACTTCGAAAATAATGCAAAGAAAAACTGATTACAATTTATGTTTTTGATTACTGTTTCTTGCTTCAAGCAAATGGAACATTCTTTGTACAAACAAAAATGAAAAAAATGTGTTGTGTAGTTTTCAATGAACAAAATTAACTAGAGGATCGAAAATACTTTTACCAAATAAATAATAATCCAAAGCCGATCTATAAAATTCCAATTCATTATGAGGGAAAATAGCACGCACAAACCTCTTGCTATTTCAGCATTTATATATATCTATATATATATTTATAGAAATTCATTCTTGACCTTAAAAGCATCCACTACCAGCCACACACAACTTGTTGAAAGGATGAATACGAAACCAGATTGAAACGAAAATGAAAATACTTGAATTCTCAAAGGCTTTGTTTTTATTACCCAAACATCAAAACTCACAGGACCATTTCGAAGGTTTTCGGATTCCAGTCCTACAACAAAGAATGAGGGAAATCCAATTATAATGCACCTCATTTGCATAACAAATGATTGTTGTTTCTAACAGAGAGCGAAACTGCACACTCCGCATCAGGTTTATGTGATTGGGTTTTTTTTTCGACAACGACAATGCAGCCATGATCTGCAAACCATGAAGAAAACTAAATCCAAAACACAACGGCCTTCTCACATGTTGCAACATCAAGTCGATGCTGCTCGTCGCCCATGGATTACATTTATTTGTGCACGAGTTTTGATGGTGCTCATGGATCACCAACCGTTGTGACCAGAGGCGCTGACAACGGCACTGGGCTGGGGACGATGCAAAGATAAGTTTTAAAGCAACTCAGGAACAACTGCTCGGGATAGTTTCCAGCCAGAGTGAGGTACGTGAACAGATTCCGCCAACAGTTTGTTGTTGAGTTATTGATATACTCCGCGCATGGGCACGCGTAAGTTGTGAATGCGTCGCAGCATCGCCAGGTTAGGACAGGTGGATTCGCTGACCGTAGTCACGGCGCTGTAATTCTGCGCGGAGAAGTCGATAGGGCAAACTGCTTAATCGAAGTTTCTCATGAGCCTCTCTCATTCTGATTTTCTTTTTGCTTACGGCGGTCACTCGATTGAAGGGTACAGCACTCGCCTGTTACTGTATGGAGGAGTTGTCTAGACGGAGATCCCCGCAGCCTTGATCCTGCTTCGATTCCTCCATCACCTGCGTGGTCAATCAATTCAGCCAAGGACGATGATTAAATGCGGACAGGAATCAACCCTGTGAAAATTAATCGGCTAACTTTTGCACAAACAATGACATCTCTAATGCCTTTACACAAGTGTCAAGTGTCTAGTTCTCGCTAGAGATCCTCCAGTACTTAGAACCCAGATATGTAGAAAGTGGGAAATTCGCTTTTAACTTCGATCCAGCTCCACGAGGGCTCTGTCAGCCGCGACTCACCTGTAGCAGCGGAGACAACGCAAAGCGGTGCCACGATGAGAAGCAAACATCGCATCTTCGAAGAGCTCAAGAAAACGAGAGCCATGGCGTGTGGCGAGCAGGGGTCGAGACTCACACACGCAGTGTATCGAATTGTGTTCTGCTGAGCTGATTCAACCCCGAGTCCCACACAAATAAATAAACAAGCAAGGCAAGGAGAAGACCAGACCCAGTGGCGACTAGGTTTGACTGCTGCTCACCGTGGAAGTTCCGGAGACCACATTTCTGGACTTTGCACACTTTGTGTGATATAATGTTGATATAGTTGTTGATGTCTTTGTTGGTGATGTGTTGGAATAGACACAGAACGTCGCAACTCTTGCACAATGCCCTCTTCTCAACAATTTGTACCATCTTTGAACCACCATATTCATGCCCGCACATTCAGTTTCGGCAACTCCACCTTCCGACAGCATCAGCTTCATTTGATCACTCTCATATGTGGCAGTGCCGCTTAGGCCACATAAGCTCCGGCCTATGTCTTCAACACCTCACCCAACTTGGAACAGTTATAGGCCTTTGACAAGTAATTTAGATAACCATGCTTTATCCTACAAACGTTCATTTGTTGTTGTTGCACAGATGATAAAAATGCAATAAATAAAATTTGTAAAGATGACAGTCTCTACTTCTGAAAATATGGAAAAAAAAAAAAAAAAAAAAAAAAAGACAACAACAACGACAATTACAAGTGATATCGTAAATTCTTGAACAAATAATTTTATATACTATTTTGAATTGATAGGAAATTATTTTAAATAAAAAGTTAAATCAAAAGACGTGATTTTAATAAACAAAAAATACTAATGTAAATATGTGAATAATACAGAAATTAAAGATATAAAAAGTAATAAATTATGTCAACAAATTATTAGTTACAGCAATAATAAAAAAGTTAATTGATCAAATCTAGCAAAGAGACTTGTATTACTTAATTGAAATCAGTAGAGACGCTTCTATCAATTAATCAAGTCCAACGGAGATGCACTTGTTCCTCAATCTTTACCAAGAAAAATACTTTTTTTGTAAAGAATAAAAATTAAAACTTAAAAATATATAGCCAAATGAAATCAAATATTGCTTCAAAATGAAGATTAATTAGTTATTATTAAAAAATCAAATTATTAGTAATATTATAATTAGGGAGGAATTGAGTCAATAAAAATAAATAAAATTTTTAAAAACTACTAAAATAGTGATTTTTTAGAGATGTATCTTTTTCTATTTTATAAAATTAAACTACATTATAAAATTAAATTATAATAAAATTAATAAAATTCATTGATTAAATCCAATAATGAGACTCATGTAGATAAATCATGAAAAAATAAAAATAAAAGAAAAAAATTAGAAATTTGTGAAAAGAGGGTTTTGAAATTTAGATTTAGGATTTAGAGTTTAGGAACTTAAGGTTTATAGTTTAAAATTTAGAAGATAAGATTTTTGAAATATAAAAATAAGGAGTTTTTAAAATTTAGGATTTAAAGTTTAGGAATTAAGAGAACTGAGGTTGATGGATGGGACATCTCAAGATATGGCATACTCTAGCATTTTACAAGTTTTGTAAATTCACTTGTAAAGACTAATAAAAACTTTAAAATTTTATTTTACTTCTATATCAAATTTAACAAGTTGAGTGTATTTATTACAAAAAATTTAAGATAGTTAAGAATTTTTTAAATTATTATTTTTAAAAATAATTGAAAGAAATAAAATAAAATATTATAATAATATTTTTCTTATATAATATATAAATATAAATATATATAATTTATTAAATAAAAATAAAAAACTGAATAAATAAATAATTTTTATAAACTTGTAACAAATAATTAATTTTTATACCTAAAATATTATTTATATATAATAATTAAAAAGTCCGTAAAAAAGACATTTGTAAGTCCTCATTGATTTTAAATAGCAGAAATATTTTCCCACAATGACCATCATCTACTAAAAAAAAAAAAAAAAAAAAAAAAAACAAAAAAAAATTCTAATCACTTCATACTAATCAAATTGATACCATCATTAGAGTTTAAAATATTAACTGGATCAGAAGTTAGAAAAAATATTAATATTATAAATATTAATTTCAATTTTTTAATTTTATATACTGAGATGTACTTTTGAAATTAAAAATTAAAAATAAAAAATAAAAAATATTATAATTAAGTTTTTTATATTTTTAGATGAGTTATAAATTAATCGAGAGTATTTTAATAAAAAGAAGTAGAAATAGATTAAATTATTATTAGTTTAAAAATTCCAAATATTTACTATTAGAATATGGTCCAATATTTTATTTAGAAAATCTATTTTAGAAAACTTAATTTTATAAATATATATATATATATATATATATATATATGTATAAAATATATTATAATCAATATTTTTTTGATATATAAAATTTCATGCATATCAAAAATGTAATCATATATATATATATATATATATATATATAATTTTAAATTTATTTTAAACTATTTATTATTTTTACAATAAATTCTTTTGATTAGAAAATATTTCCTATGTAGAATTAAGAGTATAAATAATAAAGATGTCTTTACTTGTCTTGGTTTCAAAAACACCAAAAATAAAAATTCATAGGTTGGTAAGAATGGATGAAGTGACTACATAGGTCTATTACTTGCTGTTGTTGTTATGTTGAAATAAAATCTTGCTGCTAGTATAATAAAATCAAAACCTTTGTAATGAGACATCCAATCATGTTGACTTAGGAACTTATTAGAATGCCAAAAGAGAGAACCTAATATTTTCTTCAATACTTTTTTTTTCTTAGTAGATACCTAATAATTATAATTTTTTTAGTTGTAAAATAATTTAAATTAATCTTATTAATTTTTCAATAAAATATTAAATAATAAAAAAAATGGATTCTACAAGTCTTACTTGGTAATATTTTTTAATTATAATAATTTATGTTTTATAGTTTAAATGGCTATAAGCATGTTATAATAAAAATTATTGAAGTGAATTGCCATTGAAGACCACAAGCAACAAAAAAATTGTCAGAAAGAGCAAACACTAGAAAGAAACAAGGGCCAAATTTTTCGTTGGTAGCTTCAATATCAATTGAAAAGAATAGAGAGAGGAATAGGAAGATAATAGAGAATATGGTATAGAGCAAAGAGAGCTAAGAAATAAAGGTGAAAGAAGAATAAAAAACAAGAAAAAAAAGCTAAGGGTCCCTTTTAAGACCAATTTGAAATTTTCAAACTAAAGAATCATGAAAAAGACATCAAGGGGCCGCCTTTGCACTCTTGCCATTCTAAAGTTGCAAGTGCAACCCATAATCCCTACTACTATGGTGATTAATTAAAACACCAACTTAATCAAGTAACTTTGACTTAAATTACTTTTATTTACAACTTAAAAAATAATTCTTTACCACCATCTTCAATGAGTTTCTGTCACTCTAGATATTTTTTTTAATCATAAATTCTTTATGAATTAACTACTATATGATTTTAATTGCTAAAATTTATTATTTTGGCCCTTAGTTTAAAAAGAAATCAATCAAAAAAATTAGTAGAAATCTATTAAATTATAGATCTATAATTATAGATAGTTATAATTATAGATCTATAATTATAGATAGTTATAATTATAGATAGTTATAATTATAGATAGTTATAATTATAGATAGTTATAATTATAGATAGTTATAATTATAGAAATCTATTAAATTATATTTAATAGATTTCTATAATTATAGATCTATAATTTAATTATAACTATAATTATATAGAAATTATAAATTAATATATAATATAATAACTATAATTATAGATCTATAATTTAATAGATTTCTACTAATTATAATTTCTATATTTAGTATAGATTAACTATAATTATAGATCTATAATTTAATAGATTTCTACTAATTTATATATAGATTAACTATAAATATAGAAATTATAGATCTATAATTATAGTTAAACTATATTAAATATAGAAATTATAGATCTATAATTATAGTTATTAATTATAGTTATAATTTAATAGATTTCTATAATTATAGATCTATAATTATAGAAATCTATTAAATTATTAGATCTATAATTATAGATAGTTATAATTATAGAAATCTATTAAATTATAGATCTATAATTATAGATCTATCATTATAGGTTTTGTACTATCTTAGAATATTGAAGGAAGCTAAAACGTATTCAATTTAAGAACTAATTAATTTTTAAAAAATTACTTATTAAATAGAAATAAAGTATTAAATCAAAAATTAACATGATTGAATTTTAAAATAATAAAGTATTATTATTACTATTATAAATAGATAGAACCAACTAGGATATTAAAAAAATGATCCTAAAAAGATATTATCAAAAACTTAGAATGCTTCTATCATGTTTAAAACACAACTAAATCTATAGAGTTTATTTTTATTATTTTTTATTTAAATATAAGTTAAAAGACATTGTTAGACTATTTATTTGACTATTTTATTACAAAATTTATTAAAATTTGAATTTTAAAAAATTAATTAATTAATAAATAAAATTATTGGTGGTACTCAAAAAAGACATCTCATATTGACTTGATTGGAACTTTGGTCTTGAGGTTAGCTTTGTTGCAATTTGTACCATTTTTTTAAAAATACATATTATAAAATTTTAAAGCATTTTTGGTAGCCTTTAAAGAAACATTTGTTGGTCATGATAAAATTAAATCTACAACAATGAAGATCTAAGCTCTTTGCCAATGTATATATTGTCATATTATATATCATCTTCTTTGAGAATGCACCAAGTACTTGATTGTGGAAGGTTAACTTGTATTTTGCGAGTAACAAAAAATCTAACCACTTTAGTAAAATCCTAAATTCTAATTTAATGTTAATAATTCTAATAAAATCCTAATTAAATCTTTAAAAAATTAATTTTTTTTTTAAATATTTTTAATAAAATTATGAAGAATATTAAAAAAATCATAAAGAACCCTAATAGTACCTACCAAATTTTACACTTCAGCAAAAGAATAATTTGTAGGATTTAAAAGAAAGTTTTTTTTAGATTATTTTAAAGAAATTAAGAAACATAAAACCTAAGTTGAGTTAAAATTTTCTTATATTACGAAAAAAAACTTAATTAGGCTATATTACTGGCTATATATGATAGCTTAGTAGAAGTAGTTAGTTCATAACAATGCCATATATGTACTATATTTTATTATTATAGGAATTTTTATATTGAAAAGAAAACATCTTATAATTTACAATTTGTTTTTCAATACCATCAATTAAATACGTAAATATTTTTTTATAAAAAAATAGTCCTAAAAATTTTAAATATATATATATATATATATATATATAGAGAGAGAGAGAGAGAGAGAGAGAGAGAGAGAGAGAGAGAAAATTAAAACTTAGACAAGGCATAAAAATAAAATGATTTATGTTTATGGTTGAATTTTTTTATATTTAAATTGAATAAAAATATGAATAAATAAATAAAATAAACTATTAAAAAATTGATTAAAAATTCTTAGTATTAATTTTACTATCAAAAACATGAATCACAACAATAAAACCTCAAACACTCTTATGTCACTCAAGAAGAGTATATATATCACTTAAAGTAGTATGATATTAGAACTAGAATGACCATTGTCAAAGGCAAGAAGAATAGAGACTCTTGAAACTAGACTAAGAACAAAAAAAGCATTCACAAAAATAAAGAAGGCTTTACTTTTGCTTTCATATATACTATCTAACTAGGAGCTATGTGGTGACGTTCTATAGCACCTCTAACATGTAACAACTTTGTAAGACACGTGTCTAAATTACAAGATAAGTTTCTTATATTTGCACCACATAGTTAGCTTGTACTACAAACTACTAATACATTCAATATGTAGTTAAGTTGTTGGCTAAGTTTTTAAGCTACTAAAAAAATACAAATATGTATAAAGTCAAATATGTGTCTATGAAGCTTTTAAGAAGCATTGCCATAAGTTAATATTAAATTTACTTACATTTATTTTCTACCTAACACTTCTTATCTAGATAAATATGTATGTCTATGACATCTATTCAATAGAAAATCAGAAGATAAAAGAAAAAAATTATTAATTTTAGAAAAAAAAATCTTATTTTTTGTATTTGTGTTAAATTAAAAATTTAAGAAGAATCATAAAAAAAAAAAAAAAAAAAAAAAAAAAAACTTACTATCAATTTCTTTGAATAGACCTTATAAAAATTAATGTTGTATAATGAATTGAAAATTTTAAATATTAATTAATATTGAAAGTTAAAAACTGAAAATAATTCAATCTTCTTATCTTTGAATTTATTACTATTAAGAAGAAAATAATATAGGTATAATTAACCAATCTTCAATTTGATGTTACCAAACAAAATAAAGCCAAAATAAGAAGTAGTTGAAGACTATTATAATAAATAAGGTTATCTATTCTACTAAAGAAATATACTAAGAATTTATAAAGTGTAAGATTGACTTCATTCAAAAGTAATTTAAAAGTTTAGAATAAAAAGATAAGAAAAAAAAATCTTAATTCTAGTTAACAATATCAAAAACAAACTAACAAAATTCAAGATATTTTATAATTTTATTAGAAGTAGCTCAAATTAATCAAAAAATTAAATTATAAAAAATAAATTTAATCTATTACAATAAATTTTAATCTATTTTATTAAAATATTTAAAAATTATTAATGTTGATCTTTATAATATTCTGAATTAAAATCAAATAATAGGATATTTATAAAATATTATAAAACCAAATAATATTAATAATTTAATTTATTTTATAATTAAGTTTAAATTTTTAATTTTTTTAAATCTAAAGTAATTTAAATAGATATGTAAAAAAATTCCTAATCATTTGAATATCAAAAAAAAAATAGAGTTAAATTCTATTAGTTGAACTTTTTTCTTGTTTCTTTTAAATATTACACACACTTATGATTTAAAACCAAATTTCTATGGCTTAAAAACATAAAATTAATTTAAACAAGTATTTTTCATTGCTTTTAGGATTTAAGATTTGAGATTTATGCTTAGAAGGGCCTCTTTAAGGTTTTTGATAAGTTTTTATTGTAGTTTTGCAATCACCTACCTCTTTTTTTTGGACTTGCTATGTGTGTAGTATGATTTGGAACTTAAATATGTTCTTAATAATTCATGAATATGCTTTAGTAATTATTCTTTTCTTATGCCTCAATACCAATATGTTAAATATTTTTCATTAAACACCCATTTACAACCATTACTTATATTATTTGAGGATAATAGAGCCAATTCTTATTCAATATTGTGCATGAAGAATTGACATTATTCTTCTATGTCCTTCTATTAACTTGCATCTATAAAGTTTATTATATCAAATAATGTTAATAGATTAGTAAAACAAGAAATATTAAAATAATCTTTTATTTATTTGATTAAAAATATGATTCTTTTATCATTAATTACATGGCTTTTTATTCTCATAAGATACCTCTTTTTATTTAAACAATGGTTTCTTATTACATATCTTTTTTTAAACATCTTATTAATATATTTTTTAATATTTTATAAAAATAAAGTATTATTTATGTTTGTATTTAATTATTTTTCCATTTAATATAAAAATTTAGAATTTTCTCAACAATTACACCATTTAAACTCATCTCTAAGTACTTAAATGTGGCCTCATATATTTAAAACCAAATACCACAATATTTGATGATTTTCTTAGTTTGCAAACATATGAGTCTTTAAGCCTTGATTTCTTTATAATATCTAATGAATGAACATTTAATATTCTTTTTTACTAAATTTAGTCTTTAAAGAATTGTATACCTTTGGATATATAATATATCAGCACATTGATTTTGTATTCTAAAAGTACCATAAATTCTTAAAACTTGGAAAAAAAAATTTATTGATTTAATTTAAGATTAATATCTTAGAAGTATTACAAAAAAAATTATGATTTTAAAATTTTAAAATATTTTTATAGAATTTTCATAAAAAATAATCTTATAAGCTTTTAAATGCCATTATTAAGAATTTAAGTAAGATTTAAAAGCATTAAGAGGTGTCTATAATATTTAGATAATTTTAAAGTTTATATCAAAGTTAATTATGAAAATGAGTAATTTTACTAGAAGAAATTAGTGTGAACAAAAAATAATATAAAATTAGATGCATTAATCTCATATGAATTATAGCATCTTAAAAATAGATGAGGAAATAAAACTAAGGACTTGAGATCATTCTAGAACCCTCTTTTACTACTTGTGAATCTTCATAATTATATAATTGAATGCCATTCAAGTATATCACAATTATCTCTATTTAATTTAATTTAATTTTTATATTTTTAATCTATTCAATTAATTAACATTAGATTTAGACCAATAGAGTCCAAATAATAAACAAACTTAGATCAATGGAATCCAAATATTAAATTAGCTTAGACTTATAGAGTCAAATAACAAATAAATTTAGACCAATAAGATCTAAACATTAAACAAACTTGAACTAGTAAGTAGTAAATAATAGACAAACCTAGACTAATAACATCTATGTAAGAATCTATGATAAGTTGGTGTCAGGAACATATATTTATTATAATTATTACCTAGGTGATATGAATAGGTAGAAGTAGGTAAAAATAGATTAATTTCATAATATCTTCTAGAAAAACTTTCTAGAAGCTTCCTAAAAGCTTCATAGATGTTGCTTTGGCTTTATATATGTTTATATTTGATTGGTAGATTAGAAACTTGGTCAAAAGTTAATCACATGCCACACAAGTTGATAGCTTATAGAACAAGCTAACTATGTGGCGCCTATATAGAAAACTTGCCTTGAAAGTTAAGATACGTGTTGTGCAAAGTCAACACGTTTTTGGAGGTCCTATAGAACGTCGCCACGTAGCTCTTAAGTAGATAGTATATATAAAGGTAAGAATGAAGCCTTCTTCACTCTTGTCAACTCCTTTCTTGCTTCTAGTCTAGTTTCAAGGGTCTCTAGTTTTTTTTTCTTTTAGAAATAGCCATTCCAATTTCTTTCTTAATATACATATTTAATTATTTCTATTTTTTTATTTTTTCTTTGAAAAAATTCTCACTTGTTTATTTATTTTTATTAAGTTCTTGTCCTTGATAGATTGACAAGAGTGCACTTATAATATCAGATCTTTGTCTAATCTTCATTAAGAGTAGATTACCCTTTTCTCTTGATAAGACATTAGCATATTAAAAGTTGCGGATTACCCTCTTCTAAACTGATATTGTTTTTAGTTTTTTTTTTGTTCTTAAGTCCCCTCTTCTATTTGTCTTGAGTGATATTAGACATCTTCTCTTTTCTAAGTGTTATCGTGGCCAAACTTACTATAATGAAGAAAGCAATGGCACAAATATAAGAGCAATTGAGGGAGTTAATGCTTGTGATGCATCAACTTAATTTACTACTATAAGGAGCAACAAGATTGGCAGGAAGTGAAGATATAGAAATGATTGGAACTGCTTCAACATCTACACCAAATCATGTCCCTTCTCCTATAGTGGAACATCCTTCTAGTATTAGAAAACTAAGAATTGTCCTACCGGAGAAGTTTGATGGCACCAAATCAAAGTTTAGAGGATTTATCAATCAAGTACAACTTGTGATTGAACTTCAATCCCAAAGCTATTCAACTCCAAGATCGCAAGTTAAATTCATTGGTATGCTTCTTTGAAGTTTAGCATTATCATGGTTTTCATCTTTCCTTGAATGACAAGATCTAATATTGGATAATCTGGAGGCTTTTTTGGTGGAGTTTTGATCTATGTATCGAGAACATGATGCAATTCATGTTGCAACTAACAAGATCCATATTTTACGACAAGGCAATTGATCAGTAATGTTGTATACTTCATAGTTTTGACAACTTACAATTGATATCAAGTAGGAGAATGATGCACTTGTTAGCCAATTTCTCTACGGATTACAATATGAGGTAAAAAAATTAATTCTCAACTTACTTGATCCTCAAACATTGAGTCAAGCAATTGACTTTGTTGTAAAATACAACAATCATCTTTTTGAATTTCTATTTGGAAACCATACAAGTAGACCTCAATGTTACTATAATTCAATGGCAACACCAACATCTCTTCAATACATACATTCGAAAGTAGAGGATATGCAAATTGATGCAGTACATTTCAAACCTCTTACTGAGCAAGAAAAGATTTATCATCGTCCAGAAGGATTGTGCTTATATTGTAGAGAACCTAAGCACATTGCTCAATATTGTCCAAAGAAGGGACGCAACCATAAAATGAAGAGTATGGCTATCAAAGAAGATAGTATGTTAGAAAACGAGTTTGTCCAGCTACAATATGGACCGTGCGACTGGAACCTTATACAACATCTAAAATAGGTCCTATTCTCTCCTCAGAATCCTCTCTTTGTTTTACAATAAATGTTATTCTAGGGCCTAAACATCACAAAACCTTTGCCTTATTAGATTCAGAAGCCTCAACATGTTTTTTAGATGAAGAATTTGCTAAAAGAGATAGCATACTTTTAATGAAGAAAACTAAACCTGCTCATATAGAAGTCATAGATGGTCGTCCATTGTCTTCAGAAGATGTTACTCATAAATTCCTTCCTATAGAAGTAGCCACTAATGGTCATAGTAGCTTTGTAATATTTAATATCATTAGATCTCCCTCTAATCTAATTATTTTAGGTTTATTATGGCTAAAAAAATATAATCCTAAAATAGATTTGACTTCTCATAGTCTTGACTTTTCTGAAAGTATAACTAAGAGCGTAATTAATTAAGTAGAAAGTCATAAGTCTAGCATAATTAAACTTGTATTTATAGGTGTAAGAACTTTCTTGTATGTTGCAAAAGAAGGATCACCTTGTGTCATTTATGCCACACTTGTTTCTGGTAGTGGATAGACTTCAAGTGGCATTCCAAGCCAATATGAAGATTTTTAAGATATATTTGAGAAGAAGAATGTAGATACTCATCTAGAACATCATTCTTGTGACTACTCAATTGACCTTCAAGAAAGAAAATAACTACAATTTGGACCAATTGTTAGGGATATAGTCCTTAGAACCTTCTAGAGACAAGTTTCTAAAACCTTCTAAAAATAAGTCTTTGGAACCTTCTAGAAGCTTCCTAGTTGATAGAAGTTGCTTGAGAAGCTTCCTAAATAGGAGTATATATTGGAATCGAGGCTGAAGAGTTCTTCAGTCTCGACAACACATCTCTTGGAGCTCTACCTCACCTCTCTGGTGTTGTTCTTATATTCATCTGATTAATCTAGTTCTTGCCAGTTCTTCTTGAACTTCTTGTTAGATCTCAAGCTTGTATTTCTGTGTTCGTGACAGTTTGTCGAGACTGAACTCACCTCAGATATCAGAGCTAGTTTCTTCCTCATTAGAATGTAGATTACCCCTCTGCTTGAAGATGTACTAGCATTTTACAGGTTGCGGATTACCCTCCTCTAAATTGATACTTCTTTTGTAACAATATTGGAGTCTTATTCTTTTTGGAGAGAGTGGATTATCTCTTTTCTTGAAGCTCTTAATGCATTTTAGAGTTTGTATAGTATCCTCCTCTAAACCAATATTATCTTCTTGTAGAGTCATTTCTGTCCTTCTCCTAGAATGGCTGGAGGTCAAGACATTAGTATGATGGAAAGTTCGGAGTCCAAGTTGGATGCTATCATGAATGCCGTCACTACATTATTGCAAAGAACTGCAGAGATTAAAGGAGTCATGGCAACGCTTCATAATGATGGAGTATCTGGGATGGCACATTCTAGGTTGCACCAGCCTCAAACTTCTGCACTTGGAGAAGCAACTTTACCTCAAGTTCGACAAGCACTGCTGGTTCTACAACATAAAGAGCTCCGAGTTAGCCTTTCGGACAAGTTCGATGGTACAAGTTTCAAGTTTCGAGGATTCATCAATCAAATCAAGTTGATAACAATTTTATAGCCCAAACACTATCCAATGGAGGAGTCATGTATTGGGCTTATTGGAACCTTACTTATAGGACAAGCTCTATTATGGTTTGTTCCTTTGTTTGAAAAACGATCGTCCATACTAAACAACTTTGAAACCTTTTTAGAAGCATTTGAGGAAGCATTTGGTGAACACGACAAGATTCAATGGGCTACAACAAAGATCCGGTCACTACGACAAAGGATGCGTTCTACATCAGTCTATGCATCGGATTTCAGGCAATTAGCATGCGACATCAATTGGGACGAAGAAGCATTGATAAATCAATTCTATTGGGGCTTAAGGAATGATGTGAAGGATTTGCTATTAACTCTTCGTGATCCGCAAACGCTCAACGAAGCTATTAGCCAAGCTGTGAAGTGTGATAACTGCCTATTCCAACATCGCCAAGATCAACGCTCAAGATAACATATGGTTCACCATGCCCCAACTATGTCTGCAAGCAACGTGAATTTACATTCAGAGGTAGAAGACATACAAATTGATGCAGTACGTGTCGAATCCCTTACTCTAGAAGAAAAAAAGTGGCGTATGGAGGAAGGTCTATGCTTATACTGCGGTGAAGAACGCCACAAAGTTGGAAATTGTTCCAAGAAGCAAAATCGATGCATTGTCAGGACCAGGGACATGTTTATTTAGGAAAACGAGGATACTTAGCCACAATAGGAACCATGCAACTGGACAATAAAATATCGCAACAACAACTAGGTTCCTTTCTTTCCACTCAACCTGAACTTTTTTTTACAATCCCTTTGTTTATTGGCCCTCAAAAACTGAGAATCTTAGTATTATTAGATTCATGAGCATCTGCTTGTTTCTTAGACGAAGAATATGTGAAGCGTCATAAGATCCCTTTAGTACAAAAACGTTGAGGTCATAGATGGATGACCTTTATTATCTAGTAGTATCATCCATGAATCAGAACCTATAGAAGTGACATTTAAGGGCCATAGTAGTCATATTATTTTCAATATTATTAGAACTCCATCAAATCCTATTAGTCTTGGTCTTTCCTGATTGGAAAAATATAACCCATCCATAGATTGAAGGTTGCAAAAGATGACCTTTTCCACAAAACCATCCAAGAGCAAGCCTAGTAGAAAACCCCGAATAGAGAAATCTTTATTCATTGGAGCAAAAGCGTTTGTAAGATCGTCCAAGGAAGGCACATCATTTGTCATTTATGTGGCTTCAACTACCGGAGAGAAGATCTCGACAGCAAGTATACTGGAGCAATATAAGGATTTTAAAGACGTATTTCAAAAGAAAAATGCCGACATGCTACCGAACACCGACCATATGATTGTGCCATAGACTTGCAAGAAGGAGCACAACCGCCTTTTGGCCCAATCTACAATCTATCGCAAACGGAGTTGGCAGAGTTGCAGAAGTACATCAATGAGAATCTAGCCAAGAACTTCATCCGTCATTCAAAATCGTCAGTTGGGGCACCCATTTTATTTGTGAAGAAGAAAGATGGCTCATTACAGATATGCGTCGACAATCGAGGCCTCAACAAGATAACAAAGAAGAATCGTTACTCGTTACCCTTGATTTTTGGTCTCTTAGAACAACTTGGACGTGCAAAGATCTTTACAAAACTTGATCTAAGGAGAGCTTACAACCTCGTACGAATCAAGGAAGGAGATGAGTGGAAGACAGCGTTTCGTACAAGGTATGGCCATTTGAGTATAATGTCATGCCCTTTGGTCTTACCAATGCTCCAGCGATCTTCCAACATATGATGAATGATATTTTTTGGGAGCACCTTGACGATTTTGTTGTCATCTACTTGGATGATATTATGATATTCTCCAAAAACGAGGAAGAGCATGAAAAGCACGTTCGTTTGGACTTGGAGAAACTACGCGAGGGAGGACTATATGCCAAGTTGGAGAAGTGTTTATTTCATCAAATAGAAATGGAATTTTTGAGATTTGTTGCGACTATGGAAGGCTTGAAGATGGACCCCAAGAAGGTAGAAGCAATCGTGTCCTGGAAAGTTCCAAAGACGGTTAGAAACGTACAATACTTTCTTGATTTTGCTAACTTCTATCAGATCTTCATGAAGAATTACTCTCAAGTCACTGCTCCTCTCACTCCGTTGACATGCAAAGATAAGCTGAAATGGGGACCTCTAGCGAAGAAGGTGTTTCAAGACCTGAAGACGGCATTTACTACGGCTCCAATCTTGGTACATCCAGACTTTACAAAGGCGTTCTATTTAGAAACTGATGCTTCAAATTTTACTTTGAGAGCTGTACTTTTACAAATGGGAGAAGACAAGAAGCTCCATCTGGTTGCATTCTATTCTTGAAAGTTCTCTGCTACTGAAATCAATTATAAGATCCACGATAAGGAACTTCTTGCTATAGTAGATTCTTTCCAAGAATGGCGTCACTTTCTTGAAAGAGCTGTACACCCAGTGACCGTATACATGGATCACAAGAATTTGGAGTATTTCATGTTGGCTCGAGTTCTAAATCGACTTCAAGCTCGGTGGAGTATGTTGCTATCTAGGTTCTATTTTGTTATCACTTATCAATCTCAAAAGCAGCAAGGACTATCCGATGCCTTATCAAGGAGATCATATCTTGTACTAAAGGCTGGAGAAGCAGCGTTTGATCAACAATGTATGACGTTGTTGAAGCTAGAGTAATTTCAGCTTTGCGCTACTATTGTGCCAATTGATGTTGACTTCTTGAACTAGGTACGTGCCGTGACCATTGAAGATTCAGTAGCCATTGATATCAAGTAGCGTGCCAATGACGATAAGTTCAAGGTGGAGAGAGATCTATTATACTTTGAGGAGTGGTTGTATATTCCAAAAGGACCAACACGACTCCGAGTTCTTCAATCTCGCCACGATTTTCCAACTGCGGGACATTTTGGATTCAACAAGACCTTGGAGCTTATTTCTTGAGATTTCTGGTGGCTCCAAATGTGGAAGGATGTGAAAGATTTTGTCTTCTCCTACGACATTTGTTAAAGATTCAAGAATCCTCGGCATCGCCCTAATGGACTTCTACAGCTTTTGCCGATTCCACGTCGACCATGGTCTTCAGTTTCCATAGACTTCATTATGGACCTGCCATTATCAAATTCATTTGACAACATCTTTGTCGTGGTAGATCAGCTTACAAAGATGGCGCACTTTGTCCCTTGCAAGAAGACATCGTCTAGTGAAGTCACAGCAAGACTCTTTTTCGATAATGTGTATCGATATCATGGACTACCAGATGATATCATATCAGATCGAGGAACCCAGTTTGTATCAAAGTTTAGGAGATCTCTCTTTGAGATACTGAAGGTGGATATCAAGCTTTCTTCGGCTTTTCATCTTGAAACTGACAACCAAATAAAACGGGTGAACCTAGTCTTAGAACAATACTTACGATGCAACATCAACTATTAGCAAGACGATTGGACTGCATATCTACAGCTAGCCAAGTTTGCATATAACAACACCCTCCATGCGTCGACTCAATACACACTATTCTTTTTCAACTACGAGTATCATCCGAAGCTTGATTTATTGAGTCCATCAACAAATAACATTCTAGCAGCTGAAGGATTTACGAAGCAACTATTAGAGCTTCAAACTATGTTGAAGCTTCAATTACAATCCGCTCAAGAATCCTACAAGGCGTCTGTAGATAGATTTGGGAATCGAGCACCTACTTTCAAAATTGGAGATAAAGCATGGCTTCTTCATCGAAATATCAAGACCAAGCGACCATGTGATAAGTTGGACTATCAAAGATTGAGACCATTTATTATCTAGAAGCAAATCAATCCAATGTCGTACCGTCTGGAATGACCAGCTTCTATGAAGGGACATCCAATCTTTCATGTTTCTCTGTTGGAGCCTTATCGAGAGTCGTCTTTTCTTGGAAGAGTGCAATGTGTGCCACCTAATATTGAAATCCAGAACCACGAGGAATACGAGGTCAAAAAGGTACTGGATTCATGACGAAGATGGGGTAAGTTGGAGTATCTTGTTCATTGGTGTATCTACGACCTTAATGAGCAAACGTGGGAGCCAGTTGAAAATCTCGCCAATGCGCCATAAAAGGTACAAGAATTTCATCAATAATATTCTCATAAACCTAAGCCGGTTTGACGATAACTTCCTTCTGAAGCTTGCTCATCCAAGAATATAAGAAAGGAGAAGAGCACCACCAAAAGTCGTAGTTGATGTAGTTATTTTCTCCAAGATAAAGTAGAATTTTTTCAATAGCCATAGTTTGGTCTTCTAATATGGATAGCCAAGAGATAAATACTATGCCAGTCAGATTATCTCAACCGACTAGCTCACGAAGGCAACCTCGAGATGAAAAACCGCTTACACCACGACGACGGCAGAGGATACCAAGTAACTGATCACTGGTGATTGTATTGGAGATTGAGCCTGCTTACGATGGTCAGCCAGAAGGCATGTTTGCAGGATAATTTCATAATGAGGACACGGAAGTTCATGCTTGGTCAGAAGTCGAAGGCGTGGGCCACTACCGTTGGCTTCTAGGGCCAATGAACCACTTGCCTCGTGAACAACAGTTGGAGTTCATAGCAGACGTTATGCAACAGATTTTCATTTTCTTGCGTTGGTACTGATTAACAACAACATTGCTTCTCAGAGACCTCGAAGCTAAAGGAGGGGGTGATCTTAGGGACATAGTCCTTAGAACCTTCTAGAAACAAGTTTCTAGAACCTTCTAAAAGTAAGTCTCTGGAACCTTCTAGAAGCTTCCTAGTTAGTAGAAGTTGCTTGAGAAGCTTCCTAGTTGGTAGAAATTGCTTGAGAAGCTTCCTAAATAGGAGTATATATTGGAATCGAGGTTGAAGAGTTCTTCAATCTCAACAACATATTTCTTGGAGCTCTAGCTCACCTCTCTGGTGTTATTCTTGTATTCATCTCATTAATCTAGTTCTTGCCAGTTCTTCTTGAACTTCTTGTTAGATCTCAAGCTTGTATTTATATGTCCGTGACATCAATCTATAATTTATTACAAAATGAGTTGACTAAATTCAAGGAGTATATTGAAGAGAATTTGGCCAAAAACTTCATACGCCATTTCAAAATTCCAGCAAGGGCTCTAATTTTATTTATGAAGAAAAAAGATGGATCATTGCGGATGTTTGTTGATTATCGAAGACTCAACAAAATCACCATCAAGAACAAGAATCCACTACCTTTGATATCTACACTCATTGATCAATTGAATCAAGCTAAGATCTATACAAAAATAGATTTACGACGAGCATACAACCTGGTACGCATCAAAGAATGAGATGAATGGAAGACAATATTTTGAACAAGATATAGACATTTCGAATACAATGTCATGCCTTTTGGACTTACAAATGCATTAGTAGCATTCCAACATCTTATGAATGATGTCTTTTGAGAGTTTTTAGATGATTTTATTGTGTGTTACCTAGACGATATCTTAATCTATTCTAAGAACACAAAAGAACATAAACTTCATATTCGTCATGGATTACAAAAACTAAGAGATGCATAACTCTATGCCAAGATAAAAAAAAAAAAAAAATGTATTTTACATTAATCAAGTTGACTTCTTAGGATACATCATTTGAAATGATGGACTTATCATAGATCCTAAGAAAGTTCAAGCTATTATGGATTGAAAGATTCAAAAAACGATAAGAGATGTCCAATGTTTTTTGGGATTTGTCAACTACTACAGGATCTTCATCAAAGACTTCTTTCAAGTTGCAGCTCCACGTACAAGTTTGACTTGTAAAGACAAACTTTAATGGAATCAAGAAACAGAAGTAGTATTTGAAGCTTTAAAGACAACCTTTGTTTTTGCACCAATCTTATATTGTGTCACTTTTTTAAGCCATTTTTTATTGAAATAGATGCATTAGACTTTGCTTTGGGTACCGTATTGTCACAAATGGGAACAGATGATAAACTTCACCCAGTAGCTTTTCATTCCAGAAAATTTTCAGCAATCAAGATCAACTACGAGATCCATGACAAAGAACTTCTTACAATCGTGGATTCATTTCAAGAATGGAGCCATTATCTAGAAGGTGCTCCTAGTCCAATCATCATATATAAGAATCATAAGAACGTTGAATATTTTATGTCAGCACATATTTTAAATCATCGCCAAGTCCGTTGGAGTATGTCTTTGTCAATATTTGAATTCAAGATTACTTATCGATCAAGAAAACAACAAGGTTTGTCAAATGTATTCTCTAGATGATCTTACTTTGTATCAAAGGAAAGAGATGCTGCTTTTCATGAGCAACGGATAATTCTCTTGAAGCCAAAGTATCTTTATCTTCAAGCAATGAAATCAATAAGAATAATTGATTCAACTTTCAATAAGCAAGTTTAGTCAAGTATGTCTTTTGATCCTCTTATTCGTGATATTAAAGAAAATCCTTCAAAGCCTCATGTTACTTCCAAGTTTGAATTCAAGAATAATCTATTATATTTTGAGGGACGCCTATATGTTCGTGAAGGTGAAGATTGATTATGTGCTCTTCAAGCTTGTCATGACTTTCCAACAGTAGGATATTTTGGGTACAATAAAACTTTGGAACTAATATCCAAAGATTTTTGGTGGCCCCAAATGTGGAAGGCAATCAAAGATTTTGTACAATCTTGTAATGTTTTCTCAAGATCAAAAATTCCTTATCATCAACCTTATAGACTTCTTCAGCCATTACCCATTTCAGAACAACTATGGTCTTCTCTTTCTATGGATTTCATCATAGATCTTCCAATCTCAGATTCTTATGACTCTATATTCATGATAGTAGATTGTTTTATCAAGATGGCATATTTTGTACTATGTACAAAATCTGTCACAAGTGAAAAAACAGCTAAGCTCTCTCTTGACAATATCTATCGCTATCATGGATTATCCAAGGATATTATATTAGATAGAGGAACTCAATTTGTATCAAGATTTTGGTGGATTCTTTTCAAGATTCTAAAAGTAGATATGAAATTATCTTCAACATTCCATCTTCAAACTGATGGACAAACAGAGCATGTTAATCAAGTTTTGGAGTAGTATTTAAGATATACCATCAACTACCAATAAGATAATTAGACAAATCTATTGCCATTGATAGAGTTTGCTTATAATAACACAGTACATTCTTCTACAAAACAAACATCTTTCTTTGTCAATTATGGTTATCATCTACGACTTGATACTTTTGACTTTTCAAAAGCTGATAATCTTATGGCAAAAGATTTGGCAAATCATTTGTTAGAGCTATATGTAACAATGAAGGTGCAGTTAAAAGAAGCTCAAGAATGACAAAAGAACAATGCGGATGTCTATCAAAGGGAATAACCACCACTCCACATGGGTGACAAGGTATAGTTACTTTGTGGCAATATCAAGACCACTCGTCCTTGTGACAAGTTGAACTATCAAAGACTTAGACCATTTTCTATTTCTATACAAATCAATCTAGTTGCATATTATTTACACCTATCAGAGTTGATGAAAATCTATCTAGTATTCCATATGTCTCTTTTTAAACCATACAAGATAGTCGACATACCAAGAAGAAGACAAGCTCCACCTCATCCTATAGAAGTAGACAATAATGAAGAGTTCGAAGTGGAAGAAGTCCTAGATTCAAGGTGGCACCAAAATAAATTGGAATATCTTGTGTATTGGTGCGGATAAGATATTAGTGAATGCACAAGGGAGCCAATAAAGAATCTTGTAAATGCAACAAATGCGGTGGAGGCTTTTCATTGATGACATCCATCAAAATTAAGGTGAAAACCTTCATTATAAAAGAAACAAGATCTAGGCAAGATAACATTCTACTTTCAATCCTTGTTTATAGCTTCTTTGTAGTTGTGACGTTGAAAAAATGAAGAACCGGCAACCAACAGATTCGACTTAAGAACCTTTGTTTGCTGACCTGTCAGATGAGACATTACGATTGTCACAACCTTTAAGATGATGCAACTGAGATGAAGATCCACAAGAACGACATGTTCTTCCTTGAATAGATGGCAAGATACAATGTGTTTGATATCATAACCTTAGAAAGGACTCCCAATGTTTGGTGAATTTACTAGAAGTAGAAACAACTTATGACAATATTCTAAATGTTTTATTTAAATGAAGTTATGAAGGCCTCAACAACGATCAAATAACTAGGTGGTCTTCTTACCCTGGTATGGGATACTATCGATGGTTAAAAGGCCCTATCAATCATCTTTGAAGAGAATAAAGATCAAAATATGTGGCAAATATAATTTGTTACATCTTAGACTTCCTCGACATGTGATCACTGCTCCTCGTGGAACTCGTCTATAGAAAGGGAGGTAATATCATGCACATATATTTACTATAATTGTTACCTAGATGATATAAATATGTAGAAGTAGGTAAAAATAAATTAATTTCATAATATCTTCTAAAGAAGCTTCCTAGAAGCTTTATAGATGTTGCTTTGGCTTTACATGTGTTTATACTTGATTGGTAGGTTAGAAACTTGGTCAACAAGTTAATCACGTGCCACATATGTTGGTAGCTTGCAGAACAAGCTAACTATGTGGTGCCTATATAGAAAACTTGCCTTGAAAGTTAAGATATATGTTGTGCAAAGTCAACACGTTTTTGGAGGTCCTATAGAACATCGCTACATAGCTCCTAGGTAGATAGTATATAGAGAGGCAAGAGTGAAGTCTTCTTCACTCTTGTCAACTCCTTTCTTGCTTCTAGTCTAGTTTCAAGGGTTTCTAGTTTTCTTGTCTTTTGGCAATAGCCATTCCAATTTCTTTCTTAATATACATATTTATTTATTTCTATTTTTTTATCTTTCTTTGAAAAAAGTCTCACTTGTTTATTTGTTTTTATGAAGTTCTTGTCCTTGACAGTTGGATATTTTCAATCTATCCAAAAACCAAATCCTTTTAATATAAAAAATTAAATTTAAATAAAATAATAAAGTAGCCACTTAAGCAAAATAATAAAAGACTCTATTTACATAGAACTAATATAAACGTACTACAAACCTAAGTAAAAGCAACTCTTGAAATTAGTATTTTAGCCAATTTGATTGAAATTTTATATCCCATCTAAACTATACCAATATTTGTAATTAATGTGTAAATATGAATAGTATATATTTCTAATTAGTATGATATATACTACTCAAATGATACATATTTTTTGGCTATAATATATATTATTTATAGAATAATAAAAATTACATTATAATAACAGTCTAATAAGGCATAGATTTGGATTTGTCAACGATTTATTGTTTTCTTCAACTCAACGTTGATTTCTTAATTGAAATCTTTGAATTCTAATTCTAAAATCTACACATTTTAGTCTTCAAATCCTAGGGTTTATTACATAAGGGCAAAATTTAGAATCTAAAAACTATTTAACTATCATCCACTGTAACATCAAGTTAAAAAAATATCCTCTTGAGTGAAGACTTTATCTCTAAGGTGACAAATTTTTATATAACTAAGCTCATGAATAAAGATGTGAATTAATTAATTACTAATATTTATATATAGGATGCGAGATTACTTGGCTCTAGAATATCTTATAAATCATATCCTAACATCCAAAGTGGATGTCTACAACTTTGGCATGACACTTCTAAAAATCATTAATAGAAAACATACTATAGATTTGAATTAATCAATTGATAAGTGCTTCTACATTGCATAGGCATATAAGGAGATTGCAAAGAATCAACACTTGATTAGCCTTCTAATGATAGATTGGTAAAAAAGAGCATAGATGTAGAGGAGCTTCAAAGGATATTGTATAGGAGGTTGTAGTGCATTCAAGACAATCTTATGAAGCAATCTAACATAAGAGATGTTGTGAAGATGCTGAAAGATGTCTTAGATGTTAATAATGTGCTTACTCCTCCATTCTACATTGCTCTAATTGATAAAGCTAGCAACTTAAGAGATTTAATTATTCCTAGCACTAATAAGAAAAAATCATAATTTATGAATAGAATCTCATTTAAATATATACAAAAAATTTCAAGCAAGTAGGAATAGTTACATATGTATAATACTTGTTGAAGCCAGATTGCATATGCAAAATATATTAAATATAAAAAATCCAAAGTCTACATATTATTTAAGTATAAATTTGAATAGTATATATTATATTATTCAAAATAGCATGCTACTAGCATGTATTTTAATTTAATATTTTACGAACTATAAACCCTCACTTATGTCTTAAAGGCACTTTTAAAATATTTTAATATACATTAATTATGGATATTGGTGTAATTATCTTAGACCTAATTTAATATTATTTTTTTTGTTTTCTTACATTTTAATATTGATCACAATAAATTTTTCTTGGTTTGATTTATAATTATAATCAAAGAAAATTTACTCAATCACAATTTTGTTCAACTTATTTACAAGGTAGAATTTAATTATATTAGAGTTATTTAAAATTTATAATATTTCAAATTTATCTTATTTAGAAATTTTTTGGAGATAAATTTCTATTTATATTAAAGTATTTAAATAGGTTTTTTCACTAAAATATGGATTATTAAAATTTGGATCGATATAAGCATATCATACTAAAGTTTAGACTACAAGTTGATGAGTGAGAAATCCAAGCTTAAGATTAGCAAAACATATAGTACCAAAATCCAAGCTAAAGATCTTCTAAGTAGATGTTCTAATTATAGACTAAGCTATACATATAGTATAAAAGTTTAGACTAAAAGCCTTCTACGAGAACGTTCAAATTTCAAACCAATATATGCATATATATATATATATATATATATATATAATCTTTTTTTCTTTTTCTTTTTTTTTTAACTTCATTCTTCCAATGGTAGTTATTATTTTTAGATAAAATATTTTTTTGACTAACTTAAAAATTAATTTTAATAAACTTCTTGTATTTTAGTTTAGTATAATTTTATTTTTTAAATAAGTCTAAATTACTCATTTTTGGTGTTATTAAAAAGATAAAAAAGAATCACCTAGAAAAATCAAAAAAGACTATAATTTTTGTAAAATACTTAGGTTATAAGATACAATAGAAGATTTTTTTTTAAAATATAAAATTTAAATCACCTAAACCATTCATGATGCTAATTTGCCATATCAAAATTTAATAACTATTATTTTATTTACATATTAGTATATCCAAAAAAAATTAAAATAACATAATAAAAGATATAAAAATATGTAGATTTTTTTTTGATTTTTTATGGCGGTTAAAGTTATTTAATTAATCAAAAAAATAAAATATATATTTAAATTATTTTTTGGCCCAATAGCTATTCTATTTTTTGTTCCTTAAGTCAATTGAATTAAAATAATAGTCCAAACTTCATGATTTATTTTGACTAAATTTAATAAAAAATATATATGTATTGAATAGACCATAGTTAACTAAGAATATAATCTTACCTAATAGAAAAATAAATAAGTAAATAAATAAACTGAATCTAAAATTTTAAATTTAATATAATTATATTTGGATTAAATTTAGAATGTTATATATAAATTTATAATGTTATATATATTTTATTTTTTATAATAAAATATGTAGAATTTTAAATAAAAATAGCACAAATAAACAAAAAAAGTATTATATTATTTTATTTTTTGCACCTCTTGAATAGAATAAATAATCCTTTACAAATTTTAGAAATACATAAAAGTACACAAAGAGTAGAATTGAACCATGTCTTTTTTTTTTTACAAAATGGCATATTATCTTTGTATATGGAAACAGTAGAAGGCCTTTCTATAAAATGAGATACCTTAATTATTAAACTTTACACTTCATATAAAATATCCTACATAATTTAGACACTACTTTGTAGAATTTGCATATAAACATTCGGATGCAAAGAAATGCATTACTCTTTGAAGTAGAGATATGGAGTAATAATAAAGTATGACTACTTGTTTAATCTTGTATTCTTCAATTTAACATGGTACATGACAAAATGTATGCAAGAAAACATAAAAATAACTTCATTAAATGGACACATTTTTTAAAATATAGAATAAATCATAAATGTGATAAAGATTGTAAGAAACTAGAAAAAGCAATGACAATCTCTTGAAAAAATAGAAATCCTAGTGGAAATCTCATCATTCACTCTGTACAATTACAAAGCAAGTGGAGAATTACTAAACAAGTGGGCTACATGCCAATTTGTATCATATCTTATTTGCCTAAGCATGCGTCAACGAGGTAAAAGAACCTGCGCAGTCTTGCTCTTCTACTTCATTCATCAATCAATGCAATGAATATACTCATATTATCTCACAAAGCATTGCTCATCAATGTCTAAAATCATTTTGCCATACGTTGGATAGATACAGTGAAAAACATTGCACTAAAAATCCAGTAGCGCTAAAAATACATTTTTGCCCACTCTGAAAACTGGACAGAATCTCACATTTTCAAGCAGCACCTACTTGGTAGCCAGTATAAATCTACCCACACTTCCCCATGACCTGGAGGGCAAGCAAATGGAGCACACAAGAGCCGTAATGCAGGTCAAATCCAGCCAAAGAAAGGAAAAGCATGAGATAAATTTAACTCTGTTATCATACCCAGATTAGAAAGCTATGCGAATTAGTTGCCTCGAGTCAACAACAGGCTTTTTTTGCTACTGGATCGCTTGTGCGTATCCTGATGGAGCTGACATGTTTTAAACGTTTCATTGCAGAGGCGAAGGTCCGGAGCACGCTGAAGCTTTCGCATCTTCGAATCCCATAGATAAGTGCGAGTCGCCCTTATGCTCTCCACCTATAGTTCTGGTTCCAGTGTTGCAGAAATCCATTCCTTCCTTTTCTTCTGACCATCCTAGATTAGCCCCTTTCTCGGTTAAAGCATTTGCATCAGTTTTTTCTTTCAGGATGACGACGACGGGAAGGGTCGCTCTTATAGAGGAATACATGGCTTACAGTGACACTGAAATTTTCTTCCCCAACATTCTCACTTGCGCTGCTGTCGCCATTCGCTTGCAAACTGGGTTCATCGGATTGCACTTAACACCATGTGTCCCCATGAAGCTCATAAACGAAGCTCTCACGTATATGTACTATAAGGTCGGGCAGCCATCTCTTCAACCTCCAGGAAATTTAGCTCAGGAAGTGGTCTTCTTTGGAAACGATGATTGGGAGTCGACGGATAAAACTCCTGCTGAGGGCATCTCTAGGAAAGAGAAGAAGGATTTTATATTGGCGAGTTTGAAATCATATTTCCAGGTGACACCTCGTGAAGTTAAAAAGTTGAATACTCATGGTTCAGATTTGTGGTTGCATGCCCCAGTGCCCCCCAGTACTTCGGGGATGAGGGTGATTAGATCCGACGCCTCAACAACTTACTCGCAACCATCAGAGGACAATTCCACCGTCCGAAAATTGTATTATAGAGATGTTAAGGATGAGAGCACGTTCAAAGTGGGCCCTCTCAGGATGCCCCCGCCACTCTTGCTGAATTCTGCAGCGCAGGATCTCACTAGATGGATTGACCTGTAGATCGAGAATAAACGGGTGGTGTGGTATCTTCAAGGGGTTGTGTGAGAGGTGCCAGAGAGGGATTGTAGATCTGATAGTGTGCGCGGTCTTGTGTTTCGAGGTTGGATGTGTGTGGCTTGCAATTGTGAAGGATATGTAGGTGGCAACACGTTGTAAATTTTTCCCATGCGAGACCAAAAATGTATTCGCCATTGCAAGCTATGAAGCATGTTGATGTTAATAATACTACTTTCAATCATTGTGATGCACAACCAGTGAGTGCCAGCGACGATTGCACAAGCACTGAATGATTCTACAGCTTTCATCCACAGTGAACTTGGCATTGTAGACTTTTGAAGGAGGGTTTTAATAACGTGAGCTTCAGGTTCTTAGGGGGCGGTGCAACATTTACATGAGCACCCCTGGACCACAAAATTAAGGCTAATTACGGGCTCTTCGGTGCTCTTTAAAAAGGTGTAGTAGTTAGGGTTTGACATGTGAGGTGTGCAGTGTGGCAGCGATGCAAGATCAAGGTCAGTGTGGCGCATCTTGTCATTGAACAAGATGCGCACCGCACCACAGTGCATACAGATTTCAATAAAGCAATTACTGAGAGTGTTCTCCCATGGATGTAGCTTTTTTATTGGAAGTGAACCACGTATATCTTGTGTACGTGTGATTGAATTGACTCCGAATTTTAGTGCGTTTGGTGATTAGTGCAATGTAATTTCACAACATTTGCCACTTTATTAGTGTTCTTGTGCGATTGTGAGTTTGTTGTGTCACTCGTTTGTTTTATTACGTCCTAATTAGAAGATGCCTGCTTGTTCTACTCCATTCCAAAAGAAACACAAGATTGAGTATGCGCTATCTATTACTACCCGTGATATCAAGGACAATGTTGATACTGTCCAGTGTCAATTTTGTGTCCATCTTGGTCGGGAAACCAGTAAGGAAGAGTGTAGGATGCGCAAATGGACTGAGAATGTAATGGTGTAGACGGCGCCATTCCAGCTTGAGCTGTACTGTTCAATTCATCAACAAGCACACGTCTAGGCTTGGAAGGAGTACCAGGTATTGTCAACAAGAAGAAATTCTTTGATAGCCAAAAGAAGACCAATCCAGACGCCTTCTTTGACAAAAGCAGCAATGCCTTGCAGATGAAGATCTCCAAAGCAATTGTCGATCTGGTCGGAGAGTTATTTTTCCATCCTAAAGACGATATGGAAGACAGGGAGCGAGAGCCCATTACCAAAGCAAACACGATGAAATTGTTTGAGCTAAGTCAAGATGGTCCTTCATATCTGGTTACGATCAACAATCCTACTCGTTTTTGGCTTGTCGTTCCGTCAGACTTTCCAAGTCATCGACCAACACTAGACCTTTACAAAGAACGCAAAACTTGCTGGGCTAAACGATGTCGAGCAATTTGTCCAAATTCTTGTCGCCACCAACAACCTCCAGCATCTCCACAAAATAAAACCCTTGTCAATCCATCTGTCTAGGCGTTTTCACTAGCAGGCGACGGTTTGACTCATTGTGGAGTATCTTATCTTGACGTCCTTCTTTGCCTGATTGGCATCTTGCTTAATATCCACTTATAAATTTTGCCCTTCTTTGTTTGTCATAAATTAGTGAAATTTTCAACCTAATTTTAAAAATATTAGACATTTTGTTTATAGCTTAATGCAACAAGAATTGTTACACTTCTTACAAAATAAGCAATGTGATGCTAAAATTCACTCTTTATTTCAAATTATAAGATGGTTTCAATTTAGAGTTGCTTGTAATTAGTGGTGTGAAGTACAAGAAGCAATAAACAAGAACAAAAGAAGTACAATACAAAACAAGTGAAAGGAATGCAATCAAATAATTACACATCATAAAATTTAGTCAAAGTTTGTTCATTTGATTTTTACTAAATTCAAATAAAATTAAAATATATTTTTTAAATTTTTAGATAAATAATTTTATTATTTTTCTAATCCTAGTTATTATAAGTAACTTATGAAGGTTTAAAAATATGAAGTAAATAATTAAAAAGTTAAGTGAATAAATTTTACTTCAAAAATAATTTGCTTAAAAAATCAAGGGTTTGAACTTCTCTAAGGCTCACAAGTAGTGTATATGAATATTTTAAAAAGGCTTTGAGGCTTTAATCTTATCCTCTTACCTACATCTAAGGTGCTACAATCCATATAAGACTTGTATATGACCCTTCTTAAAAGAACTAGACTAGTTGTTGGTCTTCCTATTTTATATTAGTAGAACTAATATTTTTGCATCTTTGACTACAATATAGCATTCAAAAACATCCAATTAGCCTAAGAACCTTGTAAGGCCTAAAATTCTTGTTTTAAAAATTTCTAAAATATTTTAAATAATTCTAAATAAATTTCTAATTAAATTCTAAATAAATTTTTAGATGGATTTTTTTATAAATAATAAATATGAAGAGAAGGTTAATATTGATAATAAAATCAATAACTAAATATTAATACTTAATAAAAAAAATAAAAGTAGTAAATCAACCAAAATAATTATCTCAAAGATTTAATAATATTTTATTTTGATGACTTTTCTAATAAGATTTTTATATTTTATAAATATTTTTAAATTCTAATAAATACTTAAATAATCAAAAGATTTTTAAATTCTAATTTTTTTGCAATCAAAGAACTTAAAATTATACTTTAAGAATTCTACTAATTAAGATCTATTAGTGGGATTCACAAGCAACAAATTCTATACTTAAGATTTGGTGTGTGGCGCATCAACTTGATTTTATTGTTAAAATGGTTACCAAAGAAGTTGGTAATGAAGTTTTTTACAATATTATTCATATATTCTCATTTTATCTTTGTATTCAACAAAATCTAATTATTGCAATGAAGTCTAAATTAGCAAAGAATACAATGTAATAAGTATAAATTAGAAAGTTGATTGGATGGTGGTACATAACAACCAATATCTTTTAGAGCACATTGAATAAAGGAGGCCGATCTAGACACTATTAACAACTTAGTGGATTATTGCAGCTAAAGTCTCACCTTTATACAACTTATGTAATGTGATATTTGCCACCTTACAATCAAAAAAATTGATGATGTTTTAATAGACATGTAAAAATATTGGTATAATAGATAAATTATGTACTTGTTAGGGACATAGTCCTTAGACCTTTCTAGAGACAAGTTTCTAGAACCTTCTAGAAAGAAGTCTCTAGAAACTTCCAGAAGATTCCTTCAATATTCTCTTGGAATATTCTTCAAAGATTCCCTAAAGACTCTTTGAAGATTCCCTAAAGATTCTCTTAGAATGGTCTAGAAGATTCTTAGAATATTCTAGTAGATTCTAGGAAGTTACTTGAGAAGCTTCCTAGCTCTTAGGTAGTTGCTCGAGAAGCTTCATAGTTCTTGGGAAGCTTCTTGATGCGCTTCCTTAGAACCATAGGCCAGTAGTATATATAGGAGTCGAGGCTGAAGAGTTCTTCAGTCTCGACAACACATCTCTTGGAGTTCTAACTCACCTTTCTGGTGTTGTTCTTGTACTCATCTGTTTAATCTAGTTTTGCCACTTCTTCTTGAACTTCTTGTTAGATTTCAAGTCTATATTTTGTGTCCGTGACAGTTTGTCGAGACTACACTAACTTGAGATATCAGAGCTAGTTCTTTCTTAGTAGAGTGTGGATTACCCCTCTACTTGAAGGTATACTAGCATTTTTTAGAGGTTGCGGATTACCCTCCTCTAAACTGATACTTCTTCTGTTACAATATTGGAGTCTTATTCTTCTTGGAGAGAGTGGATTACCCCTCTTCTTGAAATTCTTAAGGCATTTTATAGGTTGTAGATTACCCTCCTATAAACCAATATTGCCTCTTATAGGGTCATTTTTGTCCTTCTTTTAGAATGGCTGGAGGTCAAGACATTAGTATGACAGAAAGTTCGGAGTCTAAGTTAGATGCTATTATGAATGTCCTCGCTACGTTATCACAAAGAACTGCAGAGATTGAAGGAGTGGTGGCAAGGCTTCATAATGATGGAGTATCTGGGATAGCACAATCTAAACTACACCAGCCTCAAATTTCGGCACTTGGAGAAACAACTTTACCTCAAGTTCGACAAGAACCACTAATTCTACAACATAAGGAGCCTCGAGTTAGCCTTCCAGATAAGTTTGATGGAACACGTTCCAAGTTTCAAGGATTCGTCAATCAAATCAGGTTGATAACAGTTTTACAGCCCAAACGATATCCAACGGAGGAGTCACGTGTTGGGCTTGTTGGAACCTTACTTACGGGACAAGCTCTATCATGGTTTGCTCCTTTGTTTGAGAAACGATCATCTATATTAAACAACTTCGAAACCTTTTTAGAAGCATTTGCGGAAGCATTTGGTGAACACGATAAGGTTCGATGGGCTACAACAAAGATCCGGTCGCTACGACAAGGGATGCGTTCTACATCAGTCTATGCTTCAGATTTCAGGCAATTAGTATGCGACATCAATTGGGATGAAGAAGCGTTGATGAGTCAATTCTATTGGGGTTTAAGAGATGATGTGAAGGATTTGCTGTTAACTCTTCCTGATCCACGAACGCTCAATGAAGCCATTAGCCAAGCTGTGAAGTGTGATAATCGCCTATTCCAACGTCGCCAAGACCAACGCTCAAGACAACATACAATTCGCCATGCTCCAACTATGTCGGTAGACGGTGTGAATTCGCATTCAGAGGTGGAAGACATGCAAATTGATGCGGTACATATTAAATCTCTTACTATAGAAGAAAAAAAGCGACGTATGGAGGAAAATTTATGCTTGTATTGCGGTGGAGAAGGCCACAAAGTCGGAAACTGCCCCAAAAAGCAAAATCGAGGCATAGTCAAGACTAAGGGAGTATTTGTTCAGGAAAACGAGGATGCCCAGCCACAGTAGGAACCGTGCGGCTGGACAATGAAATATCCCAACAACAATTAGGTTCCTTTCTTTCTGCCCAACCTGCACTTTGTTTTACAATCCCTCTGTTTATCGGCCCTCAAAAACTGAGAACCTTAGCACTACTAGACTCAGGAGCATCTTCTTGTTTTTTAGACGAAGAATTTGCAAAGCGTCATAAGATCCGTTTAGTACAAAAATCAAAACCTGTTCATGTTGAGGTCATAGATGGGTGACCTTTATTGTCTGGTAGCATCACCCATGAATCAAAACCTATAGAAGTAACGTTTAAAGACCATAGTAGTCATATTATTTTTAATATTATTAGAACCCCATCAAATCCTATTATTCTTGGTCTTTCTTGGTTGGAAAAACATAATCCATTGATAGATTGGAGGTTGCGGAAGATGACTTTTCCCACAAAACCACCCAAGAAAAAACCTAGTAAAAAACCTCGAAAAAAGAAATCCTTATTCATTGGAGCAAGAGCGTTTATAAGATCATCTAAGGAAGGCAATCCATTTGTCATTTATGCGGCTCCAACTACCGAGGAGAAGATCACAACAGCAAGTATACCGGAGCAATATAAAGATTTTGAAGACGTGTTTCAAAAGAAGAACGCTGACATACTACCGGAACACCGACCATATGATTGTGCCATAGACTTGCAAGAAGGAGCACAACCACCTTTTGGCCCAATCTACAATCTATCGCAAATGGAGTTGGTAGAATTATGAAAGTACATTGACGAAAATCTAGCCAAGAACTTCATTCGTCATTCAAAATCATCAGCTGGAGCACCCATCTTATTTGTGAAGAAGAAAGATGGATCATTATGGATGTGTGTAGACTATCGAGGCCTCAACAAGGTAACAAAGAAAAATCGTTACCCATTACTCTTGATTTCTAGTCTCTTAGAACAACTTGGATGTGCGAAGATCTTTACAAAAATTGATCTAAGAGGAGCTTATAATCTCGTACGAATCAAGGAAGGAGATGAGTGGAAGACAGCATTCCGTACAAGGTATGGTCATTTCGAATATAATGTCATGCCTTTTGGTCTTACCAATGCTCCAGCGGTTTTCCAACATATGATGAATGACATCTTTCGAGAACACCTCGACGATTTTTTTGTCATTTACTTGGACGATATTCTAATATTCTCTAAAAACGAGGAAGAGCATGAGGAGCATGTTCGTTTGGTCTTGGAGAAACTACACAAGCGAGGACTATATGCCAAATTAGAAAAGTGTTTATTTCACCAGACGGAGATGGAATTTTTGGGGTTGATTGCGACTACAGAAGGTTTGAAGATGGACTCCAAGAAAGTCGAAGCAATCATGTCTTGGGAGGTTTCGAAGACGGTTAGAGACGTACAATGCTTTCTTGGTTTTGCTAACTTCTATCGGATCTTCATCGAGAATTATTCTCAAGTTGCTGCTCCTCTCACTCGATAAACATGCAAGGATAAGTTGGAATGGGGACCTTTGGCGGAGAAGGCGTTTCAAGATTTGAAGACAGCATTTACTACAACTCCAATTTTGGTACATCCAGACTTTACAAAGGCCTTCTATTTAGAAACTGATGCTTCAGATTTTGCTTTGGGAGCTGTGCTTTCACAAATAAGTGAAGATAAGAAGCTCCATCCAGTTGCATTCTATTCTCGAAAGTTCTCTGCTCTTGAAATCAATTATGAGATCCACGATAAGAAACTTCTTGCTATAGTGGATTCTTTCGAAGAATGGCGTCACTTTCTTGAAAGAGCTACACATCCAGTAACCGTATATACGGATCACAAGAATTTGGAGTATTTCATGACGGCTCGAGTTTTAAATCGGCGTCAAGCTCGGTGGAATATGTCGCTATCTAAATTCGATTTTGTTATCACTTATCGATTTGGAAGGCAACAAGGACTATCCGATGCTTTATCAAGGAGATCGTATCTTGCACCAAAGGTTGGAGAAGCAGCGTTTGATCAACAATGTACAACGTTATTGAAGCCAGAGAGATTTCAACTTTGTGCTACTGTTGTATCATTTGATGCTGACTTCCTAAACCAGGTACGTGCTATGACCATTAAAGATTCAGTAGCCATTGATATCAAGCAACGTACCAATGACGACAAGTTCAAGGTAGAGAGAGATCTTTTATACTTTGAAGAGCGATTGTACATTCCAAAAGGACTAGCACGACTCCGAGTTCTTCAATCTCTCCATGATTTTCCAACTGCGGGACATTTTGGATTCAACAAGACCTTGTAGCTTATTTCCCGAGATTTTTGGTGGCCCCAAATGTGGAAGGATGTGAAAGATTTTGTCCTCTCTTGTGACATCTGTTAAAGATCCAAGAATCCTCAGCATCGCCCTAATGGACTTCTACAGCTTTTGCCGATTCTACGTCGACCATGGTCTTCAGTTTCCATGGACTTCATTATGGACGTGCCATTATCAAATTCATTTGACAATATCTTTGTCGTGGTAGATCAGCTTACAAAGATGGCGCACTTTGTCCCTTGCAAGAAGACATCGTCTAGTGAAGTCACAGCAAGACTCTTTTTCGATAATGTGTATCGATATCATGGACTACCAGATGATATCATATCAGATCGAGGTACCCAGTTCGTGTCAAAGTTTTGGAGATCTCTCTTTGGGATATTGAAGGTGGATATCAAGCTTTCTTCAGCTTTTCATCCTCAAACTGATGGCCAAATGGAACGGGTGAACCAAGTCTTGGAGCAGTACTTACGATGCAGCATCAACTATCAGCAAGACGATTGGACGGCATATCTACTGCTAGCCGAGTTTGCATATAACAACACCCTCCATGCGTCGACTCAACAAACACCATTCTTTTCCAACTATGGGTATCATTCGAAGCTTGATTTATTGAGTCCGTCAACAAATAACAATCCAGCAGCTGAAGGATTTGTGAAGCAACTATCAGAGCTTCAAACTATGTTGAAGCTTCAATTACAATCCGCTCAAGAATCCTATAAGACGTTTGTAGATAGATTTCGGAATCCAGCACCTACTTTCAAAGTTGGAAACAAAGCTTGGCTTCTTCGACGAAATATCAAGACCAAGCGACCATGTGATAAGTTGGACTATCGAAGATTGGGACCATTTATCATCCAGAAGCAAATTAATCCAGTGGCATACCGGCTGGAGTTACCGGCTTCTATGAAGGTACATCCAGTCTTTCATGTTTCTCTGTTGGAACCTTATCGAGAGTCATCTTTTCCTGGAAGAGTGCAATGTCCGCCACCTAGTATTGAAATCGAGAACCACGAAGAATACGAGGTTGAAAAGGTATTAGATTCACGGCGAAGGTGGGGAAAGTTAGAATATCTTGTTCATTGGTGCGGCTATGACATTAATGAGCGAACGTGGGAGCCAGCTGAAAATCTTGCGAATGCGCCACAAAAGATACAGGAGTTTCATCAACGACATTCCGATAAACCTAAATCAATTCGATGATAGCTTCTTTCTGAAGCTTGTTCTCCCAACAATATAAGAAAAGGGGAGAGCACCAGCAAAATTCATAGTTGATGTAGTCATTCTCTCCAAGATAGCGTAGAACTTTATTAGTAGCCCAAGTTTGTTCTTATTGTTTTAGCCTTTGAATATGGATAGCCAAGATACTACACTTGTCATGTCATCTCAAGCAACTAGCTCACGAAGACGACCGCGAGATGAAGAACCGCTTGCACCACGACGACGTCGAAGGATTCCGAGCAACAGATCGCTGGTGATTGTATTTGAGGTCGAGCCTGCCTACAATGGTCAGCCAGAAAGAGTGTTTGCAGGACAATTTCACAATGAAGACACGGAGGTTCATGCTTGGTCAGAAGTTGAAGGCGTAGGCAACTACCGTTGGCTTCAAGGACCATTGAATCACTTGCCTCGTGAACAACAATTGGAGTTCATAGCAGAGGTTATGCGACAGATCTTCATTTTCTTGCGTTGGTATTGACTGACGATAACATTGCTTCTCGGAGACCTCGAAGCTAAAGGAAGAGGTGATGTTAGGGACATAGTCTTTAGACCTTTCCAGAGACAAGTTTCTAGAACCTATTAGAAAGAAGTCTCTAGAAACTTCCAGAAGATTCTTTGAATATTCTCTTAGAATATTCTTCAAAGATTCCCTAAAGATTCTTTGAAGATTCCCTAAAGATTCTCTTAGAAGGGTCTAGAAGATTCTTAGAATATTCTAGTAGATTCTAGGAAGTTACTTGAGAAGCTTCCTAGCTCTTGGGTAGTTGCTCGAGAAGCTTCATAGTTCTTGGGAAGCTTCTTGATGCGCTTCCTTAGAACCATAGGCCAGTAGTATATATAGGAGTCGAGGCTGAAGAGTTCTTCAGTCTCGACAACACATCTCTTGGAGTTCTAGCTCACCTTTCTGGTGTTGTTCTTGTACTCATCTGTTTAATCTAGTTTTGCCACTTCTTCTTGAACTTCTTGTTAGATTTCAAGTCTATATTTTGTGTCCGTGACAATACTTGCATTGGAATCTACCAATCCAATAATATATCTTATGTTGACATAAAATCAATTGATTGTTATATGGGTGATAAGAATAGATTCATTACTTTTGATTTTATTGTTCAATATCTCTATGACCAAAGTTTCTAAATTAAAAATAGTTTTGCTCCATTTTTTGATCCAAATTAATCCTTTGTGATGCTTCAAATTGCAATTTTTGAAACTCATTTAGTTAAGAGTCTCTTGGCTATCCAAGTTAAACATAGCATCAATAATAATGCTTGTAGTAAAAAAATCTATTAGTGATGTCTAAGCAACTTAAAAATCTTTGTACGAGCACTTTTATCAATAACATTTTTGGTTGGTACTATAATCACATCATCTAGTTTTGGTCTATTGATTATAATGAATATGTAGAATATGATCACTAACAACTTTTTAAAGCATATGCCATAAAAACTTATCTTGAAGATAACCATTAATAGTCCATATAAGAAAGTAGCCATTGATGCGCATTGAAGGGCTAATTTTCTTTCTTGCAAAGCATTTAGACAATTTGGTCATTGTTTTTACTAATACAATATTAGTGGAGTTTGACTTCTCCATCCTATAATGAGAGAAAGACTTGAATAGGTTTTCATTGAGCATTGTGTTGCTTGAAGGCATCTTCTAAGTTAAACAACACAGTCTTTTAAACAAAATCTAAATATCTGCTTATGTATGTGTTTATAAATAATGAAATAAAAATAAAGAAAGAGAAAAAGAATGAAAGGATAAGAAAGAAAGATTCTACTGTTTTTTATCTTATTAGTAAAAATTAATAAAATCATCTTACATAACTTAAAATAAATCAAGTTTTTTATGGGCAATTATATATCAAGTTTTTTAATGATGGGATTGAGACCTTGGTGAGGCTCGTACCCCGCCAGGTACGAGCCTCACCACGGCATGAGACTAATCAGTGTATCAACCTTGACGAGGTATGAGGCTCACCTGGACCCGGAGCCAGGGCCGGGGTGGAGGAAGAAGGAATATGCTGCGTCGCTGGGTGTCGCAGGAACCGCATCAAATGGGAGCGAGCGAGTGGAGAAGTGAAAAGGAAAAAAGGGGGCACGAGGGAGATCGGGTTGCGATGATGATGAAGATGATGATGATGATCTCTGGCCTTCATCGGCTCTAGATCTTCTCCGCCTCCGATGTTGGTGGCATTACTTTATTGTGCCCACCAGTCCATGGTCACATTCGCCCCCCTCCGTCTCGAATCAGATTTTTATTGTGGCATTTTTTCATGCCCTGTTTCTGGTCGTGGTCGACGACAGCGGTTGCTACACTTGGTGGCAGGAACTGAATCTTTCCGAGTTGGTTGATGCGCTCGGGGGTTATAGCTCTGGCTTCGGCGCAGGGCTGTTGGGTTGCGAGCGTCGCAGCTGGTGGCGTTCTCGGCGGGTGTGATCAGGTTTTTGCATTCGAGATTCAACTTGTAAGAACGTGTGCAAATTCTTATGTGGGTCCTCATTGGAAATCAATTGTTGGCTGTAATCTGTATTAGCTGGCCGTTACTGCCGGTGGTACGTGTGTGCTGGTGTTCGTGTATGATCTTCGTGATTGGGTCGAATTTTTAGCGAATCGAGATTAAAATCTGGTCTCGTATAGCATTGCAGCATGTTTCGCTGCCGGGATTCGGTAATTTTGGGGTGTTCGGTGTTTCTACGCTGTTTTGGGTCATGCTGCGGGCGATGTGTGTTGTTTTTGATGACTAGGCTTTTTGATGCTACAATGCCAGTCTTTGGAGCTTGGATTCTAGCGTCTATTCTTGTAAATGACGAATTCGACGACTTTGTGATAGCTCGGAGGATTGAAACGTAATACGCGGGATCTTCATAGTTTTTAAGGAACTCAACATTGATTATCTGGTTGTTGGTTTCGTTTTGTATGGGATGCTTTGCGCATCTTGTTTTGTACCTTAGATAGTTCAGCTTGAAGATTCGAGCTGGTTTGCTTCATCGGATTTGGTGATTTTGCGGTGACAGTCTCCAGAATTGATCCTGTGACCAATCAATGCACATTCCCGAAATTGTGGTGAAATTTTGTGGTGAAATTGTTGGGTTGCTTGTTCCCCGCACTGTTCTTGCCAAAGATTTCCGTCTCTTGAGGTTCCCTTCACGTCGATGTTCTTTGTTGTCCAAGTACTTTTCCTTGATGTCTTCATGGGCTTTTCTACTCTTCTTCAATCTTATCTAATGACATTGAGAATTTCACATGCTGAAGACGAAGGAGAAAAACTAGTCTTCAAGTGTATTCCGTTACAGCTTTTAAAACTCTTAATTTAGTTTATTTGAACTCGATTTACCAGTTTTGCATCCCTTTCTTATTGTAGTAGTAGTAGTAATAGCGCGGCTTAAGCTTCCACGCTTCCTATTCATGTGCTTGCTCCAAAACCCCTCTACTTTGATCTTTAGCTTCTGACCTTATTCTGGGCTCTATTGCAGTAGGTGTTCTTCTGCATTACATGTTGATGGTGCCATTGTACGTCAATAATTAAAAGTAGATATCTAAGAGAAGCAGCCAGTGATCCGGAACGGCGTGGGAGAGGCAGTATTAGCAGCCATGAGTCTTACGAAGGCCCAAGCTCTCTATGCCCACAGTAGCTGCCAGCCCCCTCTGGAACGAAACCTTTTTCAAGAACACAACAGGAGCGCTCAGTCTGCCGTTCTTTCATCGTTTCAAGTTGGCAATTTGAATGGAGCATTACGCAAACGTCGCATCACAAGTGGTATTCTGATAAGGTGTAGCGGGACACAGGTCAAAAGCTCTTCGCATCATGGCAAAGCTACGAAGAAAAATAGTAAAAAAAAGTTGGGAAGTACATTGAAGAATACCAAAACGGATGACTCCAATGGCCACATGAGTATTAACTCCCTTGCCACGGGAAACTCGTCCTTAGCTCCAGCTGACTTATGTACTATGGAAGAGGAGCTTGATGAGGTTGATGAAGATGATGAACTACAAGTTTACCGAGGCCTTGTGCTCGACCTTTCATATAGGTAATTCTGACTACATTTCCTGAAATTACAATTTTCAATTATTGGGAATCAAACTTCTTTCCCTTATTGACAGAGTGTAACTAAGGTGTGCAACCTGCAGGAGGAAGTACTAGTTTGTTAGTAGCTATTAGCCGCTAATCTTCTAGTCTGTTAGTCTGCTAATAGTTATTAGTCTGTTAGCACGTATCAAAGTCGGACACATAATTGATTGTGTAACAGTCTCTTATGTTGGCATTGAATTCTTAAGTGTGCCTATGTTGGTCGTCAGTTTGGAGCTTTGCTGACGAGGTGTGGTTATTTCGTAATGACTTTGTATGGCAGACCAATCAATGTAGTAAGCTGGAAACGAGCACTATGCCTAGAAATCATGGAGAGGGTAAGAGTTTGGAGCCATCACTTTCTTGGTCTTTTGCAGTCTACACTCCGTTATTACTTGTGTGGTTAATCTCATATTTGCTAGTGTCTCGGTCAGTCTTGTCTATGTTCTTACTCTCTACATACTCTCTAATGTCATTTATGTAGCAGGAAGCGGCATAAATGTAGGTCCGAAATTCGAGCTGACGACTCATCAACATTTCTTGTTCCTATAATATTTCGGTGTATTTGGTTGCAGGCAGACGTATTGGAATATTACGATCAAGCCGTTGCAGCAGTCTCCAAAACCTATTATATTCCAGCAGTTCTTAGGGTGTGTCATTGATTCCATCTCTTTCACTCTTGCATTGCTAATTTTAAACATTCAGTACAGTACATCGCATCCATTACCGTGGAAATCAATGCAGGTCACTTTGATCTCTTGGTTACTGGGGGATACTGTTTACATTTCAGGTTAGCAGCTTTGTTCATGCTCCAAAAGGCAAGAAGGTCAAGCTCTCCCTGAATCGTAACAATATCTTTTTGAGAGACAAGTTCAAATGCCAGTAAGTGCCTCCCAACTGTAGGTGGGATCCTTGCTTTATACGAAATTGAGGTCTTTCTTGTTGTATCGCCAACTTGTTCATACTTCAACAAGATCTCTCAATCATGTAATGGGGATATGGAATGTTATGGTTTTTCAGGTATTGTAGTAAGAGAGAAGAAGATATGACTATTGATCACGTGTTGGCAGCCTCTCGTGGAGGCGGTTGGGAATGGGAAAATCTGGTAAAATGGGTGTTTTCATAACAGTGCATCATCTGACAGAGGATTATTGTATTGGTACATGTATTTTATTTGATTGCATCAGTCAGAATCAGGGTTTCCAATATGAACAAGATTAGTCTTGGTATCTGTGGCTGAGTGACATTCAGCTGATATTTTTGAACATATTCTTATCAGGTCACTGCTTGCTCATCTTGTAATGTAAAAAAAGGAGACAAGACTCTTGAGGAGTGTCGCATGAAACTTTTAAGACAACCTCGGGTATGGTTGGAGCTTTAGAAATCGTTTTTTCACTTGGTCATTAGTGGCGTTAATGTCCGAACTTCAGGGTTTTAGAAATTTCATGCAGATCATATATTTGCGCATTTTGAATATACCCGGTATCTCTTATAATACCAGTCTTTTTCAGCAATTTATTGCTGCTGCGCAGTCATTGTACTATATAACATTATAACATGTTATGTTTTCATTAGTGGTAAATTAATCTCGATTTATTTATTTATTTGTGAACAGGAGCCCAAGGAGCTTGATAGTTTGGACCTGCCACCGAACTACAGGACATTTAGAGTCCTCCACCAAAACGATTCTACACCTGCAGAATGGTTAGATTATTTACCACGTCAGAAACCACTTTTCTGATCGACAAATGCGTTGGTTGGTGGATAGGGTTGTAGATTGATTCTTTTACAAGTGTCAACATTCTGTATTTAGTGTATGTACGAGTAGAGATGCAGCAGAAACTGACTGTTTTCAAGATCATAGCAAAGAGTGGTCAGCTCCGTGACTCTGAACATTATGTACATTAATCTGTAACGCTGTTAACCTGAGATTTTTGGAAATGTAATTAAGGTCTGCTTAACTTGGCTACTCATGCATACGTTCTTCGTCTATGATGGTAATGTATGAAACTGCCTCCAGGGTTTGTGCAAAATAACAATGTTGCACCTGCCATCCATATCACAAAAAGATGGCGCAGTGATTCTTATTTAATGTGCTCTTACATTTTTACAATTGGCACTTGATCTGCATGGTTTCGTAAATCATTTAGGGACGGTGTCCTGAAGTATCTACGTGCTCCACATGAACTCTAATCAAGTAGATGAACAGTGAAATTTGGAGCGCACAAGCAAGTTCTTCAATAATCACCAAAATGCTGAAATATCTATTGAAGTTTTTTACAAAAACTAAAACTTTAGGCCTAGAAAGTAAAGGTCTTGTTCCCAGTATGAACCTGCTTACAATTGTCAGGTTGTTTTTTTATCACATCATCCTACAAATTGAATAAAAAAGTTTTCTTGAGGTCATCTTGAAGTTTCCTTCAATTGTTCATGGAATGCCAAACTAGTATGAACACAAAACACAGTCAACTTTTTAACAAAAATATGGCCAAATCGTTCAGAATGAATTCCAAGGAGATAACATACATCTGAGAAACATACTCGATCATAATGAGAATTTTGGAACTTGCATCCAGATGTTTGAAAATGTATCTTGAAGTGCAAGATTCTATTATAATTATAAAAATCTTGCTAAAAAAATGCCACTCATTTTTATTGTTATTCGTTCAAATAAAATGTACACAGATAGCTAATGCCTTTCTTTAACGCCAGAAGCGAGACCCCAAAAAATAATTTTCTGTTGTTGTTGTTGTTGTTGTTTAATGTTGTGGTGGTAATCATTGTTGTCTTGCTAAAAGAAAGGACTGTCCACGGTGGGTCCAACAGCAATGGCGGTTCTCACGCGGTGCCTGCCATCATCCCATATTAGAGCCCCGAACACCCAGTTCTTCAGCCATGGCTGCGTGTCCATGGGCTCTAGTGTTGCAGTGTAGGAGAGCACCTCTGTGTCCGGGGTGAAGTTCAGCACATCGGGACTCACCCGCACTCGCACCCCAGCTGGGTTATCGATCTCAGCTCGGTAGGTTGCGGTTGGAGCTCCAACATTTGTCACAGTCCGGACCACTGTGATGGTATTGGTGAAGTTCGAGGCCGCAATGGTGGGGTAATTGAGGCTGGAGGCTGATACCCTTGCCTTGGGGCACGTCACGTGAGCTGTGTCGGTACCTGTGACGACCCTGATCTGGCTGTCTGTGTAGTTCATGCTGCATAGGAATAACTTATAGTCGCCACTCGTTGTGTTGTAGACCAAGCCTGGGTCGATTGCTCCCTTGGGATCAATATGACCCGAACCCCATGTCAGGTCCCCGTGTGAGTTTTGGTTGTGTTTTGAGTCGAGTGGTGTAGCTGGTGGTAAAGAAATACGATATGAGTTAAGACGTATTTTGAGTGGTGTCTTCCATCTGAGATTTTTAATTCTGTTGCGTGACGTGACGGTTCGATGAAGCTTTCTTACACATATTGTGAAGGTTTGAGGGTTAGGGCTGAGAGAAGGGGAAAGAAAAACCTGTTGTCATAAGTGCAGATTTGATTGCTGCGGGGCTCCAGTCGGGATGTTCAGCTTTCAGCAGAGCTGCGACTCCTGCAATGTGTGGCGTTGACATTGAAGTTCCGGACAGAAAGTTGTATTGGAATGTCCGAATGTCCGAGGGATCCTCGGATGGTGATGCTGCTGGTGACCATCCAGCCAGAATAGACACTCCTGGTGCGATAAGATCAGGCTGCAGGACCGTGAAGTGGTGAGTTGCGGATTGCTTTACGACATTTGGTGATTACTTGATCACATCTTTGCACATATGAACCTAGTGATGCTGCATCTAATGTACGTAGCACCGGAAAGCCTCACAACACCGCAAGGATGTGGTATGAGCAACGGAATTTGGTGCTGTTTTCTTACGAGCTAGACCTTCTAGAATGAGTAGGTTCAACCTCGAGAGAGACTGACATAATTACCTTCAAAACATCAGGTGAGATTACATTTGGGCCACGGGATGAGAACTTAGCCGCAATAGGAGCCGGAATCCCCAGATATTGGAGAGAGAGTGTCATTGTTGCAACTGGACTTCTGCTCCACAATAATAATTACACAGGTGATAATTTTGTTTTGCTGTTTCCTTGACTTGACACGAGATAACTACTCAAACTATCTTTGCAAACCTGAAGCAGAATAGCAACGACACCAAGAGTATACGAAATGAGTCACCTTTACCTTGTGCTGTTGATGTATGATAGAATATGACTGCCAACTCCTTGGCTTACGACCGTCACTGCTGGGTGGCGAAAGACCTGTGCATAAGACTTCAGTTCATCGTCTACCATGATGGTGGCAACCCCGCCCTTGTCATAGACCTCTACTTCTGGATAGTTGATTCCCAACATGTCTCCAGGTACACAAACAACAATATTGCCTTTCACCTTCTTTGCGTCCAATGAATCTGGGCCGCACATCCTGAAACCATTCATATGTTAACTTAAATGTCTCGTGAAATGCCCTCGACAGATTGCATGACGGAGTGTCATGGTTTGCATCAAAGAGTAGTACCTGGCATCTGTGGATGTGATGTTTTGTGCTGGTATGTTTCCCGCGTCGACGAGTGGATACACGTTAGGATCAATTTTTTCAGTGTTCAGGCTTGGACCCTACCAACAGCCCCAAATCAGGTCATCATCAGAAATCTGAAACTTTCTCGTAGGAAACTGCAGAATCGCATTGATGGATTGATTGATGTCCATAGTCTTACAGAGTACGTGACGTTGTTTCCGAGGTGGATGTCGGATAGAAACTCTCGATCAATGGAGCTTGCTGCAGCTGTGAGAATCCAGGGTGCACCATTGCTGACTGTAGCTTTGGAAGGTCCCGAATTCCCCCCTGCCGCCACTACAAGAATCCCTTTATCCGTGGCATGAAATGCCCCAATTGCGATGGAATCGTAGAAGTAGTCAATAGCTGAAGCGCCTAAAGAGATGCTAATCACATCGACCCCATCGTGGATGGCCATGTCGAATGCTGCGAGAATGTCGGCGGTCTGGCACGACCCCGGCCAGCAAACTTTGTACGCAGCCACTCTTGCATTTGATGCACCTCCTCTTGCAGTTCCTACAGCCAGACCTGTTCCCTGGAAGCTAACATTAGTGGTTCTGGAGCCTCCCAATGTGGTTATGGTGTGTGTGCCATGGCCTTCTGTGTCGCGTGGAGACAGGCTAACAGTTGGATCCGAGGTGTTAATTTGTCCCCAAATTGCTTCATAACCCTCTGAGAAATATCTGGCGCCTATGAGCTTCCTGTTGCAGTAAAATTCGGGGAAGCTCTGGCCTGTTTCACATTCTCCCTTCCACTTCTCTGGGATTGGATCCATACCTTCGTCATCAAAGCTCTCGTGCTCAGGCCAAACTCCTGCATTGGTGCACAATAAAGGTAAGAAGTCTCGACGGTGGTTTTGGAAGAATGTGCTTGCATGAAGCGGTTCCAACTTTCGAAAGTTGAGTGGTGTTAGTACCAGTGTCAATGGTAGCCACGATGACGTCTTTGCCAAAGTTCGTTGATGTCCACGATTCACCGTCAAGATTAACGCCCATGTAATCCCACGTCCTTGTCGTTTGCAATGAACAGCTGACACTGGGAAATGTGGAGACCACACCCGGCATTTCTGCACAGTACAATTGTTATAGAAATAAATAACCACTGGAATCAAGTTTACTTCTAGTTCATATTCGAAACAAGCATGAAGCTGTTGATTAATACAGATATTTTCTGGAAAAAATTTAATGTGCAAACTGAGTGACCTGATAATTGTGCAGCTTCGGACGCAGATAGCATGGCTGAAAATCCATTCAGTCCGTGTATGTAGCTGTGCACTAAAGCAGTCTTTCCTGTCGCTGCACTGTGATTCTCCATATCGATTCAATTCCCGTGTCAGTGTGATGAATTTATTTTTAAAATTTTTAAAATTTTTTAAAATTTTTACAGAACCCATTCTGATGGGCTTACAAATAAAGTCCTAGATACAAGTGGGTACCTGCCGAGGACACTTGAGAGAAGGTCGGAGTGTGTCTCTGCAGTAATTCCAAGTGCATGAGGAATCTTATTACTTCCCATGTACACAATGTACAGCTGCACATGTGCGCCACAACAGATTATTCCCTGCAGTCCTCAAATATCATGTCATATTTGCTTCAACTAACAGCTCTAACTGCAGCATAGGGAACTTTTTCTTGAGTCTTAGTATAGAAATAAAATAATTATAAAAAAAAAAAACGAATGTTCTATGAAACCTGTCAGCCAATATTCTGTGTAGGTTTGTTATGAATATCAGTCTGCCAATCCCCACGTGGTTTACAACAATGCGTAATCATGCTTTCTCGCGGTACCTGTTTCTCTGAGGTCGAGATTGAATGAACAGCCGACATGTTCTTGAGCGCTAGCAACCCTAGAGTCCACAGAATTAGTCGCTTCAATTGGCTGCCATTATGAGCAGCCATGGCCGTTTTTCTGTCCAAGTGACCACTTCGGACATAAGATTTGGTACGATGCAAGCTCGAGCACAGACACACGCTGCTGACGCTGATCTAATCGAAAATCGTGCCTTCTTGTGAATAAGTACATCCCAGGAGGTTTCTTCCTAACGAATTGTAACTCATTAGCCCGAAGAAAAGTGCATTGCGTTGATTAGTACCAATTTTCCCTGAATGCAGAAGTTGCATAACAAGGCGTGTGACGGCACACCGATTGCTTCGAGCTAAATACAATGTAACAGAGCCCCAAAACTTGAAAGGGGAAATGAACCCACAACGTTCTGAAAACCGGAGTGATGAAACATGGGGACCAGAATATGGTCTTTAATAGCAGACACGGGGTAGGCTCTGTATGCTCAAATTAAGGTAAGAAACATAGGCACAGCCTCAGAAACTTGAGCATCTGAAATCCGAGAGACCTCCTATGAAGAACTTGCACTGCTAGAGTACCGGGCAGAGAATTCATCTTGTTCTTGAAGCCAAACGGCGGAGACTCACGTGATCAAGCTCAATTACTCAGATTTGTATGGTCAGAACACGGTATTCGCTTGTAATGAAGCAGAACATCCGACCAGATGCTTGCAATGGAATTCGACATTCAAGTAAACATTTGCAACGGAATTCAGCATCCAACTGCAAGTTCTAATCACGTGGCTCGTTTCTCGCAGATATCCATTAGAAAGCCAAGTCATGATGCATCGGAACGCACGACCTTGAAAGTCCAGAACACGTAAAAACACGGTGTTGGTGAAGCGGAACGACCTCTAATATATAGGGGACTTCGTGCAGCAGGCAGAAAGGAGACTCAGTTCGAACCCTCGTTACAGAATTCAACTACATAAAGTCAAGATCATTGACACCGGGGTGAAAAACTGAGATATCCACAAACCTGTACTGCGTATTGACATGTTCGAGAGGACGCGAATCACGTGTGCACAAATGTATCATTCTGTCGATTTTAGCTGATTGATTGCTGCCTACAGTTACCTTGTTCGTAGCTATCTAGGAGCAAACGACGTGCCTCACACGCGTTTCTATGCACCTTTCAGCTATAATTGAAGAATGTTGTATCTATCATCGTGCCACTACGAAGCGACACAATTCATTCTTCTATTGTATGTAGAGCAGACCTCACGATCCAGACGCGCTAAATCAGATCCTCGTACACAAGATCAGTCCAATTATTCGGCACTAATCTCAAGGTTCCAATCCAGGAATGACCAGAGCGTGGACCAAGAATGACACCTCCCAAACGTAAAATCTGGATCATACTACGTCCTGTACGCCTTCAAACATATTCGTATCCATTGTGATAAGAATTCCAGCCAATCCCAACCATAGCTCGATCGAATCAAGCATCCACCGCAACACAAACAAAAAAAACTGCGTCATCCACGCACAAGAGAATGCTACCCCACACCTCACCAGCTCTCATGCAGATTCTATGGGAGTCAAAAAACGCAGGGCACGATTCTACATGCACGTATCCAACGATGTCAATCCAGTTGGTTGTATGGAGCGCACACGATCGACTCCAAATCAGTGCAGCAACAACCTCTGAATCTCCCCCGCAGCGACCGGGGTGGTTGCTACCATCCAGAAAACGCTGCAGAATCAACCCAGATCGCAAGCACCAATTCCTCCGACTTCACCAGCGTCAGGCTCGGATATACCGAGGAGGAGTATCAGCAAGGGTGTTGCGAAGATCCGGCGAGGGAAGTGTGTGTTTGTGTCCCCGCCGCATCCTCTAGACTATCGGCCACTCACTCACTCACAAGGTCTCTGCAGTTGTGGGATCCGAGCACCACTTCTGCTGCTCCTGCAGGTGCTGCATGTTGCCAAGGATTAGGCGCAGCTTCTTCACAGCTGCTCTGCAAAAAGTAAGAAACTGGGTGTGGGGCCAGATGATTAGGCGCAACTTTGGCGATCCCTCTTTGGCCGAGCGGTTTTACGTCACAGCCTCTTCTCATTATTGAGCCCCGGGAGCCCCTTCCGAGGCCGTCCCTGCAAAGTCCTCCCCTCTCTTTGGAAAGGAAGCTCCCACCCTCGCTTTGCCGCCTTTGGCACATTCGCTGTCTGTTTGTAAAAGGAACTGAGAATATGTATATATGTATGTATGTATACATATATCCACACACGTACATATATATATATATATATATATATATGTGTGTGTATATATATATATACACACACATATTCACACATATATACAAGTTGTAGAGGAGCTGGATTACTTTGTCTCGCATGCCTCCAACCTTGACCCAGGTGAGTGAGGATAGAAACGATAGAATTATTACTAAAAACAACAGTGCAATGTCTTCTTTGCTTGTTGGATTCAAGTTTTCTTTTGGTGGATTGATTGTGAGGTAACATGCGACTGGAGTAGGGATGATGTATTTCGAATAATCAGCATCGAATAATCAGCATCGAATAATCCAACAGGGTGACACAGTGTGTGTTTTGCAGAATGTTTTCTTCTGGATAAGACTTGGACAAATCCTTTCATTTTACTGTCATTCATCAACTTACGATAGATGCTTGGATTGTGTGTTCTTTAGCCTACAGTAAAAGATGAATTCTTAAGATATCGAAAGTTTTTTTTTTTCATGCTTTGCTTTTTACTTGTTGTTTGTTGTATTTGTCCTCTGTTGTAACATATTATGTTTGCTGAAGAGTGTTGTGATAGTGAAGAAATAAAAATTTAAAAAAAGGTAGAAAAAGGAATGAAATTAACACCTAGAATAATCCTTTTTTTTTTTAGAGGGTTTCGGTATTAAATATTGTAAGATTGGATAGCTTATTCTCTTCTCATTTTAGAATGTCCACAATTATTTCATTCACTCATATATAAAAGAAATTATAATTTTTTTCAGGATGATGGCAAAAAGAGTAACAGATCATTAAACCTTCAAAAGAATAGCATATCAACTAAGCGCCTTTAAATAGACATATTTCCTTCATAATTGATTAGAATAGGAACAATAAAGAATATATTTACATATATACAAAGTGTAAACATCCGTAAACGTGTTCACTTTCTACTTAAGTTAAAGGTCAAAGAAAGACATTTAGTATTATGTTTGATGGAATTTTAATATAATATTAATATCTTACAATTTTTGGTTACCTTAGGAAGGAGACCAAAATATAAATCCTTTGGCTGTAAATTGGTTTGTCAAACATAAATCGGTCTTGCAAAACCTTGATGATTCATTAAGTATCTGTCCAATGAATGTCTAGAAATTACTTCGATACTTCAACTGCAACATAAAATATTTTTTGTTGTGACTGTAGAAATTTTTCTTTTTTACTTTGGTCCAAAAAAAATTAAAAATGATTTTATTTTTAAAAAGTTTAAAACCACCTAAAAGTTGGGTTAAATCCTAACCAACATATGCATACTATATATAAGTTGAAATAAAATATTTTGTCTAGTTTTAGATTTGATGTATTGTTTTATATATACATGTCTATAATAGACATTCATCTCATTGAATAATTTGGTCTAATTTAAAATCTTTTAACATGTCCAACGAATTTCATAGTTCCTAGTGTATTTCAAAATGTCAAAGCACCATTACAAGGATAAAAGGAGCATTAAAAAAATAAAAAAATAAAATCTATTGGCACAAAGGCAAGAGAATCTAGATCCAATACCTTTGGCACTGCATATATACCACTTAATACACACTTATAGTCTGCATCTATTGCAAAAAAAAATTAAATGTATATATTTTTATGTTTTACTTTTGCTTTATATGTTAATAATAATAATAATAATAATAATGAAAAAAATTAAAAATCCTATTGTCACCCATATAAATAATCATCCCACATAACAACATTAATCTGCAAAGTGCAAACCAGGGGTTGCATTTGCCAAAGTGGGTGGCAAAGAGGGTTCCAGCAAAACCTACTAGCCTTGCAGTATATGGATGGATGGATGGATGGATGTGTCTTTCCATCCTGCTGCAGACAAACTAATTAATTAATTTAAAAATAAGGATTCCTGTATCAAAGGCAGAGGCATGTATCATGTCCTACCCCTCCTTTGCCAACCCCATCCCCCTCTCCTCACAAGCTTTTGGCATGGCTTTGCAACCCAAGTGACTGTCAACAACCAACCTGAGTGTTGTTGGTTGGTTGGAAGGAAGGAAGGAAAGAAGGAAGGGAATTCCATTTGGTTCCTTTAAGAATCTGGGGGCCTTGAAGCACATTGCAAACTGTGTTGTGTACAAAGCATCTCAGACAACACAAACAAACCCACTTCATGAACGAAACCAGGCTTCTCTGCCACATGGGACTCAGTCAGTGTGGTGGACATTGTGTGAAATGGCTGGGTCTTGTGAGACAGTGTACTTGCCTCCTCCCTTGCATGGAGTTTGACTGTGGAGCATGATGAAGTGGGTTTGTTTCAAGCCAAGTTTTTATAATGTGGGTTTACATTGATTCTTGACAAATGTGTGGGTTTTTACCATGAAAGGGAGGGTAGCTTCATGAGCCCCTTTCCTACCCCACCATAGTTTTGGAAGTTTGTGTTTGCCCAAACTGGCCATGTTAGAATTTGAAGGAATTTGTTGAATTGTTGGTAACTATACAGTTGTTGGAATTTGTCTGACTTCATGTGTGCTTTGCCCATATCAATGAGAAGCTGGCTGGCATAACAACTCACAAATCTTGTTCAAGTGCCATGTGAGGGAGAGACTGTGGCAGTGACATCATCCAAAAGTCATGAAAATGAACTCTGATTTATAGAGACTTGTACTCATTGATGAATTTATTTTTTTTAACATTTGGAACTCAGTTCCATTTGTTAAGGACTACACCCTTGGAAATGGGTCACATGATTATTCGGGATTCAGGTGATGCCCACATTAGGTGACCACATAGTCAGTTTTGTGCAATAATAATAAGCACAGGGTTCATGTGGGTTATTTGGCTCTGTGCTTTGCCATTCCCATGCAGATCAACCTTTTTTCCATTCTAATGCTTAGTGTCTCAAGTCATTAGGAACTCATGCACAGAGGGCCTTAAGTTTCAAATTTTATGGCCACCACCATTTTGGAAGAGTAATGCCTAATTCCTCTTTCTTAGTTTTGGTTTATTTTTTACTCTTTTTTTTTTATTTCTTAAAAAGAGAGAAAGAAAAAGAAACACCAATAATGTGTACTACTATGAAAATATCTTTGTAAAGAATACTTTTCATTTTTCATCCAGGATTTTGCCAAGTACAGTAGAAGTGCACTTGACTATAATATCCCAGAAATAAACCAAAAGTATCATCTTGATTGAAGCTTTTAACATGGTTGAGATTTGTTGGGAATTTGCAGTGGGAAGCGAAGTGACTTTGGCAGGGATTTGTTGCACTGTAATTGATCACATAATTGAGTAAACTATAAAATAATTCTCTCTCTCCCTAAATATCTCCCTTTATACATATATATATATATATATATATGTATTGTTAGAAGAAGAAGAAGAAAAAAAAATCATTAAAAATATTCACAACTTTTTAAAACAGACACAAAATGTATAACTTCTCATTTGAGTATCTTTATCTATTCATAACTTATAAATCTTGAGAAAATAACAATTTCAGATGCACAATATAAACTAAAGTTCTACAGATCATCTATCTATTTAACATGTAGTTTTCCCCACGCAGAAGATAATCAGAATCCATGTTCCTCACCAAAATAATAAAATTAAATCCTACAGTATGAAAACCACAGTAATCAAATGAAAACCACAATTATGTTAACGTTTTGAACTATGCATGTGCTCACTACACGTTGCTGGTGCGGAAACAGATGTCTTTTTGAATGCCGAATAAGAACTTAGAAGCTACAGACGAGTAGACTAAAGGAACAAGGAATTCATCCTCTACGTCGCTGTTCGTTATTCGCATCGAAGCATGTCAACGAGTCGCAGTGATGAGAGTGGAGGAAACCGGAATCCTCTAGATGCTAGAATTTTTGTTTGTGCCGGTTCCTTCAGTTGAATTGCGGTTACCGATCACGGTTGCCGTAGTTGCTGCAATGATCGAGGTACGTGTCACTGTCTTAGCTGCACAGTGTGATGCGTCGGAGACAGGAAAGGTATCTGCGAAATTCCTTTTCTCGTCCATATGCTAGCCGCTATTGGAGTCTTGTTTAGACGCGACCAGGCATGCAACTGTAACCTGTCGCCATTCGCACTGGTAGAAGGCGAGGGCGAGAAAAGCATCTTGATGAAACCATCGCTAATACTGTCACAGGTAGCACAGATCTTGCAAACCCTAACTCGATGGACAAGTTAACAGCAATTCAACAATTGCAATCATGCAAGTGCGAGGGTTTCCTCACGCGGGTGTCGTTACGGCACTTTAGAACTCAATCACAAGAATAGGCTGGCTACGTGTGACGCAAGCATGAGAGGAACAAAGTTGGATCAATGTGTGGTGAGCAGTGCTCCCCACGTCCATGACGCAGCCACCGGCAAAAAAATATTTACCACAGTTTCCATTACCTGGCGGTACGACTCAGGGCTCCCACACTCTGTATCGAACGTCGAAAGCAGATTTTGAGATCGGCTCAAAGATTTGGCAGCAATCGATCACGCCGATGACGCTGACCACTTCACCATCAGACGTGCAACTGCAACCTCTCTCACGCTCTCTATTTCTCATCACTGATCGACGTGCCCACGGACTGTCAAATCCCCGAACTCCGCCAGAGGTCGATGCTCAAGCCGTATCGACCATCGACGGAAACTGACAATCGCGGTGTAAGTGATCTGAACTCCGACATCGCTGCACAGTCAAGAGTGTTGTGTCGGAATTAGGGTTAGGGTTTCCTACCAGGGTCCTCTCCGGTCCCATGGCCGAAACCCTCACACGATTAGGGTATCATATTTGGGCATGTCCTCAGAAATCTGGTTACCCTAAATCAATGTGTCACTTCACACTTCAAACAACATTCTTTTGGCAACTTTGTTATTTTGAACGTCAAATTGATTCATCTTAAACTAATAATGTTATTTTTTAAAGTTATAAATCCTTTACCATCCAAACTATTTGTTTTTTTCTATTCTTTTCAAAACATTGAATTGTAATTTATTTTGAGGTTTGTTTTATGTGAATCTTATTACAAGTTTTGTTGTTGATTTTATGTAGTAGTTTCTAAAGTACGTAATTTGTTATTGCAAAGTTTATTTTATTTTATTTTATATAATAAAGCTAATTGAAAGAACTATTTCAAATTTGTCCTTTGTAATGAAAAGATTGATTTTATGGTGACATATGTATTATACTTTGTTATACATTTAAAATTAAAAAAAAACCTACAAAAGACAAAGAATCAATAAGAAATCCTAGAAACCAAAGAATATAAAATATTTTGCAAATTACAACAGTGATGAAACCACAAGATTCTAATATTAATATTTTAACTTAATTTTTTACAACTTCATTATTTATAAGTGATGAGTTTCTTAATTAATATTTTAACATGGATAAATCACGTAGTGCAAGATTTTTTTTTTAATCAAATCACTATTACTAAAAAAATATGATGTGATTTTGTGACTAAAATTTTGGACACAAGTATAAAATTATATTATAATTTTAATATTTTTATAAAAATAAATAAATGTAAAAATGATCCACCTATTTACTAAATTGGTCCATTCTATTATAATCTTAATTATAAAAATTGATCATCTCTAGAAACCATCATTAGAACCTCAACCTCCTTCATTCCTTGTCCTTGCTTCTTCCATTTTGAGTCTTCATCTTGACATCCCTTGTTCTCAACCTTCATCCTAATTTTTTTGTTCTTAGCCCCTGTTCTTTCTATCCTTGATCTTTATTCCAACCTCCTTGCCCTTGGACAGCCTCTCTAGTTGTAAATATCTCATGTTCATTCATTCACCTCATTGTATGCCACAGACATACATATTTACTCTAATAATTACCTAAATAATAGAAATAGATAGAAGTATGTAAAAGTAGATTAATTTCATAATATCTTTTAAAAAAAAATCTTAAAAGCTTCATAAATGTAGTTTCACCTTTATCCATGTCTATAAGTGATTGATAGATTAAAAACTTGGCCAACAAGTTAGCCATATGTTGTATACATTGATAACTTGTGGTACAACTTAATAATATGGCACACATATAAGAAACTTGCCATGCAAGTTAAGACATGTGTCTTGCAATTTGAACATGTGTTGGAGGTCCTATAGAATGTCACTACATAGTTCTTAGATATATAATTTACATAGAGGCAAGAGTAAAGTAATCTTTACTCTTGTCAATTCCTTTCTTATTTCTAATGTAATTTCAAGAGTCTTTATTTTATTTTATTTTTATCTTTTGTCAATAGATATTCTAGTTTCTTTTTAATATGCATACTTTGTTATTTCTATTTTGTCATCTTTCTTTGAAAAAAGACTTACTTATTTATTTGCCTTTATTGAATTCTTGTCCTTGATAAATTAACAAAAATACACTTATAATATATAAACTTTATCTCTTTTTGATTAAAAGTATGTTATTCTTTTTTCTTGATAAGACATAAGCATATTAGAGGCTTTGGATTATCCACTTCTAAACTAATATTATTCTTAGAATTTCTTTTGTTTTTTAATTCTTTCTTTTATTTATTATAAGAGATATTAAACATCTTTTTTATTGTGTAATCATGGCAGAGCTTGCTCAAATGAAGAATGAAATGGCACAAATATAAGAGCAATTGAAAGAATTAATGGTTGTCAAAGAAGATAATATGTTGAAAAATAAGTTTGTTTAGTTACAATAAAAATTGTGCTAGTAGAACTTAATACAATATCTAATAAAGGTCATATTTTCTCTTTAGAAACATCTCTTTATTTTAGAATAGATGTTAGTTTAGGATCTAAACATCACAAAGCCTTTGCCTTACTAGATTTAAGAGCTTCAAATTTTTTCTTATACAAAGGATTTGTTAAAAGATATAACATAGCATTAGTGAAAAATATTAAACATGTTCATGTATAAGTCATAAATGGTCATCTGCTGTCTTTTAGAGATGCTATTCATAAAATCCTTTTTATAAAAGAAACAATTAATAGTCATAATAGCTTTGTGATATTAAAAATAATTAAATCTCTCTCTAATTTAGTCATTTTAGGTCTATTGTGGCTAAAAAAATATAAGACTTAAATAGATTGAATTTCTTGTAGTCTTGACTTTTTTAAGAATGTAACTTAAAGTTTTTTAATCAAGTAGAAAGTCATAAATCTAATGTAACCAAATCTATATTTGTAAGTGCAAGAGCTTTCTTCGCATACTATAAAAGAAAGATCGTCTTGTATTACTTATGTTACACATGTTTTTCATGCTACAAAGTCTTCAAATAATATTCTAATGTCAATATTAAAATTATCAAGATGTTTTTGAAAAGAAACATATGAATATTTTTTTAAAACATTATCCTTATAACTACTCAATTGACATTTAAGAGAGAGTTCAACTGCCATTTGGTCCAATCTATAGATTATCACAAAATAAATTAATTGAATTCAAGGAGTATATTGAAGAAAACTAAGCCAAAGATTTCATACGCCATTCTAAATCTCTAGCAAGACTTTTAATTTTATTTGTAAAATCAAAAGATGGATTATTGCAAATATATAGATTATCAAGGATTGAATAAGATCACCATCAAGAATAGATACTTTCTACCTTTGATATTTGGACTTCTTAATCAATTGGGTCAAGTTAAGATCTATAAAAAAATAAATCTACAAAAAACATACAATTTGGTATGCATTAAAGAAGGAGATGAATGGAAGATTGCATTCCAAACCAAATATGCATATTTTGAATACAATGTCATACCTTTGAACTTACAAATGCACCAATAGCTTTTCAATATCTAATGAATAATGTATTTTAATTATTTTTTTGATAATTTTATTGTCTATTATTTAAATAATATCTAAATCTACTCTACGAACATAAAAAAATTAAAATTAAAAATTAAACTTCATATTTATCATGTATTGCAAAAACTAAGGAATGCAAGGTTTCATGCGAAGATAAAAAAGTTTATATTTCATATTATTCAAGTCAACTTGTTAAAATATATCATTACAAATGATGGACTTATAATAGTTCCTAAAAAGTTCAAGCCATCGTGGATTGGAAGATTCCAAAAATAATAAGAAATGTCTAATATTTTTTGATATTTATGAATTATTATTAGATTTTTATTAAGAACTTCTTTAAAATTATAGTTTTGCTTATATATTTGACTTATAAAGACAAACCTCAATAGAATCAAAAAGTAGAAGTAGCATTTCAAGCTTTGAAGATAGTTTTTGTTTCTACACTAATCTTATGTTGCATCATTAATGACAAACTTCATCTAATAGTTATTCATATTCTTGAAAATATCTTTTATTTCTACATTAATCTAGTATTGCATCTATTGCTTCACTTATTGATTAAAAAAATAATAAGGTTTGTTTGATACCTTTATTAGATGATCTTATCTCATACTAATAAAAAAAAAATGTAGTTCTTGATCAACAATAAATAATTCTCTTGAAATCAAAGAAATTTCACTTTTAAGTAGTGAAATCAATATTAATTATTGATTCAATTTTTTTTAAGCAAGTTTAGTCAAGTATGTCTTTTGATTCTTTTATTTGTGATATTAAAAATAATTCTTTTAAATCTCATGATATTTTTAAATTTAAATTCAAAAATAATCTATTCTATTTCAAAGAATGCTTATATATTTCAAAAGATTAAACATGATTATGTATTCTTTAAGTTTAATATGACTTTCTAATAGTAGGAAATTTTGGATACAACAAGACTTTAGAGCTAATATCTAGAGATTTTTAGTGGCTTCAAATGTGTAAGGTAGTCAAAGACTTTGTAAAATCATAAGACATTTGTTCAAGATCAAAAAATCTTTATCATTGTCCTTGCAGGCTTTTTAAATTATTATCTATTTTTGAATAATTATGGTCTTTTAATTCTATAGATTTTATTATATTTCTTCTAGCCTCAAGTTCTTATGACTTTATATTCATAACAATAGATCATTTTACCAAAATGATATATTTTGTATTATATTCAAAATCTATCATAAATGAAGAAAGAATTAAGTTCTTTCTTGACAACATCTATCATTATCATGGATTATTCAAGAATATTATATGACATAGAGAGACTCAATTTGTATCAAGGTTTTGAAGAGTTATTTTTAAGATTCTAAAAATATACATAAATTTATCTTTGGCTTTCTATTATAAAAATATTGGACAAATAAAGTACATAAATCAAGTTTTAGAAGAGTATTTAAAAGATGCCATCAACTACTAATAAAATGATTGAATAACTCTTTAGTGATTGACAAAGTTTACTTATAATAACATAGTATATTTTTCTATTCAATAAATACATTTATTTTTTAATAATAATTATCATCCGTAACTTGATGCATTTGTCTTTTTAAAAGTTGATAATCTTGTGGCAGAAGATATGACAAATCATTTCTTGTCACGGACATACATATAATTACCTATATGAATAGATAAAAGTATATAAAAGTAGATAAAAGTAGGTTAATTGTGTAATATTTAATATAGAAGCTTCCTAGAAACTTCCTAGACACTGCTTTGACTTTATAGGAGTCTATAGTTGACTTTTAGGCTAGAAACTTGGTCAACAAATTAGCCATGTGCCACACATGTTGGAAGCTTAAAGAACAAGCTAACTACGTGGTCCATCCATAGAAAACTTGCCTTATAAGCAAAGGCATGTGGCCTAGAAAGTCAACATATATTGGAGGTCTTATAGAACATCGCCATGTGGCTTCTAGTTAGATAGTATATATAGAGGCAAGAGTGAAGCCCTCTTCACTCTTGTCAACTCCTTTCTTGCTTCTAGTCCAGGTTCAAGAGTCTTTAGTTTCTTGTCTTGTGGCAATAGCCATTCCAGTTTCCTTTTAATATACCTACTTGTTTATATTATATTGAGATAGCCTTTTGGTGTATATTTTTCCTCATCGAGTCTTTGTCCTTGACAGATTGACAAGAGTACACTTACAATATCAGAGCTTTGTTTTTTCTTGAGTAAGAGTGGATTACCCCTTTCTCTTGACAAGACATAAGCGTATTAGAAGTTTGCGGATTACCCACTTCTAAACTGATATTGTTCTTAGTATCTTCTTTGTTATCAAGTCTTTCTTTTCTTTTGTCTTGAGCAATATCAAACAAATTTTTCTTCTTAGTGTCATTATGACAGAGCTTGATGAAATGAAGAGTGCAATGGCACAAATGCAAGAGCAAATGAGGGAGTTAATGCTTGTGATGCATCAACTCAATTCACCAACACAGGAAAGAACAAGAATAGCAGAAAGTGGAGATATAGAGATGATCGGAGCTGCTTCAACATCTACAACAAATCACGTTCCTTCTCCAATTGTACAACACCCTATAAACACTAGAGAACCAAGAATTGCCTTACTTGAGAAATTTGATGGTACGAGATCAAAGTTTCGAGGGTTCATCAATCAAGTACAATTGGCAATTGAACTTCAACCGCAAAGCTATCCAACTCCAGGATCACAAGTCAGGTTTATTGGCACTCTACTTTCTGGTTCTGCATTATCGTGGTTTTCGTCTTTTCTTGAACAACGAAATCCAATATTGGATAATTTGGAAGCTTTTTTGGCGGAGTTTCGATCTATGTATGGTGAACACGATGCAACTCGTGTTGCAACAAATAAGATCCGAATTCTGCGACAAGAAAATCGCTCAGTAACAGTATATGCTTCACAATTTCGACAACTTGCAATTGACATCAAGTGGGATGATGCTGCACTCATCAGTCAATTTCTTTATGGATTGCAATACGAAGTAAAGAAATTGATGCTCAACTTACCTGATCCTCAAACTTTGAGTCAAGCAATCGATTTTGCGGTAAAATGTGATAATCGACTTTTCGAATTTCGATCCGAGAATCATTCACGGGAACCTCAACGTTATTACTCAATGGCAACATCAACATCTTTGCCAAACGTACATTCGGAAGTAGAAGACATGCAAATTGACGCGGTACGTTTTAAACCTCTAACTGAGCAAGAAAAGATTCGTCGTCGTCAAGAAGGATTATGTTTATATTGCGGAGAACCTAAGCACACTGCTCAACATTGTCCAAAGAAACGACGCAACTATAAAATGAGGGGTACGACGGTCAAAGAAGACAACATGTCGGAAAACGGATTCGTCCAGCTACAATAGGGACCGGGCAGCTGGAACCTTGTACAATTCCTAATGAAGGTCCTATCCTCTCCTCAGAACCCTCTCCTTGTTTTATAATAGACTTATATTTAGGACCTAAGAATTACAAAGCCTCTGCTTTATTAGATTCGGGAGCCTCAACATGTTTTTTAGATGAACAATTTGTTAAAAGTCGTAAAATACCCTATGTACAGAAACCAAAACCAGTACATGTAGAAGTCATAGATGGTCGTCCCTTGTCTTCTGGAGATGTCACTCATGAAACTCATCCTATAAAAGTAACAATAGACGGTCATGATAGCTACATAGCTTTTAACATAATTAAATCCCCGTCCAATCCAGTTATTTTAGGTTTATCCTGGCTAGAAAAATATAACCCTCGAATAGATTGGAATTCGCGTAAACTTGACTTTTCCAAAAGCGTTATTAATAGTTCTACGAACCAAGTAAAAAATTATAAGTCTAGTACAGTAAAATCCGTACTGATAGGTGCAAAAGCATTTATACACGCAGCAAAAGAAGGATCAACTTTTGCTATTTATGCTGCACCTATTTCTGAAAATGTAAAGACTTCAAGTGGCATTCCAAGTCAATATCAGGAGTATCAAGACGTTTTTGAGAAAAAGAATGCAGATATTCTTTCTGAGCATCGTCCATATGATTGTTCAATCGACCTCAAGGAAGGAACTCAGCCACCATTTGGACCAATTTATAGTTTATCGCAAGATGAGATGGCTGAACTCAAGACATATATTGACGAGAATTTAGCGAAGAATTTCATACGCCATTCAAAATCTCCAGCAAGAGCTCCAATTCTATTCGTAAAGAAAAAAGATGGATCTTTACGAATGTGTGTTGATTATCGAGGACTCAACAAGATCACAATCAAGAACAGGTATCCATTACCTTTGATATCAGGACTCCTTGACCAGTTGAATCAAGCTAAGATCTATACAAAAATAGATCTAAGAGGAGCATATAATCTAGTACGGATCAAAGAAGGAGATGAATGGAAGACTGTGTTTCGAACCAGGTATGGACATTTCGAATATAATGTCATGCCCTTTGGACTCACGAATGCACCAGCTGCTTTTCAACATCTCATGAATGATGTATTTCGTGAATTCTTAGACAATTTTGTCGTCTGCTATCTAGACGATATCCTGATCTATTCCAAGAACGTCGAAGAACATGAAATACATGTTCGTCAAGTATTACAAAAACTTAGAGATGCAGGATTGTACGCCAAGATGGAAAAGTGTGTATTTCACACTACTCAAGTTGACTTTTTAGGATACATCATTTCAAATGATGGTTTCATGATGGATTCTAAGAAAGTCCAAACAATCGTGGATTGGAAGATTCCAAGGACAGTAAGAGATGTTCAATGTTTCTTGGGATTTACCAATTACTATCGGATCTTCATCAAAGATTTCTCACGAGTTGCAGCTCCACTTACACGCTTGACTAGTAAAGATAAATTTCAATGGAATCAAGAAGCGGAAGCAGCATTTGAAGCCTTGAAGACATCGTTTGTCTCTGCACCAGTCTTATATCGTGTTGACTTTTCCAAGGCATTTTTTATGGAAACAGATGCATCAGATTTTGCCTTGGGTGCAGTTTTATCACAAATGGGAACAGATGACAAATTCCATCCGATAGCTTTTCATTCAAGAAAATTCTCAGCAGCCGAGATCAATTATGAGATCCACGATAAAGAACTTCTTGCGATCGTGGATTCCTTTCAAGAATGGCATCATTATCTAGAAGGCGCTTCTAGTCCAGTCACTGTGTATACAGATCACAAGAACCTCGAGTATTTCATGTCAACACGCGTGTTGAATCGTCATCAAGCTCGTTGGAGTATGTCTTTGTCAAGATTCGAGTTCATTATCACTTATCGGCCAGGAAAACAACAAGGTTTATCCGATGCCCTATCTAGACGTTCTTATTTTGCACCAAAAGAAGGAGATGCAGCTTTTGAGCAACAAAGAACGGTCCTCTTGAAACCGAAGCAATTTCATCTCCGAGCAATGAAATCAACATTGACTGTTGATTCAACTTTTTTCAAGCAAATCCAGTCCAGTATGTCCTCAGACCCTCTTGTTTATGATATCGAGAATAATTCTTCCAAGTCTCATGATCCTTCTAAGTTTGAGTTCAAGAATAATCTATTATATTTTGAAGGACGCCTATATGTTCCAGAAGGAGAAGCACGTTTACGTGTTCTTCAAGCACGTCATGACTTTCCAACAGCAGGGCACTTTGGATATAATAAGACTTTGGAACTCATATCAAGAGATTTTTGGTGGCCACAAATGTGGAAGTCAGTCAAAGACTTTGTACAATCATGTGATATTTGTTCAAGATCAAAAATTCCTCGTCATCGACCTTACGGACTTCTTCAGCCATTACCTATACCAGAACAACCATGGTCTTCTGTTTCTATGGATTTCATCACAGATCTTCCAAGCTCAAGATCTTATGATTCTATATTTGGGATAGTAGATCGTTTCACCAAGATGGCACATTTTGTGCCATGTACAAAATCTATCACAGGTGAAGAAACAGCTAAGCTTTTCATTGATAATATCTATCGCTATCATGGATTACCTAAAGATATCATATCAGATAGGGGAACTCAATTTGTGTCAAGATTTTGGAGGACCCTTTTCAAGATTTTAAAAGTGGACATAAAACTATCTTCGGCTTTTCATCCTCAAACTGATGGACAAACAGAGCGCGTAAACCAAGTCTTGGAGCAATATTTAAGGTGTACTATCAACTACCAACAAGATGATTGGACAACCCTTCTGCCATTGGCAGAGTTTGCTTATAATAATACGGTACATTCTTCCACGCAACAAACACCTTTCTTTGCCAATTATGGCTATCATCCACGACTTGATACTTTTGATTTTTCAAAAGTTGATAATCCTGCAGCAGAAGATATGGCAAATCGGTTGTCAGAGTTACATGCAATAATGAAGACACAATTGAAAGAAGCTCAAGAACGACAAAAGATAAACGCAGATCTATATCGTAAGGAGCAACCACAGATCAACGACGGTGATAAGGTATGGCTACTTCGTCGCAATATCAAGACTACTCGACCTTGTGACAAGTTGGACTATTGTAGGCTTGGCCCCTTTTCTGTTTCTGAACAGATCAACCCAGTTGCATATCGGTTACATCTACCAGAGTCAATGAAGATCCATCCTGTATTCCACGTATCTCTTCTTGAACCATATAAGACAGTGGATATACAAGGAAGAAGACAAATGCCACCGCCTCCTATAGAAGTAGATAATAATGAAGAATTTGAGGTGGAAGAGATATTAGACTCAAGGCGGCGCCGAAATAAGCTGGAATATCTTGTTCATTGGCGCGGATATGATATTAGTGAACGCACATGGGAGCCATCCAGGAATCTAGCAAATGCATCAACTAAAGTCAAACTTTTTCATCAACAACATCCATCAAAACCAAGATGAAAATCTCTCTTATAAAAGAGACAAGATTGAGGCAAGATAACATTCAATTTCTTATCCTTGTTTGTAACTTCTTTGCATTTGTGACGCTAATTAGATGGAGAGCCAACAACCAGCAGATTCAACTCAAGAACCTTCGTTTGCTGACCTGCCGGACGAGACATTGCGATTGTCACAACCTTCAAGACGACGCAACCGAGATGAAGACCCTGAAGAACGACATGTTCTTCCTCGAATAGATGGTGAGATACAACGCATTTGGTATCACGACCTTGGAAGAGATTCTCGATGTTTGGTGATATTATTGGAGATAGGAACGACTCCTGATAGTGTTTCAAATGTATTATTTGAAGGAAGTTATGAAGGCCTCAACAGTGATCAAATAACAGGGTGGTCTTCTCGCCCTGGAATGGGACACTATCGATGGCTAAGAGGACCCATCAACTATCTTCGAAGAGAACAAAGATTAGAGTATGTAGCAAATACAATTCGCCGCATATTAGATTTTCTCAATATATAATCACCGCTCCTCGTGGAACTCGTCCCTAGAAGGGGAGGTAATGTCACGGACATACATATAATTACCTATATGAATAGATAAAAGTATGTAAAAGTAGATAAAAGTAGGTTAATTGTGTAATATTTAATATAGAAGCTTTCTAGAAACTTCCTAGATACTGCTTTGACTTTATAGGAGTCTATAGTTGACTTTTAGGCTAGAAACTTGGTCAACAAGTTAGCCATGTGCCACACATGTTGGAAGCTTAAAGAACAAGCTAACTACGTGGTCCATCCATAGAAAACTTGCCTTATAAGCAAAGGCATGTGGCCTAGAAAGTCAACATATATTGGAGGTCTTATAGAACATCGCCATGTGGCTTCTAGTTAGATAGTATATATAGAGGCAAGAGTGAAGCCCTCTTCACTCTTGTCAACTCCTTTCTTGCTTCTAGTCCAAGTTCAAGAGTCTTTAGTTTCTTGTCTTGTGGCAATAGCCATTCCAGTTTCCTTTTAATATACCTACTTGTTTATATTATATTGAGATAGCCTTTTGGTGTATATTTTTCCTCATCGAGTCTTTGTCCTTGACATTTCTCTAAGCTATATACAACAATGAAGGTAGAATTAAAAGAATGTTAAGAATGACAAAAGATCAACACATATACCAATTATAATAAACAACCTCAATTCCATATTGGTAATTAGATATAGTAACTTTGTCATAATGTCAAGACTATTTGTCTTTGTAACAAATTGGATTACCATAGACTTGGACCTTTTTTTATAGGTAAACAAATTAATCTATTTATTATTGATTATATACATTAGAATCTATAAAGATCCATCTTACATTTCTCGTGTCTTTTTTTGAGCCATATAAGATAGTAAACAGTCTATAAAAAAAAAAAAAAAAAAAAAAAAAAAAAAAATCATTACTTCCTATAGTAATCTATTAAAACATCTATTAAAACTAAGATAAAAAAATAAGTAATTTCTTATTTTATATATATATATAAAAAAAAAATTACATTCTATCTTCTATCCTTCATTGTGAGTTCTTTCTATTTGTGATGCTAATGAAATAAAAAATAAATAATTGAAGATTCAATTCAAGAGCTATTGTTTGTTAACTTATTGGATAAGATATTACAATTATCACAGCATTCAAGACAATATAAACAAAATGAGGATCTCTAAAAATAATATATTTTTTTAAATAGATGGAAAAATATAACTTATTTAGTATCATAACCTTAGAAGATGTTCTTGATGTTTGGTGATTTTTTGGAGATAAGAATGTTTTTTGATAGTGTAGTAAATATTTTGTTTGAAAGAAGTTTTATAAGCATCAATAATGATCAAATAACAAGGTTGTCTTCTTGCCATAAAAAATAATATTATTAATGATTTCAAGGACTTATCAACTACCTTCAAAGAGAGTAACAATCAAAGGCAAATATATTTTATTGCACCTTGGACTTCATTAACATGTAATCATTGATCCTTGTCGAATTTATCTCTAGAAAGGAAGAAGAAGGGGAGAAAAAGAGTAATGTTATGAACATACATTTATTCTAATAATTACATAGGTAATATGATTAGATAGAAGTAAGTAAAAATAGATTAATTTTATAATATCTATTAGAAAAGTTTTTTAGAAGCTTCACAGATGGAGTTTCACTTTTATACATGTATATAGATCATTAGTAGGTTGAAAACTTGGCTAATAAATTAGCCACATATTACATGTATTCGTAGCTTGTGATATAAGCTAACGATTTGGCATATATATAGGAAACTTATATTACAAATTAAGTCATGTATTTTACAAATTAGACATGTGTTGGAGGTCCTCTACAATATTGCCACATATCTCTTAGATAGGTAGTATATATAGAGGCAAAAATGAAGACTTTTTCACTCTTGTCAATTTCTTTCTTGCTTCCAATCTAATTTCAAAGGTCTCTAGATTTTTTATCTTTTTGTAGTAGTGATTTTAGTTTATTTTATATATGTATATATATATATATATATATATATATATATACATATATATATATTTATTTATTTTATCAAATTTCTTTAAAAAAATATATTATTTATTTATTTTTTATAATCAAGTTCTTATTCCTAACATTATAAACCTTTAGAATGTAAAATATCTTTATTTTATAATCTACTTGAAATGTCTTTGTCTTTTCTATCAAAATCAATGACAATCCATTGAAAAACAACAAATTGGGAATGTAAATATTGTATTCTTTTATAAAAAATTTGATCTATCATTTCCAATCAAAAGTTCTATCTATCAAAAAGTCTTAAAAAATATAGTATTGTAGGCTTTTTTAAAGCACTTGCTAAATACATTCCACCCTTGAGTTGCTCTAATAGCTTCCAACAACAAATCAAAGTAATGCTAGTATCTTTTTTCACAACCTAAGGCTTCAATCTACAAGCTTCATATTGATGCTTCAATTGACTTGTCTTCATGCTTATAATTCACAAATCAAAATTCAATTTCCTTTCTATTATAGAAATCCTCATCCATATTTTACTAACTAATATTTTATGCCAAAATTATCCATACTTTAGATCCTCATTTACAAATACAAGTTTTAAATTAAAAAATTTTATATAGAGATGTCTTGTCTAGGCACAATCACATCTTTAAGACCAAAATTTGTAAACAATTTAATCTCAGCATTGTATTTAGATGTATGAATTCGTAATGAGATTTTAAATAAGGTAATCTACTTTTTTTTGAGAAGCTTATAATACACAATAATTGTTCAATAGTAGAGCCAATTAAGAATATTTTACTCAATTGAAGAGTGACATATAAACATATATATCTATGATATAGAGTCAAGTTAGTAATAAAGAATATGATTAATACAATGGTGATTGGATATGATTTTTGATTAAGTATAAAAGTAATGTTGAATCTAATCTTATAATTTATAATCCAAGGTGAGGCAATGATTGTGGTTTATTGGATATTATACAACTTGTCAATGTATTATGAATTATATATTTAAATCTAAACCTTGCTCTTCTTTTTCATATTCTTAAATTTATATTCAATGTTTAAATTATTACTAGCAACAAGGATTTTTGTACTAAAGAGGACAATCACTACAAAGTAATATAATCAAGGTCTAATGGTATTTTTCTTAGTGAAGAAGATATTGAATAAAAGATTGTAAAACATATGTATGAAAATTGGCTTTTTTATTGATTTCAAATCCATAATTCCTTATTCAACATCATTAATAATAAAAATCTCACCTTGTGGCAATTCCAACATGTCTTTGAATATATTTAATATTTAAAAAAAAAATTCAAAAAATAAATATTATAAATATAAATATAAATAAATATTGAATAAAATACTCCTAACTTAGAGAATCTTTATGTTGCTCATTTGTACACTTCCTGCAACCTTGCGACTTTATAAGTGGCATATGCCCCTATATAGACTGTGCAATCTTTTCTCTTTTTGGACAAGCTTAGTCACCGAAGCTTGGTGACTAGAATTTGGTCACTAGACCTTGGTTACAAATTCCATCTTTGTAAACTACTTAATATAAGAATATTAGGCCTTCTTTTGTTACATTATCATCTAATTTAGCTAATTTATAAAATTATATATATATATATAAATATATATATAGTAATTTAAAAAACTATTTCAATATTGATATATTTTGGAAAGAATGGTGTATTATAGATAAATTGTAGTAAATAATGACTCATGGTTTGTATACCAAATAAAGTACTCCTTTATAGCTATCAAATGAACACATCTTAAAAAGAATCTATTAGATAATTGTGAAGCTATGACGAATTTAATTTGGAATAATATTGAAATATTTTTTTGAGTGTGGTGTCTAATTTTTGGATTCTATCAATTATTCAATATTATAGCATTCTATCATCATCACATTTATTATGACAATATTATTACAAATCTAATGACATCATTAATCATTAGTAGTAGCTATAAAAGTACCATTCTTAATTACAATTCTTAGCATGACATATTCCAAATTACTACATTCTAGGACCTTCTAGAATCTTTTGTAAATTTCAAAAATCTTCTAGATACATATAGAATCTTTTACAATCTTTTAAAAAGTTCCATAGGTTTCTAAAAGCCTCTTTAGACTTCTAAAAACTTCTACAAAAAGTACCATAGACTTTTGTAATCTTCATTATAGTATAAATAAGAATCTTTGGAACTAATTTTATTATCGATTTTATTCTTTGTCTTTAATTTTGACATATTTCTTTATCAGATTCTTGTATCTTTGATAATTCCTTGAATAACTATGAGATTTATTCTCTGCTGTCTCTAAGACAACATCACCTCTATTGTTCTTCATTCTCAAAAATCTTATGGTCAAATTGCTTCTAAATCTAACTAAAATAAAGCTACTATTTCTAAACTAGCAAAAAAGATCACTTTTAATAGAAAGAACCTTAAATTAAGTATACCAAAGAAGCTCACTGTAGTAGATAAAAGAATAGTCATTTGCCAAATCAACATTAGGAAGGCTAAAAATGCTATTGAGGTTGCTAAAAATCTTAAAAATATTATCAATAATCATGTGTCAATCCAAACTATTTGAAATATTTTCAAGAAATAGAATATGAATGCCATGGTGAAGAAAAAAAAGCCACTACTATCTACCTGCTATTGGAAACAATGCTTGGATTTTGCTCTAAATACAAGGAATGGATTATGGAGGATTGGAAGAGGATTATTTGGTTAGATGAGACAAAAATCAACAAATTTGGATGAGATGGCAAAAAGTGGGTATGGGAATAAAATGATTAGTTCTCGCTTGACAAGAAGATCCAAGAAATGGTTAAGCATGGGGGTGAAAATATAATGGTATGGAGTTGTGTAGGATAGAATAAAGTTGGAGGGATGGCAGAGGTTGAAGGGAGGATGGATGCCAAGCAATTTGTGAAAATTCTTGAAAAAAACCTACTTCCTAGCATTGAAGAATTTGGCATTTCTGATGAGGAGGTGATTTTTCAGGAAGATAACAATCCGAAGCATAATTCAAAACTAGCATGGAAGTCATTTAATCATCATGGGATTAAAGTAATGGATTGGCCTACTCAGTCTCTTTAACTTAATTCCATTGAACATCTTTAGGAGCACCTCAAATACCAGCTTAACACTTAGAAGATAAAACCAAAGGAAGTTTGGGAATTATGGAAAAGAATAGTTGTAGAATGGAATGATATTGAAGCAGTTTTGTACCAAAAGTTAATAGAAAGTATGTTTAGGAGGTTGGAAGCAATTATCAAGGCCAAAGAAGTTCTAAAAAGTATTGATATGTAATTGGATACCACACTCAAAAAAATTTTAATACTATTCCAAATTGGATTGATCATAGGTCCATAATTATCTAATGGATTGTTTTCATCCTATGCTCATTTGGTAGCTATAAAAGAATATTTTATTTAGTCTACAAACCATGTCTTATTATTCACTACAATTCATTTGTAGTACACTATTCTTTCTAAAATATGTTAATATTGAAACAATTTTTTGAATCAGTGTGTGTATATATATATATATATATATATATATATATATATGCGAGCGGTCTATTATCTTACTAAAAAATCACCTCCTCATGAGGTAATATATCAATATATATATATATATATATATATCAATATATATATATATATATATATATATATATCAATATATATATATATATATATATATATATATATATATTTGCATAAATATAACACTTTTCTATATGTTTTTTCTTCATTAACATCTATGATATAAAGTTTTTATATTTTTTATATTTTTTATATTTTTTATATTTTTTATCCAAAAATATTTTCAAGGTTAAATTTATTTTATAAATTAGAAATAAAAATATACATTCTGTAGTTTACTTGGTGTGTCAACAAAGTTATCCATGTGCATGACTTAGATAACAACTCAATATAACAAATTTGGTCATAATAACTTTTATTCACATGTTTTGTGTAATTGAATTAGTTTCTAAATTTTCTGCAACAATCATATAAAATTTTAATTCATATTTCAAATATTATTTAGTTGATTAAAATGCTTGTGTATGTCAAAAAAATTCATCCTTCCATTGTGCAGTTTCATAATATATTTGTTTGATTGTAGAGTCAATTTCATCTACAACAACTAACTTGTTTGCTAATAGTATACAACAACTTCTTATTATGGCATCCACAACTAATCACTTAGCAGTTCCTACACCAAATATTCAACTGAGGCTTGATATGCTAATTTAAAGAAACTCAAATTCACTCACCATTATAACTTTAGAAACTGAGGCAGAAGTTCTATTTACAGAAGCTAGAGGAGTCATATACTGTTAGCAAACAAAACGCTCAAATACCATGTTGAAAAAATACAAAACTTTACTGCAATTTGCAATGACAGCTACAAGCTACACAGTAATATCCCAGTTGTTCAATTCAAAAAGGTGGTTAACCCCAGAGTGGGCAGACAAGGCTTATGAAAGCATAGTGTTACAGAGTTTGAAAAAATATGAAAAGAGTAGGAGGCAGCACTAAATTTGATGGACAGTGATCGTTTCAATATGCAAGAGAGAGGACCCCTGAATTTTTTCTAGTAAATAATCAAAATTAAGAAAAGTAAAAAAAAAATGACCAAGAAAAATTTATAAAAGCTTTATAAATGTTTGAAAATTATTCAAAATTTAAGAATTTTTTTAAAACAAAATATGAAATTAAGGTTGTAAATATTTATTTATTCACTCATCTTTTTTATATGTACCAAATTTACAAAAATTTAGAAAAATATATATAAATTAAATAAGCTAATTTTTTATTAGTAAAAGTACACACATGTATTTTTAATTTAAATAATATAAAATTATTTTTTGTATATACTAATTAATATTTCAATTTTTTTATTATTTATGATCATAAAATTTTAATTAGTATTTTTTTATTAAAAATTCAACTTCTAAGCTTAAAAAAATATATTTTTTCATTATTCTAAAAAAATTATTACGATTATATATATATATATATATATATATATATATGTGGACATACTTTAAGATTTTTCTTAACAAAATGGAATTAAAAAAAATTACCTACAATTTCTAGTTCTTTTATCTATTTTTTTTGTGCAATCTTCAATTGTGATTTTTCTTAATACATTTGGTTCATATCTATAAATACATAATACCAAGTACATTAAAAAAAACATTCAAAGTCTCATTTTTTTGAGTCATTGTAATGATATTATTGCTAAAATTTAATCGCCAAAATATATTTAACATTTGATTTTAAAAAATAACTACTAATATCTTAATTATAAAGAACCTTTTTTATATTCTTATTTGAGTTTTTTTTTTGTTAATTCTAAAAAGTATTATAATGAGACTTTAACATTCATATTTGTACTTTTTCAAAATAAAATTAAGCTACTATTACATTTAATGTCATATAATATATATATATATATGTATATATATATTCACACACTTATCTATTGTTCTTCTTGTTAATTAGTATTATCCATTGCAATAAAATTACTAATTATCGAAAGTTATTAATAGTAAAAGATGGTGCATTAAAGGCAAGATGGAAATCATCCTTACCATGGCTCTACAATCTAAGTTGGTTGCTTATGCAATGGCAGCCATGTGGCTACCAACCATGTGGTCTTGCCTTGCCTAATCACATATAGCCACATGCCTTTTATTTGCTACCTTTATTAATTAGTAAAAATCAACTAATGATTAGAAATCAAAATTTATTGATTATGCACCATAGAGCACATTTTTTTTTATGATTTTTTTAATTAATTATTGAGAATTAATTTATAGTGGAAACACTATATTTAACTTTCATTAAAACATATTATAATAAAAAATAATCACAAAATTATTTTGAATATCTTTTATAATTTATTTTGATCTATTCAAATTTAAGTGTCTTTTCACAGCACTACATAGTAATGTATTGATTTAGAAGCTCTCCTAAAAAAAGAAGGAGAGCTTTAAAACATTTAAACATTTAGAGAGAATAGGATGACTATTTTGCATTTTATTATTGCATTGAACCCTTTCTTTGAATCATCACTTAGGTCATTTTTTTGTTTATTTATTTATTCAGATATTATACTTGTGTCTTTTATATGTGTATAAACAAATATTAAATTTTTTTTAACTTTTTTATTTTTTATTTTTTATTTTTTTCTTCTAAGCATTAGGTACTATATGTTGAGATTTGAAAACAAATCATGATTTGTTTTTTCAACCTGGCTCCCTGCTCATCAAAATAAAAATAATGTTCTTGTACATTAAAAAAATCCAATATGAAGTTATCACTAAATCATCACTTACTTGTTGAGAGAACAAATTTATTTTGGAAATTCAAGCATTTCGAAATTTTACATCATTAAAATGTGCATAAGTTTCTGAATTTCACATGTGCAAACAAACAACAAACACACAATCACAAGATATCATGTTCTTTCACATGATTTTTTTTAGCATAGCACACAATAAAACAACAACCGTTATTATGTTTTCTATAAGACCAAAAGCTGTAGAAAAGATAAAGGTGAAAGGAAAGAAGATGGAGATGGGAGGGTTTCGCCATGTTGGATCATCGCCTTAGGGGCACCATCTGGAGCACCTCCCAGCTAAAACCCAACAAGCAGAATGGCAAAAGTGCAATTTTTAGGGTTGGGATGGGGAGGAAATGGGAGAAAAGCCTGGCACCCAAATTTAATTCGGAGCCATCTCGCACAATCGTGACTCATCTCCCTCATGCTCATGGGCAATTCCGTGTTCGTCTCGATGTTTATGCCCATCTCTTTCAATGCTTCATGTCCCTTCTCCCTCATGTTTCCATGTGTGAATGTGTATATCATATCATACTCTTTACTCATCAGACTTTCTCGAAGCCTCAGTGCCTTCTTTGCCTCTTTCTGCAATCCATTGCCTCGTCCTCACCTCGATCTCCCCTTGCATTCCTCATCTTGGTGCATTCCATTGTCCCAGTCTAGCTTGAAGTTGGAGGACAATCGGTCCTAGACACAGCTCTGCATGAGTGTAAGTTAGCTGGAGACGCTATTTTGCCATTGTGTCTGTATTTTTCTTAGCTTGTGTTGGTGTTGAGTATTTTGGACTTGAGTGAAATTGCTGCACTTCGGGACACGCTTGTTTGTGGAACGTGTAGTGGATGAGGATTTCTGAAGCAGGGGAGGGGTTTTCTGTGGGGTTCAGGGACGTGGAGGTGTTTGAAGCTGGGAGTGGAAAACCCTCGGGTGTAAAGTTCGGGGTGATCCGGAACTGTCGTTTGGCGCATGGGTTGAGGGGGCAGGTGGAGCTGTGGAGAAGTTTTAAGGGATGTGAGAGGGGTGAGAAGTTATTCCGCACTACCGACATCGCCAGAAAGGATCGCCTCTATCTATATACGCATGCGTGGATTTGATCCTAGTTGGTACCTCTCGCTGCTTGGTCTTCTTCTAGATGTCAACCCTACTTTCTCATCACGCACATTGTTTCACGCTGGGTCCGTTTAGCGTGGGAAATAACTCTTACTTATATTTTGTTGAGTGGGTTAGCACGTAAAGATATTTTGAACCATGTGATGCTTCGGTTAGCTGTATAGGTTTAGCTGCACCTGCGATCCTTCTGTACAATCTTTTTTAAGCAAGCTCCAATGCTACGAATTGATGGTATTCGGACTCGGCGCACGGATGATCTACGTTAACTCTCGCACTCGTTGTAATCCTCACATTTCGCGAATGTACAGTGATTTCGTAGCCTATTCAAATGTAGCACACCTAATTGGTCGCGGATGTGGAACTTGCAACACTACATGCCTGATTCATTGTTATCTTTGTTGTGTCTTGTTTTCAAGAGTTGTTGGAAATAATCGCTTGAATCACCTCTCTACATAAATGATTCAGAGGTGATTATTGTGGGCTCTCAGGTGATCAACAAGAGGAAGAAATATGCTAGGGTCAACGGCCCGCCGTCCGGGGTTGCCAATCAGGCGACCCCCTGGGACTTCACAACTTGGCATCAGCGTCACTCCACCTCCCAAACCTCGATTTTCCCCCATGGTTTCCATCTGCTTCCTAGCAGTGGTGTGTAATATACTTTTCTCTATATACCCCCGTAATTGTTACTTTTAAAAAAAAAACGAGATCTCTATGGTTCAATGTCATTGGATTATTTCTTGTGGATTGAGGTTGTAGCCATTAAACTGTCTAGTATTCTTGATGTTGGACCTAAGTGACTTTGTCCATCTGCAGTTTTTGTCCATAGAACTATTTTGTGAAGGAAAGCAATCCGAAAACTTGTGGCCGCAGTGTTGTTAATTATCTTGCTCACAGTGCGACAGGCTTTGTGATTTTGTAGGGTGCAATCCTGCTGTTTGGTTATTCGTATGGAGATTTGGGTAACCTTCTTATTTGATATGGAATTTTCTGCGTTTTATCTACCTTTCCTATGTATGTATGAACACCTGCTTGTACACTTCACTTTGTTTTCGGTTACAGTTTTGAGTAACCAGTATGTTCATTCATCTCATGCCTTCTAACTCTTTTGCGTGGGAGATTCAAGTTTTCCAGAGTCCACAGTCCAATGATCCCGAGATAAAGGTTACAGAGGTCAAGGATACAGGTGCCAAAGAAGTAACGCAAACGACGCCCGATAACGATATTGAGGAGGAACCTCAGCTTGTTTGGGATGGTGAGACCTTTGAAACAATATTCTACCAAAATATTCCCCTTAACCGACATTCTATGCATTACAGACTCCAGGTCCGGTATTTCTTTATAGTCAAGTCGATCTAGACAACTATGACAAAGTATAACCTTATCGTTTTCGGATACAGGTGTCAAAGCTTCATCACAATCTGAGTGCACAGCATCTGTATGTGGGGTTATAGATGTTCTTCAAGACATGTATGGAAAGAATATGCTCCGTTTACTTCACATTGGTCCTGGGACTTGTGGAATTGTCTCTAAGCTCTTGGAAGAGAGTAGCTCTGAAGTGTGGGGTGTCCAGCCTTTCCCAATGAAATCACCTGTTCAGAAAAAATGTCAAACCCTCGTCAAGAAGGGCCTTATCCGAGTTGCAGAAGTTAACCAAGTATTGCCATACCGCTCTCGCTCTTTCTCATTTGTTTTAGTAACAGACATTCTGGACGTCATGAAAAAGCGAGACTTAAATACCACCCTACCTGAGCTCTCACGGTTATCAGCGCATGATCTCGTTGTGATTGTAGGTAAAATTCTCCATCCCATAAATTTGAAGCGTGTACTTGCCCTCCAATTTCATTATTTTTGATATTCACTGTTGGAGAACTTGGATTTTTCTGTATTCTGCATGCTGCCTTTTCCTTACTAGATTACCGTTCGCATGTGAATACATGTGGTTTAGTGTGCCTAAGACTTCCTTCTTGTAGTGCAAATGCTTTCTGTAGTATCTCGGTCATCATGCAATGCTTGACTTAGCAGACGTCAACTTGTTAGTTTACGTATTCATCTCATGGCCTTTTCCTAAATCCTAGATAATTCTTGAGAGGTAGCTTTAATCGTCTTTAGAGCTTGAGGATTTTGACATTTGTCTTTGCAGGCAATGGCAGACCACAGCCAATCGAAAATACGGCGTTAGCTGGACAACTTGGAAAATTTGTAAGTGACTAAACTAGGCTTACTGCTCCTTTGATTGGATGAGGTGTTTGGGCTCCTTGCGTTTTCTATTGCAACTTTTCCTTCGGGATCGTATTAACATCATTTTGTCGCAGAACAAACCAAGGACGCGAGATTGGTGGTTGCAACAGTTCCATGCAGCTGGTTTGAAAGAAGATGAAGAAAAGAAGACTCACTTCGAGGTAGCCGTTTCGGAGCGTGGAAATAAGTCCAGCTTTCACATCTTCCACTTGATCGTTCCCTCCTTCAGCAGTCCGATATAGGTATGGCCACCGATCCTTTACCGTTGATTGCTTTTAGTTGGACACGTCGTTCGGTGAAATAGCTCTCAATTATTTTGTTTTTCCTACAATTGAATGTTGCAAATTTTTCGTCGAGAGGAAGAGTCGCACTTTATGTTTGGATAGTGTCGTCTTCGGCCAAGGATATCTTAGCAGCTGGAGTTGGTAGCCTCTTCATGGGCAGAATGTGATGATAAGTTACGTCTGTTCTGTATGCAGGTAGTCGACCTGAAAACTCTTAAGTTATTTCAAATGTCAGTGTTTGATGGAAGAATGGTGCTCATGAAGTGCCTCATTTTTTTCTGTATTAAATAGAGTTTAGAGAGACTTTCATGTGATGGTGAATGGCTCCAGGTCAGGTATGTAGTCCCTGATGACACTGTTTGTATCGGACAAAACTTAGGTTGTTTATTTAACTTTAACTAGCTGAATGTCAAGCTTTAAACATAGAAATTGGTTTTGGCATTAATACCATGCATCACAATGCTGCCTTAACTGAGAATCCTGGTCAAAGGAGACCCTTGACTTGTGGCAAGGTGCCGTAATGCGCTGATAGCTACACTTAACTTTTGTTGGTTTTATATTTCATCATTCTTGACACCATTCATCGGTATTATTGTACTAGTGAACTTTTCATTACCATGTGGGCAGCCTGGTGAGAACAATTGGTTCACCACAATTTGAATTGGTGCTTTTCTTTTGTAGTGTCTGCTGAGAACTTTTAGCATGAAGGCTAACTAATACCCAAATGCTTCTTTTGTATAAAATACATCTATACTTCAGACTCTTCTGATGGATAAATTCTAGCTTTTTAATGCTGAGATCCACACTCCAACATCTCTGATGATAATCTCAAATAACTCGTACATCAGCATGAATGCATTTCTTTATTTTTTCGTTTTTAAATAAGTGATTTAATATTAAGTCGCAAGCCTTCTGAAAGTAACTCTTCGTTAAGAAATATGGTATTTTTCTGGTCCGAAAATGTAAAATAACACTTTTGCATATTTAGTTTCACATATTTGAGAATGGTAATAGGTTTGTCACCATTGCACAACATCTAAAAGATTCAAATTTAGAATACCACATAATCTCTTCCTGGTAATGACAATTACTGATAACAGTTTTAGCATCAATGATATTAAATTCTAAGAAGCATAAACAAATAGTACATATAAAAAGAAAGGTGTAATATCATATTGACAATTACTTCATTTGCAAGTATAGAGAGAAAAAAAAAAAAAAAAAAAAAAAAACTGTGTAGTTAAGTTTATATTAGATCTGTCATGTGGTCAATGTTGTGGTTGAGGATAAAGTACAATTTGTAAATTGGAAGAAGATAATTCATTTACACATTATTGGTAAATATATGAAAAACGTTTTTGGTGTCTTAGTTGCAAAAAGTTATTGTTTTGGAAAGAATTTGTTTAATTTATTATGAGCTTGAATTACAAAAATTTATAATGTGCTAGTGATTTTATACTATATACTATAATGTACAACTTCAATGTATTACTACCAGCTTCCTCCTAATATAATAGAATAAGCTCTAATAATTGAATTAATTGTTTAATTTTTAATCTTCTACTTTATCAAGAAGCATGGATCCACTTTGTTGTTAAGTAAGAGCTTCTAAATTAAGAATTTAATAGCCCTTTGTCTTAGTCTTTGATTTTTTATTTGATTAGTTTCTTTAAGCGCATATAAATGAAGTTATATTTAACTAAGGTTTTCTTCATTGAACTAAAAAGTTTAAAAACATAGCACCTAATTTGCAATTGATGAGCCAAAATAGCACATTTGCAAAAAAGTGTACATTATTTTGATTTTTGTATTTTTTTTCTTAATGTAATAACATTCTTATAATTCTTCATCCTTCAAATATTAGCATGTAAACAAATAAAGATTTTAAAAAATAGATTAATTATTTATTTTGAAATTACATATTATATAATTTTAAAATCACATATTATATGTGATATTAATTATATAGATTTAATATCAAAAAATTGTGAAAATATGTTTATGCTTATTATGTAAGTTAGTATAATAATAATAATAATAATAATATGTATATATATATATATATATATATATATAGATATAAGGAATTATTAAGGCCACATCTCCCATTGCCATTTCATAATTAACTTTGTCTATATCCCTTCTTGTCCTCCATTCTTAGTCCATGTCCTTAGTCTCTTGTTCCCGACACACCTTCCCAACATCTCCATTCTTACTTATTTTCTTTTAAAATAAGTTACATAAGTTAAAATATTAAAGACAATTGGTTTTCCATTGCAACAAATCTTAATCTTAAAGTCACTTATCTTCTAAGAAAAATCAAAATTTTAATTTTTTAATTTTTAAAAAATATTATATATAGTCATATAGATAATAATTTTAGTTATATATAAATATAGTTCTTATAATGATTTAGACTATTTTAGTTTTCATTGAAATTTATATATAATAAAATATTAAGATGATAATTTTATAAACAATAACATTCTAAATAGAAGAATTAAACATTCATACAAAATTAGAATATAAATATTTATAAATATGAAATATTTTTTGCTTTTATTTGTTTATTTGTATATTTTATGATTTTTAATTATATTTTTATTTTTATTTCTTCTGGATATTATCTTTTTTGAAACAACTTTTTATAGGATTTATTTTTTTATAATTTTTTATATTAGTTATTTTAATAAAATATAGTGTTTGATTATATTATAAAATATGTACTTATTTATTTTTTTATTCTCTAAAAATTTACTTTAATTACTTATATAATTTTTACTTGATTAATATTTTAAATTATATATGATTTTATTTCAATAGAATTTAATTGAGTATGATGTTGATTTTTATTGGTTTTTCATCTATACCATGCAGAGATCTTGTTTTGAGTCCAAACTTTAGTTAATTATTAAGATATTAAACTTTAAACTACAAATCTGCGAAATCTACAATGGATTGGTATAGCAAAGTTTTATGTTCAGTGTATCTATTAATTACATGATATCTTTAAAATTTCTCATATTAAAAATTATCAATAAAGACAATTTGATTATACATAGGAAAATAAAATTAGAAAAAAACTAAATTATCATGTCATATTTCTTCCTTCATATCAAAATATATGATGCAAAATATATGATGCAAAATTTAATGGTAAGAACATCTAAAGCAACCGTATTTACCATACATAGGACAATTGTATTGAAAAGATGCATATATATATATATATATATACGGAATATTGAAGAAGTTTCTATATATATATATATATATATATCTCCAAAAAATGACCTGAGGCACGACTCCCATTTGTGCGGCAAAAGGGGCATGCAAATCGAACGCCGCCATCCGCAAATCGTAAAGCCCTTTTGGCTTCGTCAAGTTTCCATGCTGAGTTGACTCCCTTTGTACCAATCTGTACACCCAATTGACAACCTGCGAATTCCTTTGTACTTTTCACGCATTGCCTCTCCCAATTAATAGATCCTCGTACAAAAATGGAAGTCAGAAATGCAAAATGAGCAGTCTGGAGTATGAAAAGCAGCGATCAGATGCTGAGGTTTTGTGCCGAAATCAGTGACAAGGTGGGTGCAGTTTGCTTGTTACACTTGTAAAAACTCCAGCTTTGATTGGAACTGAGATGTGGATCTGAAAAGCGTCGCTTCACCGTTTCGAGTTGATAGTCCACATTGCACACACACACACACACACAAGGTTTTCGGTTCCTCGGCATTCGCACTGCTGCTGAAATGCGAAGAAGAAGAGATGATGTGGGATGAAGTGGGGAGCGGTGCTCAGTGATGAGAAGTGAGATGTGCGCCGATATTGAACTGCATTGAATACTCCGCCGCCGTTTTGCATTGTGCAAGGATTTTGCCAGCGAGGGGAGTGGTGCCTTCGGGCATGCGCTCGGTGCCGAGGAGCCGTCTCTGGCAGCTCCATCATCCATGCCTGCAGATGCACAGCGTGCGAAATTGGGTGGCTGGGTGCCGTCGTAGCCTGTTCGTTGCGATAAGTTGAGAGGGTCGACAATGCCGTTGCTGGTGGAATTGTAATGGGGTGGAGATGTTGGAGTGTGATTGTGAACAATCAAATCGCTCGTTCGGATTCAAATCCCTCCTTATCTCGTCTTCGCCGACGCCACCTGATCGACTCCTACATGAGTTGACCCAGGATCTGAAGCTGTGATATGGTGACTGTGTATGAGAAAGGGCGGCGCGTCATTTTAGACAAACTCTGTAAGGTGACTTGTATGTAATATTGTTCATCTTCGATGATTTCGAGAGTATTTTTAGCGAGCTAGTGGATCGCCCGCGGTTTCCAGGCATTCTTGTAACGAGCACGAGTGTTATCAAGTGAAGCTAAATGTGAGACGATGGGGGTGTGTCTCAGTAGATGTGGCGAGGCGCAGCAAAAAGCTGGAGTAGTGGCGGCGCCTATCTCGCATCGCAACTGCCTGGAGCATACGGCTGGATCGCCGCATGATCCCAACCTTTCCCTCAAGAAATTCCTTCATCTTCACGCCTCTTTTTCCAGGAGGAGCCTTGGCGAAGAGTTGATGGTGATTCCGCACAGCAGCGAGCTCTTCTCTCTCCCGGATTCTGACGTCGGGCGATCTAGCTGCACCATGTCGCCATCCTCGGCGCGAACGAGTCGAGCGTCCGTCTCGTCGAGGGTAACATCCTCCCCAAAGTCCCGAAACTCGTTCAGCGTCTTGGGGGGGGGGGGGAGATTGTCCACCGATAGGGCCTCAGGTGGATGCAGAAAGCGGACTCGGCCATCGCGGAGCTCGTCGGCATTGGTGGGCGACCACGACCTCGCGACTTACCTGCGTCTCGTGGAGGTGATAGCGCGACTGCAACGTTTGAGTGATGGGAAGAATTTGCAGTTGCGAGGATCTTCTGTCCGCGGGTCGGACCTTGAGCGAGTGTCGAAGCCCGTCCTTCAGAAAACTCGGTCGGGGGAACTCGAGCGACCAAGTTTTCTGCCCCACCGAAGCCGCCAAACTCGCCATTACAAGCTTCCCCTGCAACGTCCGAAATTCACGATGTGTCCCGCGGACCACAACTCTCAGAATAAACTTGCTGAAGATGCATCGACCATGACGAGTCCCTCTCCGCCTTCTCAGTCGAAGACTCTGAGCATCCCCGCCCCTCTCGCTAAACTGGAAACCAAGCAAATGCTACTGGATAAGACAGCCACGAATCTCTTGTGAAAACCACAGAATTCCACATCGTCCATCGAGAAGCCACCGTTGTCATCGTCATTGGAAAGCCGTTTGAAGAGGAATGACGACCCGTCGACCAACCCGACTTTTCCTAAACGCGTCGAGGAAAGCAAGTGTATGCTGCCCCTCCTCCCCAGCAACAGCCTTTACGATGCAGACAGCGACGAAATGTTAACGCTCTTTGAGGCCACCTTCAACGATTCTCACGTGATGAGAAAATTCTCTCCCCGAGCGAAGTCTCTCCAGCAAATGGTGCAATCCGCTGGTCAAGGATGTCATTCGAGCTACTCGGTAGGTTGCTTCCAACGCTTATTTCAGTATGAAATGTGCGAAGCTCTTATCCAATGATCAAAGGAACGAAGCGCCTGGTGTTCGTGTCAATCTCTATACATAGAAATTTCCTGCCGCTGAGAAAGCCACTGCATCACAGAACTTGGAGTTGGCGAAGAGAACGACAGGGAGCAAAAATCACTCCCAGAGACCACTCACTGTGGATCTATCCGCAGAAAAGGCCACGGGTCCAGACACGGGGTTGAGTATCTCAGTGTTTGCAACCCATCTTGCGATGCAACTTGTGCTTCTGGTTTGTAATTCGTTCACGTTCATGGTCTCCATGTATGTGGTTGGGCTTTTTAGGATTCTTCTAACTCAGTCTGCTATTGTTTCCAATTAGTCAGACAGAATGGAAAAAGCAGCGAGGCCAGCTTTCTCAGAAATCAACACCAACGTCATGTCGGTGATGAAGAAGTCGCCCTCCAAACTGACACCCTTGAAAGGCTTCAGGCGAGGAGATTCACGGTCTTTGGATTTAAGAGATCGCAGCTGCGAATGCAGATTTTGGCTTGCTCGGAAATGGTTCGGCACGTCACTCAGCTAGTCGCTTTTTCAACTCGTCCGAAGGTAAACGTAACATTCAAGGTTTCTTTCACTCTCCAGTTGTCGCAATTAGCATGTCTGCATGTTGCATCTGCTTTCACACCCAGTGCTTTGAACATCACAATTTTGTAACGAAACTCCACCCAGCAATGTAGAATCCTTTTTCATCCGCACACACACACACACACATATGTATATATATATATATATATATACATACATACATATAAGCTATAAGCTGCAACACGGATAAATTGACTTTGAGCTCATTTTCTCTGTTGCAGAAGCAGTTGAAGCAGAGGGCACGGAGATGAGGTTATCACCTGCAGTCAACACATGCAGCCTAGATGTCAAACTGGAACAAGCTGACTGTGGACAACAGGAAGACGGTGCCATCGCTTTAGAGCCTTCTTCAACTGTCAGGATCAGTACCCCAGAGCCAATGACTTCACGAGTGTTGGTGGTACGAATGATAACTCCCATCATTCTGATTGGAAAATCACAGTTTAATTTATTTGCTTGTCTTCGAAGTGACATTTTTGTCGGATATGCAGGTCTAAGCATAGTAACTAATCTCTGCAAGTGTAAAACGCGTTCACGAGCAGGTTCCATGCCCTGACGCAGACTGCAACTCCAGCAACCCTGAGAAGCTGGACGACGACAAACCTCTAGAGCTTCCAGAGACAAACTCTTCCTGTGCGGTGAGGATACCAACTCAATCACCCACTGCTCAGAATCAGTGTCTGCGTCCATTTCGAGCACCAACTCTCCCCCGTATGAGCGTGACCCCGTCGAAGGCATTTACAGCTCAAGGCCAGACGCGGCCGCCGATTCCCAGAGGTTTTTGTGCAAGGCTTTCAACAGCCTTCTAACGCTCCTACAAGGCTCTATAAGCGAGCATCCTCCTGAGCAAGGTGGGGAAGAAATGGGCACCCCGTGACTAGCGAACCGAACATGAAACATTTCAATACTTGTGACGAAACTGCAACACCATGCTTCGTGTAGTAACGGGGCTCAGGCCTTTAGGGCACGCCGGTAACGATCTCAACATCAAAGCAACGATCTGCTAGCTTCCTTCCAAATCCTGGTGGGAAATTTGCACCACTTAGAAACCAGCGGCATCCACCAGCTCCTCAGCCGAAGCTGGGTCTTCATGTCGTTAGCCGTTTCGGCACGTTCAAACATCGGTGGACAACTTTGCATAATCATGCAACATCGTCGCCTCAAAATGTGAGCTGAACCGATGCCTGTTTGTCATGAATCGCATGCGAAGTGTTTGTTGTCTTGCTCAAATTTCAATGGTGGAAAGTTAAAAGCATTTGTATCTTGATAATTTTTTCATTTTTTTCATTTTTTATTGTTTCATTCTATTTTATTTGTTCCGGAAGAAGAAACAATGAAGTTGAACATCTTTATATTGCTTTTTGTAGGTAGATGAGAAGCTTTGGTGCCGCAAGTTGTCGATGGAATGCAGTGCCGAATGTTGCACTCTACCTCCCACATTTCTATATGAAAAACCATGTTTCGACATTCGACTTCATTCTCACTACAATTGCGCATCTGCGTTCACAGTTTTGCCAAAGCGTGCACATCAGTATTGTATGTGTTTTTAATCTGTTTGATTCCATCAACTAGTTATATTTAGGACAAAGAATAAGGAAATAATAGACAAGTAAATCAACATGTGCAAATTCGAATCTTTTGTCTTGATAATGTCGTATTCCAACACATCTTTAGATAGTAAGATAAATAAATTACTAAATATATGATTTACATAAATTACTAACAGAGGTAAGTAAATAAATTATTACCTTGATGCATTAATATGCATTAATAGCTAATTCTACTTCAAAGTGAGATTCATTGCAAGTGCCTTAGACGTCCAAAGAGTTTGTAAACATGCTATGTCCTTGTAAATGCTAAGGCTGTTTGCATCAATGAGATGATGAGAGTAATACTAAAATACTATAGATTGTTATAAATAAATAAAATTGATAAATATTCATCCCCAGATGAAAAATATGTTAAGCAGGAAAAATGTAATATTATGTCTATTTTAGAATTAAATGCATATCACAATCAATGATTTTTATAATAATATTTTCATATGGTTTTGTATTATTTCATTATGAGATCTAAAGTGTTCATGGAATCTAAACTACTCTATGGAATATTATGTCAAGTTCAACAAAGATTGCTTAGATAATCAAGTTGAAAAAGTTTAAAAATCAACACTAAACATCATTTTATTTATTTATTCTTTTCAGTAATTTTAAGTTTTTGAGAAATTGTTCCACATTGCTCAAATGTGAGTACAAAACAAGTGGAAAGAAACAAACAATCTTTGTCTTCTATTTCCTCTCTTATTATCTTGTCCAATAATGAGTTTGTACATGCTAAGTTAGTAAAACATTGCATTGGATATGAGAATACTTTTTAGTAAATCTATAATTTCAAGAATAAAAAATAACTAAAGAAGCAAATAAGTAAAACTCAACTATTTTATTCAACTCCTTTTTGACTTTAGAGTAGCATAATAGTATAGTGTAGGTTGTTACATCATCTTTTTGATGATGTGGATTGTTACTCATACATTTATGTCATGTGAGCTCTTATGTCAATGGCTGCATCAAGTGATAGTCTAAATCACAACTCATACCATGTTATAGTATTATATTTATTGGATGTATTCTATAAATAAAATTTTAAAATTTTAAAAATAAATATGTGTTGAATTTATCAGTTTATTTTGTGTTTTGGACATATTTATATTATGTTTTTTTCTAATAATGATTGGTATTTTAGATATTATTATTATTATTATTATTTATAAATACTAAAAAATATCTTTTTGTATTTCTTTATTATTCAGTATAATCTTTAATGAAACAAAATATTAATTTTTTCATTCAACATTGTTAATAAGAATTACAATATATATATATATATATATATATATGTGTGTGTGTGTGTGTGTGTGTGTGTGTGTATATATATATATTAAAATCTTAAGTTATCATCCTTAACATAGTTTTTAAATGTTTAATTACTAATTATTTAAATATCACATATTTTATATTATTCATTATTATTTTGTATAATTTTAAAATTTTAAAATATAAAAATAAACACTTTTCATCATTCTTAAGTTTGATTGTATATATTTGATTTATTAACTTTAATTTTAGATTAGTAATATTCATTATATCTAAAATAAATTAAGATCTATCATAAATTTTAAGTATTTTTTTAAATTAATAATAAAATAAAAATCAATTAGAATGATATTTTAAAAATATATATTAAATAAATAATAGTATTTTTTCAAAAAAATATATTTTATGTACAAAAAAAATTATTTACTTAAAAAAAAAACTAAACACATCATAAATAATAATATTAGATATTATATATAAAAAATTAAATTAAATCATTATTTAAGCAAATTTGATAGTATTACATATTTATTGATTATGGTGTCTATATATATATATATATATAAACAAATATCTCCTAAAAAATAATTACAATACTATTAGAATGAAGTCGTTGATAAGATTTGTAAAAAAAATTATTTCAAAAATAATTATATATTTTATTACGAGTAATAGTAATTTAATTTAAAAATCTTATAATTTATATTTAAAAGAATATAATATCTAAGTAATATATTTATAATTTTTTTACATTTAATATTCTAATTATTAGACCAATAATGAGTTATCAAATAAATCTTAAAAAACCAAGTTGATTGATTTCTTTGACTTTTTGGAAAGTGTAGTAATCAACTATAAATTTTAATACCAAATAATAACCATTTAATAGAAAAAGATGTGCATGGCTAAATTAATTTCTATCATAATGTTTTTTTAATAATTTGAATGTTAATACTCTAATAGTGAGATTTTTAACTCATTAGATTTTGAATCCAAGAATACAATTTCAACTCTCTCTATGACTCTTTAATTTAGTGAATATACTTATGTATTGGAATAGTTCTAGATTTGAAAATAACACTAAATTATTTGGCAATTTTACTAATAGAAACATACACAAAAAACTCTAAATTTTCAAATTTTATTAGAATAAAATTTAGAAGCTAAATATATGTCTATAAACTTTTCTTTTGTAAATTAATTTAATTTTAACTTAAGCTTATGTACAATTTTCATGTATGATGTGTAAATGAAATACAACAACAAAACTAGCAAACATAACAAAAAAATTTGCTAAAAAGCAATTTCAAAGATAAAATATAAGATGTAATGTACTTTAGTAAGTTTTTTTTTTACAATAAAAATATAATTTGAGTTGTCAAAGCCCTATTTCAATCAATAATATAAATTTAAAATATGGATATTAGGTAAAAAATTTCTTTTATATTGTTATATTTTGAATCTTTAAATTATAAATTTATCAACCACATAATGTATGTTAGCTTATAAGTTCTAAGAGATTCTACAAAATAAGAACCAATTTTTTAAGGCCATGGTTTAGAAGTTTGGTAAAGGTTTCTTATTTATTAAAAATAAATAAATAAGTTTAGATGTGTTGATCTTAAGGAATAGTGTTAAGTTAGAAAAAATAATTACATGGACCAATTTTTTTTTCTATTACCAATATAATAACTCATATCTTCATTTTGAAAAATATAACAAATATAAAATAGTTTATGTTAAAATATTTTTATAAATATTTTTAACAAATCTTATTACATGTTTTTAGATTTTTATAAAAATTTCTTATTAATGTGGATCTAAAATAAATTCCTAGAAATGTCACTATTCATGCCATGCATGAAAAAAAATATTATACTTTATTCTTTTCTATCTTGGTTTCCAGTTTTACTTTTTTAAATTATAAATCCATTAAATTTTAAAATCTATATCATTTTTTTTTCTTCTTAGCATAAAGACCTCTCAAACATGTAATTTTGTAACTAATATGATAAAAAAATAAAAAATAAAAATATATCAACATGAAACTTAAAATTGTAAAATTAATATAATTTAAAATATCTTCATGCAAACCATTTATAATCTTCTTTGTATTACTATTATAAGTTTGTGAGTTATCTATAGCCATAATTTGTCAAGGCTTTTATCTTGTTTTTTTCATAAAACTAAAAATTAATTCTAAAATGATGATAATAATAATAATAATAGCGTATTATTATGACAAAAGAAAAGATTTTTTTAAATGCTACTTTGAATCATATAATTCCATTTTAAAATCCATAATTATTAATTATTTCTAATAACATAGTTTTATAAGATTAATTCACCAATTAATAAAAAAATCATAATTTAATTTTTTAAAAAAGAAAAAATAATTATATTCTAAAAAAACTCTTACAACTACATATATAATGAATTTTTGCACTTGCTACAACTTGTCACGGACATATGCATTACTTCAATAATTACTTATATGATTAGGTAGAAGTAGGTAAATATAGATTAATTTCATAAAGTCTTTTAAAGAAGCTTCTTAAAAGCTTCATAGATGTGGTTTTGACTTTAAATATGTTTGTAGGTCAGAAACTTGGCTAAGAAGTTCACCACATGTTGGTAGCTTGTAGAACAAGTTAACTTTGTATAATAGCTTGTGGAATAATCTAATAATGTGGTACATACATAAATAACTTACCTTGCAAGTTAAAACATGTGGCTAGCAAAGTCAACATGTTTTGGAGGTCCTATAGGACATTGCCTTATAGCTCCTAGTTAAGAGTATATATGGAGGCAAGAGTGTTTCAAGACTTGTCAATACTGTTTTAGTTCTTAGTCTTGTTTCAAGACTTTCTAGTCTTCTTGTTTTTAGCAATAGCTATTCCAGTTAATATTACATTATTTTTTGAGTGACTTTTTAGTTTTCTTTAGTGACATAAGAGTATATCGAGGATTCTCTTTCTTTAAGATTTATGTCTTTGAAAATTTGATAAGAATGCTAATATATTGTTTTTGTCTTGTTATAGAAGTGACTGGATTATCCTACTTCTATTGTTGTATTTTGAAGGTTACAGACTACATATCTTTTAATCAAAAAAATCTTCTTTTTTAATATTGATCTTTCCTTAAAGAGAGTGGATTATTCCTCTTTGTGGAAACTTTTATTACAGGTTGCGGATTACCCTCCTCTAATTTAACTTTTTGGATTTATTTGAGTTACCTATAGAAGAAAAGATTATAGATGCTACACATAGCAATAGTGAAAATAGATTTGTAACTATTGCAGATCTTCATGAGCTTGTGAATGCTCTTAGAGTGGAAATCTTACGTATGTCTAACGTGAATTGTTGGGGTACTATGCCTACACTGATAGAAGAAATCTAGAGTTTATGGCAAGAAGTTATACAACTGAAGAAAGTAAGTAGATTAACCTCATAACCAAATCCAGGGATTTTTGCTTCTATAATTATGATAGGAACAAGGATTAATATGCCTAAGAAGTTTAATGGAACAAGATCAAAATTTTGAAGATTTTTGCAAAAAGTCAAGCTTTATCTAAGGTTGTACTTCTATTAAGAAATGTTCTTTCTTGGTTTGCACCTCTAATGGGAAAAGATTCGCGACTCTTTTACGATTTGAATTCATTCTTAGAAGTGTTTATGGTAATATTTGGAAAAAGTGATTGAGAATCAGTAGCAAAGACCAAATTCTTATTTTTACAACAAGGATCATGATCAACTATCACACATGCTGCTGAATTCCAAAACCTTGCTTGCGATGTAGTCAAGAATGACAAAGCACTCATCAATTAATTTTGATATGAATTAAAAAATAGTGTGAAATATTTGTTATTAACAATGCCAAAAATAAAATCTTTAAAATAATTTATTGCTTAAGCCATTGCAAGCGACAATCGATTGTTTGAAAGGCATCAAGATCAAAGACTTGGCTAGAGAGGAACACGTTAAGTAATGGCAGTAACTTCCAAGTTTTTTGAAATGTATTCATCAAAATTGGAACCAATACAAATTAATATAATAAGTTTTAAAACTCTCACAAAGTAGAAAAAGACTCGACGTTGCCAAGAGGGTTTGTGTTTATATTATAGAGAAGCAAAATACACTACTCAACATTGTCTAAAGAAGCAATGCAATTACAAAATAAGAAGCACGATTACCAAAGAAGATAATGTGTCGAAAAATGAATTTCTTTAGCTACAGTAGGGATCATGCCATTGGAATCATATAGAATACCTAGTAAAAGTCATATTCTCTCCTCAGACCCCTCACCTTGTTTTATAATAGATGTACGTTTAGGACCTAAAAATCACAAAGTCCTTGCCTTATTAGATTCAGAAGCCTTAGCTTGTTTTATAGACAAAGTTTTTGTCAAAAATCAAAAAATACTTTTTGTCAAAAAAACTAAATTCATACATGTAAAAGTCATAGATGGTTGTTCGTTGTCTTCTAAAAATGTTATCTATGAGATTGTTCCTTTAGATGTAACAATTAAAGATCATAAAAGTGTAGTAGTATTTAATATAATAAATTCTCTCTCTAATCCAATTATTTTAGGATTATCATGGCTAAAAAAATATAACCTTCAAATAGATTGGATTTTTCATAATCTTAACTTTTTTGGTAGTATAATCCAAGATCGAGTTAGTGAAGTAAAAATACAAAAGTCTAGTACTTCCAAATCTTTACTGATAGGTGCGAGAACTTTTATGTATGTTGCTAAAGAAGGATCATCTTTTGCTCTATATGCTCTTCCTATTTCTAATAGTGAAAAAACGTCAAGTGGTATTCCTAGCCAATATGAAGAATTCTAACACATTTTTGAAAAGAAGAATGTAGATATTCTTCCAGAGCATCGACCTTATGATTATTCAATTGATTTACAAGAAAGAGCTCAACCACCATTCGGATCAATCTATAGCTTATCTTAGAATGAGTTAGTTGTATTAAAGGAGTACATTGATGAGAACTTGGCAAAGAACTTCATACGTCATTCTAAATTCCTTGCCAAAGCTCCTATCTTATTTGTGAAGAAGAAAGACGGATCTTTGTGAATATGTGTGGGTTATTGAGGACTCAATAAGATCACCATCAAGAATAGATATACTTTGCCTTTGATTTCAAGACTTCTTAATCAACTCAATCAAACAAAGATCTATCCCAAAATAGATCTATGAAGAGCATATAACTTAGTTTGTATCAAAAAAGGAGATAAATAGAAGATTGCTTTTTGAACTAGGTATAGACGTTTTGAATATAATATCATGCCTTTTGGACTCACAAATGCACATGTTACTTTTTAGCATCTTATGAATGATATTTTTTATGAATTTCTAGATGATTTTTTTGTTTGTTATTTAGACAATATTCTAATCTACTCTAAGAACACAAAAGAATATGAACTTCATGTTCGTCAAGTGTTACACAAACTTAAAGATACAGAATTATATGCCAAATTGGAAAAGTGTGTATTTTATACTATTCAAGTTGACCTTTTAGAATACATCATTTCCAACAAAGGCCTTATGATGGATCCCAAGAAGGTCCAAATTATCATAGAATGGAATATTCTAAGAACAGTTTGAAATGTACAATGCTTTTTAGGCTTTGTTAATTACTACCAAATCTTTATCAAGAACTTTTCTCAAGTTGCAGCTCTACTTATATGTTTGACTTGTAAAGACAAACTTGAGTGGAATAAAGAAGCACAAGCATTATTTGATGCTTTAAAGAAGGTATTTACTTCTATGCCAATCTTGTATTGCATCAACTTTTTTCAAGGCATTTTTTATGAAAATAGACACCTCAGACTTTACTATGCGTGTTGTATTGTTACATATGATAAACTCTACCTAGTAAATTTTCATTCTAAGAAATTTTTAGCAGCCAAAATTAATTATGAGATCTATGAAAAAGAGCTTCTTGCAATCCTGGATTCATTTGAAGAATGGCATCATTATCTAGAAGGTACTTCAAGTCCAGTTATCATGTATATGGATCATAAAAACCTCGAGTATTTTATGTCAACAAGTATTTTGAATCATTGTCAAGTCCTTTAGAGTATGTTTTTATTCAGATTCAATTTCAAGTTTATTTATCAACCCAAATAACAACAAGGTCTATCAGGCACCTTTTTTAGATGTTCTTATCTTATACCAAAAGAAAGAGATGCATCTTTTGATCAACAAAGAACGATTCTCTTGAAGCCCAAATATTTTCATCTTTGAGCAATAAAATTAATATTAATTATTGATTTAACTTATATCAAGTAAATCTAATTAAGTATGTCCTCTGATCCTCTTATTCATGATATCAAGAATCTTTCTTCTAAGTCTCATGATATTTCAAAGTTCTAGTTCAAGAACAACCTTCTCTATTTCAAAGGATGCCTATATATTCCAAAAAGAGAAGCTTGTTTATTTGTTCTTCAAGCACATCATGACTTTCCAAGAGCAGGACATTTTAGATATAATAAGAATTTAGAGCTTATATCTAGAGATTTTTGGTGGTCACAAATGTGGAAGGAGATAAAAGACTTTGTACAATCATGTGATACTTGTTCAAGATCCAAAACTCCTTGCCATAGACCTTATAGAGTGCTTCAACCGTTACCTATTCCAAAACAACTATAGTCTTCTGTTTCTATGGATTTTATCATGGATCTTCTAGTCTTATGTTCACATGATTCCATATTTGTAATTGTAGATTGCTTCACCAAAATGGCCCATTTTGTACTATTTACAAAATTTATTTCAAGTGAAAAAATAGCTAAGCTTTTTATTGATAATATCTATTGTTATTATGGATTGATAAAGGATATTATATTAGATAGGAGGACTCAATTTGTATCAAGATTTTGGAGAACCTTATTCAAGATTCTAAAGGTGGATATAAAGTTTTTTTAGCTTTTCATCCTCAAATTGATGGGCAAAAGGAATAGATGAATCAAATTTTGGAACAGTATCTATCAACTAGCACCAAGATGATTGGACAACTCTGTTGCCATTGACAAAGTTTACATATAATAATTTAGTACATTCTTCTATTCAACAAATATATATATATATATATATATATATATATATATATATTTATTAATTATGGTTATCATCGACAATTTCATACTTTTGACTTTTTAAAAGTTGATAATCTTACAGCAAAAGATTTAGCAAATCATTTCTCAGAGCTATATGTAACAATGAAGATATAATTAAAAGAAGCTCAAAGATGGCAAAAGACCAACACAGATGCCTGTTGCAAGGAGCAATGACAATTCAACATAGGTGACAAGGTATGGTTACTTCATCAGAATATCAAGACTACTCGTCTTTATGATAAGTTGGACTATTGTAAGCTGTGACCTTTTTCTATTTGTAAACAAATCAATTATGTTGCTTATCGATTACATCTATCAGAGAGTATGAAGATCCATCATGTATTTCACATGTCCCTTTTTGAGCTGTACAAGATAGTGAATATTTTGAGAAGAAGACAAATGCCACCTCTTCCTATAGAAATAGATAATAATCAAAGATTTGAGGTAGAAGAAGTCTTCGACTTAAAGTAGCGCCAAAATAGGTTGGAATATCTTGTTCATTTGTACAAATATGATATTAGTGAACGTACATGAGAGCCATCAAAGAATCTTGGAAATGCAACAAAGAAAGTTGAAGCTTTCCATCAATAAAATCCATCATAACCAAAATGAGGAATAGTAAATCTTTGTTATAAAAGAAACAAGATCAAAGGAAGATAACTTTCTACCTTCTATCTTTCTTTGTAGCTCATATGTATTTGTGATGCTAGAGAGATAGAGAACCAACAACCAATAGATTCAACTCAAGAACTTCCATTTGCGGATTTATCAGTTTAAACATTGCGATTGTCACAACCTTCAAGGTGACAGAATTGAGATGAAGATCCTCAAGAACGACATGTCCTTCTTCAAATAGATGGCGAGATACAATGTGTTTGGTATTATGACCTTCGAAGAAACTTCCGTTGTTCGGTAATTTTATTAGAGGTAGGAACAATTCTTGAAGGTATTCCAAATATTCTATTTGAAGAAAGTTATAAAGGGCTCAACAACGACCAAATAACAGGGTTGTCATTTTGCCCTAGTATGGGACACTATTGATGACTAAGAGGGCATATCAACCATTTTCAAAGAGAATAAAGATATGAGTATGTGGCAAATACAATTCGCGGCATTTTGGACTTCTTCAACATATGAAGACCGCTCTTCGTAGAACTCATCAATAGAAGGCGGAGAAATATCACAGACATATACATTTATTTCAATAATTACTTATATGATTATATAGAAGTAGGTAAATATAGATTAATTTCATAAAGTCTTTTAGTGAAGCTTTCTAGAAGCTTCATAGATGCAGTTTTGATTTTAGATGTGTTTGTAGATCAGAAACTTGGCCAACAAATTAACTACATGTTGGTAGCTTGTGGAACAAGTTAACTCCGTATAATAGCTTGTGGAACAAGCTAATCATGTGGCACATATATAAATAACTTACCTTGCAAGTTAAGACATGTGGTTAGCAAAGTCAACATGTTTTGGAGGTCCAATAGGACATTGCCTTGTAGCTCCTAGTTAAGAGTATATATGGAGGCAAGAGTGTTTCAAGACTTATCAATGCCGTTCTAGTCCTTAGTCTTGTTTCAAGACTTTCTAGTCTTCTTGTTTTTAGCAATAGCCATTCTAGTTTATATTACATTACCTTTTGAGTGACTTTCTAGTTTTCTTTAGTAACACAAGAGTGTATCAAAGATTCTCTTTTTTTGAGATTCATGTCCTTGACACAACCTCATACATAAATAGTCCATAGCACTCAATAATATTCTTAATGTGGAATTGTTACAAAAACTCTATACAAAACATATTAAATCTCAAATCTAATATCACAAGAGAGCTTTATTCAAATTACATATAATCTTTTAATTATCGTTCAAATGGCTTGTTTATTTCTCTAATTGATTTGTCACATTTATCTATTTATTAATTTACCATATACATATTCATTTATGTTAACATATACATATTACCTTTTAATATTGAATCATATAGAAAACTCACCAATATGAAATATATACCATGATGTATATGAGAAATCAGATCCAAGTTAAACAGATCCAAGTTTTTACTAAATCAACCTATCCATGATGATGAATATGGTACTTATGAAGAATGTGGTTGATTTTCATTTCCCTAATTAAAAAAAAAAAAAAAAAAAAAGGAAGAAAAAAAAAGAAGATAACTTCAACCAAAAACCCTTCGACATCCATTTTGTAAAGCAATTCTTTATACAACCATCGTCGCGAGAGTAAGAGGAAAAGAAGAAGAAGACTCAGACGAGGTGAGAGAAGTGGGGTTGTGAGAGAGAGGATGCGCGTGCGCCAATGCGCGGCACCAGCCCCGACTACGAGGGGCGGTCGGATGGAGAGGGAGCTGACTTGCAATTCAAAACGCAAGAGGCCAATTATCGTCAATCCAGCGGGTGGGTCAGGAGGAGCGAATTACCCACCTCACACCAATTTGCGGAATGCCGCTTTTGAGAAGCAAAAGAAACGCAGATGGTTGCACACCCAGATAGCAACGTGATAACACAATGTCGACGACGAGCACAGCAGGTGAGCCCAAGTCAATTCCGGAATCCAGAGTCAGTGAACAGAAGGAAGGGCCACACTCCAGGAGGGGAGCAGGATTAATGTGCTCTCGTCGATTAATTGCGACAGAATGTTTCTGAGATTCAACGAGCCACAAGTGCATGTATCTCATCAAAGGTGGGGCCTTTGACTATTTGATGGTTGTCAGAGGGGTTCATTCTTTTTATAAACCTGCTCCGGGACCTACTGGGGGAGAACACGCTAATAATATAATCTCGATAAGCTGTCGCTGGGGGTGGCTTGGCGAGGCTGGCGACTCTTTCTATAGCCGCTTCTTCCGAATAATTATGGGCAAGGTCCCTGCCATCCTCTGACTTTGCAAAAGGCCACTGGGATTCAGCAGATTTGGATAGCGGCGGCATCTCTCCTCAAAAGCGTTCGCGTCTGACTAGCATAAGTTCGGTGGCTAAGTGGGGGTGTGATTTCCTTCAACGTAATTCCGACGGTCGGAATTGGAAGGACACCGGGTGGAGTACAGAACTCTTGGGTTGACAACTCCGGATGACGGCATCTGTATGACTTGCCGGTCTCAGTTTCGAATTCCTTCTTTGAGAACAGTGTTTGTGGGATCTTGAGAGCGGGGCGTTGAGGTTCAGTATACGAGTTTGTCATGACTATTGTGATTTCGAGGTGGAACAAACTTAGATCGGAATAGGAATCCCAACCAGTTTTTTTCACTCCATCTGGGCTTCTTGCGACGTAGTGATGTGAAGTTCAGGACCGAGAACCGGCATCGTAGCAGCATCATAACTTTGCAGTCGACGCTAGCATGTTGGGTGAGGGTATATCTTATTAGATGGAGTGCGACGTTCAAGCCAGCTTTCCGTATCTTCGGGGGCTTACTGGAAATCGCATGCTCAGTTCTTGTGATAGAATAGATGCGAAGGCTTCTATCTCGAGGACTCGGGATTTGCTCCCATCATGGCGATGGCTGATTACGCTTTGTGTTGCGACCATGCTGTCCTCTGAGGCTCCGTCGGTTGCTTCGCAAGCTGTTGATCAAGGTACAAGAGAGCCTAGGCTCAAGCTATTCTTTGTTACATTTTTCGTTTTGCTTATCACGAGAACGCACTCCATCTCTTCTAAAGATAGAACAATTCTCAAGTCTGCAATACATGTTCTGCAATAGGTTCAGCTTTGAAGAGTTTGGCACGCGATTGGAACGCACAAGACTTGCTTGCGGATTGGGAACGGAATCCGCTTCCTGACCCGTGTCTTGGAGCATGGACGGGTGTCTTTTGCGACAACGCGACAAACACGAATGTTGTCATCTTGTAAGTTCACATAACACATAAGCACACAATAATGGACAGAGAGTTCTTGCACATCCACCTCAGATGAATTCAACATTCGTGGATTGATATGGATACTAGTAGGATGCATGAGAAGGCCGCCTTTCTAGTCACTAGAGGCACAGTTTGATCTGGGATTTCTTCATTGAGAGCGGAGGTTTGACACCTGAAGAAGGCAAATTCCGCTTCATCAGAGTATTTAGTTTCATGAACACAGCCGAAGGCTCACACTCTAGCCAGAAATATGGCCGTGTGTATTGCTTCAGTACTCGTGAACGCCTCGTTTCAAATTCTCCTACTAACGAGAATAATACGAATGTGATGGTTTGTGCATGTCACCTGGATATGAAGAAATTTTACAGCAAAGGGGCTCAAAGGTCCTATGCCCTCCCTGATAAGTCAGCTTGTTCACTTAGAGGAATTGACTCTCGATGACAATCGTATAGAAGATCCAATACCGTCGGAGATTGGCAGACTTATTCACTTGAGGAGATTGAGTCTGAACAATAACAGCCTTACGTCCCTTCCTCCAGAGGAACTTTTAATGTGCAATTTAACCTACCTGTAAGCGACACTCTCCATTTCATATTTTGGCTTCTAAGTTTTCTCAAGAACATAGGATGATGATACAAACATGTTGAAAGCAAGCTTTATGTTGCCCACTGCGAAAGCAACTGCCTTGGGACAAAGATAGACTGACCCTCGAGCACCCCAGAAGAACCCTCATGTGCTTGCTTCATTGCAATCCTTTTGCACTTACTGCTTAAATCAAATCCTGCCTGTTCCTGAAAGAGGCATGCTAGTTCTCTTTTGTAGGGCAATGCACAAGAATAACATTTATGGACAGCTTCCTCTATGGATCAGCAATATGGTCACCCTTGAAAAACTGTAAGTGCATCCATGAACAGCTGCTACTTGGTCAAATATTCGGTGGCACAACATTTTTCCATGCATCGCGTATTGGGACATTGCGCAGTTGAGAATCACTTTAAACCGTAAACTTTGAACTTGCGAATGGCAATCTTTGGGTACTCATTGATGGTGATGAATTGTCGAGCATTCAGGGACATGTATGCGAACAAGCTTTGGGGTGGCCTTCCACCGGAGTATGGGAGGCTGACAAACATGAAATCCATGTAAGTGTAGTTCAGCTGCGAAGAACCATTCAATTTCTCCCTAGAAAGTTGTTTGGATTAAAGGACCCCTAAGTCTTGTGACTTGATTCAACCGTTTCTTTCATTGGCTTCCGATACAGGCAACTGTGGGAGAATCAGCTGTCTGGTTTCATACCCCGTGAGTGGAGTAACATGAAGAAGATGCTCAACTAGTAAGTTCTGAACGCTCCTTCTTGGATTGGCTCAACTCGTATTGTTCCAAATTTATGTATCTAATCCGCTCAGCGTCACTTGATAATAGTTGTGAAGTTTCTTCTTAGTGGAGCAGACCAATCCAAAATCGAATGGAGCAACAACTACAGTGATGTAAATGATTGCATTGGACCCCACATCTTCACCCAACGGACTTGACCAAGCAATTTTCTTGATAATGTGAGATGAGAAATTCAGTAGAACAAGCTTGGATAAGGCCAAGTTGGTCCCACTTCGGTCCCATCTCGAAGTAAATTCATATACGTGTACTCAGATTTCGGGCTGAGACCGAAATGGGACCAAATTAGCACCATCTGTTTTGGACCGATGCAGGAGTCAATCTGGTAGAAGTACATTTGGTTTTTCAGTTCAGCCCCCAGTCATCTAATTTGTCACTTGACTTCCCGTTGTTCATGTGACAGTAAAGTCTAATGTACGTGAACTTCGTGTGCTGTTGAGGGGCTACACCTGGTCGGAAAACAATGAGGATGATATGTATAACACCATGATGACTAGTAAGAAGGGGGAGCAGGAATTCTAATGACTATTGATTAAGGCAGTTCGATAACAGCTTCAGCTCTTTTTGCACAATTCTTGTCACAACTGCGTTTTTTGCCTCCAAAGGCATGTGAGTAATGCCTGTTTTCACTACCATGTGGCAGTGGTTTGGGTCATCTCTACCTCACGGGCAATGTACCGGATTGGTTATTTGAGCTTCCATCCTTAAGGACTGCGTACGATTCTTACTTATCCCTCTTATTTGAGTTCTCGATCAACCCAGACTGCAAGCTTCTATTTTCTTATTGTCAGTCTTGTTTCTTCAGCGGCTGCTCCTGTCTTTTCTTTGCTTTTCCTTCTATTTTTATTCATTGAGAGTGACGCTGTTTGCTAAACTTAGGATCTGAGATGTCTTGGCTCGAAGGGCAGCATAATCTTAACAGCTTTTCTTAGCCCATGTTTTATGTCTCTGTAACAGGACACTTTCTCGCAATCAGTTAATTGGGCCATTTCCGAATCTCACGAAGTTGTTGAACAATGGAAATCCCGATTTCACCAGATTGTGAGTGTGATCATGCATTGGTGTGCAGGCTGAAGGATCTCATGTTTATGTAATATCTGCTATTTTGCATACCTTTCAGACACCAAGCTGACGATTTTCCGTGCCTTTGTTTTCGAATCGCTTGTTTTCAATTTCATGGTTCACACAATTTACTGTCCAATAAACGTTACGTTCGCTTTTCTCAGGGACTTGAGTTGCAATTATCTTACTGGAGCGTACCCCACAATTCGCAATACTGCAGCTCCCAACACTACAGTGTGAGTCTTTGTTCCGTCTCCTTCTTGTTAGGGCATGTATCGGCATTCTCTGGATCCATGTTTCTGAGGCGTTGTAATGGTGGTTTGAAACATGTGTGTGGAGCTATAGAATCTCATATGATGGTGGTAATGGTTGTCATTTGGTGGCTCTTTCGGATCTCATTTGATAGTGATTAGTTTTTTGAAAAATGTGACGCAGGATTTATTACAGCAACTGTTATGACAACGAGACAGATTCCAGCGCCACGATTAACACACCTATGAACGCAACCCAGAATACTCCGCAAAACTGCAGTAGGAGTTGGGACTGCACTAGTTTTTACAACCAATTTTCTGTGACCCGAAGTGAGCTTATCCACCATGCTTGAGCTTACTTTGCGCTGTTCACGAAACATTCATCGCTTTGCATGAATTTAACAGCACTCCAGATGTAAGTTGTAGCGTCAAGGTAAAGGCAGAGCAATCGTCCATGTGAAGATTGTATCGTACTCTTGTTCTCTTACACTAATTCGATTTTCTCTCTTTGTGCAGATGAGTGTCCCCCTTGTCCTTCATCTCAAACTCTCACCGACCCCAGCAAATGTGTGTGTGGAAAAGGTAGGCCATCTTAGGTGAAGTCAGAAGAACGTCACCGAACTTGATGTTAGTATGCAATAATCTCCACATTCTCTCTTTCGAAACTGTTCAGAGGTTCATCCTTTTACATGTTTGTATGGTAATTCTATATACTCTTCACATCCTCAACATAAACATGACAGACCTTGAGGTTGGGTCAAGAAAAGCATTAGTTTACTACTAGAATTATTAAAGCTAGACTGACCAACGTCTTATCATTTTCGCTGTGTTTTTCGTAAGTGATTTTCTTGAGAGAACTAATGAACATAATAAGAAGAGTGATAATAATAACAACAATCTTTTATGCGGTTGCAGGTTTCTCCAGCAATGGTACTTCTACTGCACCATTTATAGGAGCTGGTGTCGTTGGAGGTTTTTTTGTTATGATCACCGCCTTTGTTCTTACTGCTTCGTGTATGAAGATGAGGAAGCCCAAATACCCTCAATTTGGGAGGAAAATCGAAGGTATGCTCTAGAAGTCACAAATGAGTTCTGCACCCAAAACTAAAGTGCGATGTGAATGTTGACTTACCTGGTTTGAGCGTATTAGTTACAGTCGTTCTCATTCGATCTAGCTGGCTTGTGTGGTTAGGCGTCGATGATCCTTGGATAATTCCAGAGGGGCTGCGCAGATTTCGGTTGCAAGAGCTGGAGGAAGCCACCCAAAAGTTCAGTCAGAAGCATTTCCTCGGTATGGGTGGTTTTGGAAATGTATACCAAGGATTCCTGAACGACGGGAAAATTGTGGCCATAAAGTGTGCGTCATTGCGGAGTGCACAAGGTCACAAAGAGTTTCAAAATGAGCTTACATTGCTCGCTCGGTTGCACCATCGCAATCTCGTTGGACTTTTAGGCTTCTGCGATGATGGGGGACTCCAGGTTTGTCCTCTTGATGCGTTACTACGACATGTGTTACCTCGTAATGTAGTTTTATCACATATGACCAAAACTTACGATCCTCTGCTTTTGTATGGTCAATGTTCAGATATTGGTGTATGAATACATGTCGAACGGTGATCTTTACGACAACTTGTTCGGTGAGTCTGCCTGCCTCGAAACCAAAATAAAACAGGGTTCTTTTCCTTGATCATTCTGCTAAGCAAGGGTTGGTACTGGTGCAATCGTCATAGTTGTGTTAATCAACAATTCGTGTTTGAAGTACAGCATTTGAAGTGTGAGTAGTTTGCTTAGTAAGTCATATCAACCATTGTTAGTGTATATTCGAGTATATTTATCTTGCTCAAGATGTGGTGTGTGCTTTTGACTGGTCTGAAGGTACTGACGGTAGACCATCCCTTAACTCGTACCAGCGGGTTGAAGTTGCTCTTGGCATTGCGCGGGGTTTAGATTATCTCCACTCATTTGCGGTATGATTCATCTGTCTGATTTTATAGGACACGAAGTTTTTGCAAATTTGTTGTTCAACTGGTTAATGGCTTCCTCCCAGAATATGTTTCAAAGAGTACTTGTCAAATTTGACGTGCCAGTTTGAAACATGTTAAGCAACCTAATATGATGTTTCGCAGGATCCACCGGTTATCCACAGAGACATTAAGGCATCTAACATCCTTCTCGATGAGTTCATGGTAGCGAAGCTAGCGGACTTTGGCGTGTCGAAGATATCGCCTGAGCCTTACTCACACATATCCACACGACCAGTAGGAACTATGGGGTACGTTGCAGCAGCTTATTTCTTACATTACTTGATTCACCGTTACTTTTTCACATGTTTGCATTTCGTGGGGGCGTTGGAATGAGCTAATTACTATCTGCTCATTAAGTTCGTATCTCTGACAGTTGCTTTTCCTGTTTTCCAATTTATCTACAGGTATGTTGACCCTGAATATTTCAGAACGAATCAAGTAACGGTTTCGAGTGATATATACTCATTCGGCATAGTTCTTCTGGAAATCATCACAGGAAAACCCATAATTGACGACCAACGAGGAGAGAATACGAATTTAGAAGACTGGGTACGTAGTGCTAAATACTCTGCTTGTCTTGTCCAACCGGAATCGTAAACAATATTGAGGAAATTCTTTCTAACCAACCCTTTCAGATCTGTACCGTTTCTTAACATATTTTATCATATGGCCAACCCAAACTATCACACTAAATACATCAGTTCGATTTTTGTTCATGATTTTGGCTCTGATGACCAGTTCTATTCTTCAAGTTAAACTGGTTTGCGCTTGACTTCTTGCATACTCCTACCCATCTCATCAACAACTAAATCATCTTCCTTTTGGATTACATAAAATGGTTAGATGAGCCATTTTCTGAGGGTAGACATGGATTTGACACCTTGGATGGGATCGTGTAGGTGAAACCAAGATTCATACTCAGAGGAGTGAAAGAGATTGTTGACCCAAAATTTAAGGGTGATTATGATGAAGAGCTTTTTACAAAAATGACTGAATTGGCGATTCGATGTACTTCAGCTAAGAGGAACGACCGACCAACTATGAAGGTATATCAGAACTTCGACCGCAGCCGCGACTTGATTTCCTTTTATTTAAACACCTCTGCGTCATTTTTTGTTGTTTACAAGAGTAAACTACTTTTGGAAACATATCAATGAGTCATTCGTATTGTCTTTCAAAGGTGATAGGCTGTGCGTGACATTTGCAGCTTAAAAAATACCAAAAATAAAAAATAAAAAATAAAAAATGCAGCACATTTCTATTTTCAGTTTTGAGGTTTGTAAATAATCATGTGGATTGGACTTATGCAGGAGGTATTGAATATCCTGGAGCCATTAGCTAGGGCATCCTTGGAAGCTTTGTCAGAACGAATGCACTCAGTCTCAAAGTCCATCGACAAGTCTCTGTCTAGTGAGCGATCCGAGTTTTACTTCAATTATGAGAGTAAGAATCCTCCACTAGTAAGGGAGAGTCCTGAAGCAGGCGAGTCTAGTAGTGATGGTAATGTAGTTACCAAGTATTTGGATAACCTCGCCACTATCCAACAGGTTCCCCGATAACCAACATCGTTTGCCATTTTACTTGCCACTGTAATTCGTAACAGAAATCTACTTGAATGGGTAGACTCTGAGTGGAGCAGTAATTTTCTTCCAAGGGTTGATAGAAATTGTAAATTTGCTTCAAGCAAGTTGGAGTGAGCTCTTTTTTAGAGTTTCTGAGGGTTCAGGTATAGTTTAGTGTACAGCTAGGCAAAAACTGTCGAACAAAAGCTGTTCGTGCATTTTGGACAGGAAACGCCAACCCCTCACATTTGAAATCATGTTGCAAGCTTAAGCTTGATTGACACCAGAACTCTCTCCTACAGTATTGCTCCTCACATGATTTTCCATGATTACCAGCATGCAATACTTCTCTAAAAACCAACCCTCTCATCAATTAGGTACAAATCAGGTGAAGAAGGTAGACTTCTACACCTTTGGACTCATACAAACTCAGCATTAACGAAGCCTACATATTGATGAAAATCCAGGGTCACTGGAATAGGAGAAAAGACACACTCCTACAACGAAATGTAGGTACCAGTCTCAAAAACGGTTTGGGTCCTAACTTTCATTACTACCACCAGCGTTCAGTAACAGCAACAGTGACGCTATTGCATTGCACTGAAGACTGTAGACATTCCCTGCACATCATATCTACCAGTTACCATACAGGCGCAGTCAGTTCTACACAAAATGCAACAAAATAACGGCAAGTTTGGATTAACAAACGGTAGAACTGTCACATCGCACTGAAGTATCTGTGGACGCACTATCTTCAGGTGGAATTTGGAATTTGAAAGCTACTGCAACTACAACAAGGGTTTTGGTGTCAATCTCTCTCTAGCACAAGGCAGTGTAAACACATGGTACCAAAAAGGACACGACCCCAAGTGACGGAATTGGGTGCCCCCATTTGAGTTCCCCGCCGAATGATTGGGAATGAGCGCCATTGGGAACCGAGAACCAGTTGTGATGCGTATCGCGTCTCTGCGAAACCCTAAATCCTTGCCTTTCTTGTCTTCTCTCCATCCTGCCTTGCTTGCTTCCTTCCCTCAGTGAAGCCTCTGTCCACATTGGTCGCGTCCCTCCAATTCCGCAGCTATGGCAGTTAAGCTTCAGCCCGTTCAAGTACTCTACTGCCCTGGTAGCTTTCTCTCCCTTCTTATTCCACGAAGAATGATGCCGAGTTGTGTTAATACAAGTTCCTGCAAGTCTAGCCCTAGATTTGAATCGGGACGTCTTGTTTACTGGTCGGTGCCCGGTGTTTCCGGTTTATGGATGCGCAGTTTGCTCGATGCCGGCGGAGTATTGCGAGTTCAGTCCCGATTTCGAGAAGTGCAAGCCTTGGCTTATCAAGAACGTGCCGGATTTGTATCCGCAACTAGTGAAAGGTGAATTCTGTTGCTTGGTGAAGTTCCTGTGGTGGCAGTTTATTTTGGATGCGGTGAAAGTGAAGGAATTTATCTATTTAAATTTTGAGCTAGATCGGTGAGGGCATATGTTCGGGTTGTTCGTGTCCGTCGGATCCTAGGTTGGGATTTGACTAATTTTTCATTAGGAAGGCAACTCGATTCATTTGTAGCCATCTATGAAGCAATGGAGAAGTGAGCATGGAATTGATGTCATAAGCTGCTCCTCGTTTTGGCGATTCTTCGCATTCGATCGTGGAGCACGTTTTGAACTGGTTCAGTTGGCATCTAATTTAGGGCTAGACTTGCAGGAACACATCTGACATTTCTTGTCCTGAACTCTAAGAAAATTCATTTAATTAAAAAAAATATATATATATATATATATATATATATATATATTGAGAAGGGCCATTGGCTAGATAGTTTCAGAAACAGAGCGTGGTGCTGGTCCGTGCAAAGGTTTTTAGTAGTAAATATGGATCTTTTTCTACAGTGCTATATTTCAAGGCTAAAAAATCACGTTTTAGTCTTGAACAGAAAAGTTTGCTACTTCAATTTGAACTAGCTTAGTGTTCTGAATCAAATGACTTCATTTTCGGTGAATTAAGAAGGGAATTTCTGTTCGAATGTCAAATTCTTTCATCAAGAAAGTCAGGATGGGAGTAATTCTGGAGCCATTTCTACTTTTTCTTGTTTTTTTAAATCTAGGTGCTAATGTAATAAGTTCAACAATCATAAGTCTTCACAGCTACAAGCATATTGCTCATTAAGCATAGCTTATCTGAAAAGGTCTAGTTCATCGAAGTTGGAGTACTTTTATTTCTGATCGGAACCACTGAATAAGTGGTTCGTTCAGCTGATGTCGTTAGTCTTCCATATACAGTTGTACTGTTCAGAGCTTATGATATATGTATTGTGATCAGGTTTAAATTAAAGTTGAATGACGCATGTTAGTTATTTGTGTGTTCTGCAGAGGCTGCTGAGAAAACAGCAGAACAATTGGATGGTCTGACTGTAGGAGGAGAGAATGCTGGTGCTAAAGGAGAAGGTATCAATGTTTCTACTCTCTCAATATAGCTGGGAATTGCCACATTAAGTTTAATATTTGAACGATCTCTGATTCTTTGAGCAGCAGATTGGAATAGCTACGTCATGTGTGATAAGGACATATATGTCACCAATTGTTTGTTTCTCTTATTCTCCTCTAATAGTTTTTGAAGACTCTTCTTTTGGAGTCTTAACTAAGGCTAAAAAGACATCTTAAGTGCCCCCATTGTTGGACTTTCCGGAAGGGGAAATTCGTTATTTGAATATCTTCGTTGTATTGCAGGAAGTTCATCCGAGCCGAAAAAAGAAGATGAAGTCAAGAGGCTACCGGGTGGGAAAGTGAAGAAAAAGGTAGACTTCCACGTGCTTGTGTTCCAAATATTTCGGAACCTATACGCATATCTTTACATATTCGTTTTCATGAGTTCTCATTCATTTCTGTTGGATTGTGACTTCAGGAAAAACCTGAGGTGGTCGTGGAGAAAATAGTCAGAAACAAGCGTAAATGTGTAACTATCATAAAGGGCCTCGATATGTTTGGTAAGTGTCGTATTGTCGTTTTATTTATTTGGATTCATTTGGAATTTGATTTTTTGAGTCTATGATCTTTTCAGACCACTTCTTACAAATGTTTTATAAAAGCAACTGTTGGATGCAGTACATAATCGCTAAAGTTGATTTTATTGCAATTGCAGGAATCAAGTTGAGTGAAGCTTCCAAGAAATTGGGAAAGAAATTTGCGAGTGGTGCTTCTGTTGTGAAGGTCAGTATCATTATCCCCATTACTGCTGATAATTGGCGTTAGCCGGTTACATGAGATCATGTTTTGCACCTTCAGCCATTTAATGGATGAGATTGGCCTTAACTTTTACTGTTAATGATCAGATGTTGCATAACTGGGAATCTGAGACTGATGCTCCTACTTTGTAGATGCTGGGATTGTGGCAATATTGAGAACTTAGCCAGTGTTCAACTTATGTGAAGCTCACAAATTATGTTTTAATTTGTGGCTTCTATCCTGGATCGACTGATCTTGGAGAACGCTCCAAGACCTTGATTGCTTGTTTTTTGTTTTTCTTTCGCAGGGCCCAACTGAGAAAGAACAAATAGATGTTCAAGGAGATATCATGTATGACATTGTGGAGTTCATCACAGACACTTGGAAGAATGTAAGTATCTTGGTCATCCCCTGGTCTCCACTGAATGTGGCTATTGATTTTCAGCATGATTAGTGATAGCTGATGTTCTTCGAAGGCGTAGAATATGATGATCTCGAAACACTGAAAGCTGGTTGTATGGTTTCGCAGGTTCCAGAATCGGCAATTTACTTCATTGAAGATGGAAAGAAAGTTTCAGCCAGTGGGTAGGGTTGCTAAGTTAGCTCGTGTATTATTTAAACTCTCAAAGGAGGGTTATCGTAGCTCTAGTGGAGTGCCACATGGTCACGTTATGTTGAACCTGAGCTGGGAAAATACGACTTTCAAGGCATGTGATTTGTATCAGTCAAGAATGCCTTACTTTTTATTTTTTTTTAATGAGGCAATTTTGCTTGTTTTCTGGTCCTGTGAAATCCAATGCGAATAAAAAATTCCTACTCTCTTGTTCTACCCCATCGTTAGAGTAGACGCATTTCCTCCATTATAATTTCACGCGGTCGGCTAGGTTCCAGAGGTTTAATTAAGTGTGGAAGAACGATATAGCTTTGTATTTAAAAAGTGCTATTTTAATGTCCAGCTTCACAACCATCTCATCTTTGAAGACCTCCTGTGGATGCTCTTTATTTAATATTTTGGTTCCCCTTCTATTCATTTGGGCCTGTCTCGCGTATCGGGTACTGCAACCTTACACATAGTGTACATACGTTTTCGTATCAAAATACATTGTGGCTTGAGGGGAAGGCTGCCCTGACCTAATCGAAAGTCACTTTACTCAGTGCTATCTTTAATGGCATAGAATAATTGACAAACGGGAAGCATTTGTCTTTTGAAGCGATCTAGGGTACCTAATCGACCATTTTATCCAATTATTTCTCAATTTTATCGTGAGTTACCTGTCCACAACCCTCATTGTGACGTCCCATAATTAGAAGAGACCTAGGCACAAGTTTGTGAAATATCTTACACGACTTAAATGACCCGAAGTGTTGCAGGCCATCGCTTTTGCCGGACAAAGGCCGAAGACCAAAGACAACGTCACCGTTGGTCGCAGCCAAATTGACAGCAGCTTTGCGTTTAGCTGAGGGAGACCATACTGACAGCAGGACCTTGTGCCATGGTCTGCAGCGTCAAGCGCTCAATCTCTCCAGCCAACACAACCTAGGACTTCCACACATTGAAATCGTCAGCTCTCCCACTAGAACATTTCACTTCACACGTTTTACCTCATTTGGAGGCTGGTCTACTATTAGACCATCGATCACTTAATCACTGTACACATCATATTTTTCCCCATGTTGACAGATGGCCGGGCGGGATGTGATTCGAGAGTGCGCTGCCGCCCATCCTGCAGCCCGCCACGTAGATGGCCGCTACCACCCAGTCTTACAATCCAAGAGAAAGTCTAGCAACGGGCACCAGGAAGCAGCAACAAAGGCATGTTTCGTAGCCACGTGCGGGAGAATCTAATATCGCACATGCAGGTTAACCCAAGGGTTTGATGCACGAAGCACGTTGGGCTGCAGGAGAGTGGGACCAAGAGTTTCATAACTCATGGGCCTTACCAACAGGAGCGAGAATCAACACACGTACCTCCTGCTTGCTCGACCCACCCCGCGTAAAATCAGCTGCTCCACCTCGAAATGTCGACCATCTCTCTCTTGATGGCGGTTGGATCCTGCATCAGCAGCGCCCAACGCAATCTGCATAAAGATGGTCAAAGATGATCAGTCATGACCCAAATGCGTTCGAAGATCCACCGAATCACACCACGATAAAGAAACAAGTCCCATTTTCAATTGTCTCCGCTTGCTGCTGCTGCTGCCATGCATTGCGCCACCTTGAAATGCGAGAGTATCATCAGAAATGCATGGCAGTCTGACGAGATCAGTAGCTGGTTGAACTAACTCCAACGTCGGCATCGCCATGTCTGGGTTTCGGCGTCCAAGAGCTTGGGCCCACAGCAGCTTGAGAAGTTTCTGGCATAGAGATTGTAGACTGCTCAGCGTGCACTTTGGAGGCTGGAAACACAATGAATCACTTGCAAACTTGCACATTTCTATAAATGTGTATTTATATACATATATATAAATATATATATATAGATATATATGTGTGTATGCATGATTGCTTCAACTATGTGAATTTTCTATGAATGTTTTTATCATGTGTTGCTGTGTGTAAATTGAATGGTCTTTTTGTTATTCTGTCTGATTTATTTTGTGACATGAGTGGGATGTATTTTAGAAATTGTGAGTTGGTTGAGGGTTGATGTCACGTGTATATTGGGGGTGTAGATTGGTAGTAGAGATACTACAGTGAAGATTGTGATGCATGGTTTTGGCGAAAGTATCCAATTTGTTATGCGCAGCATGGAAAAATACAAAAGAGAAGAGAGTGACATATTTATATCATGTTTTTCATGTATCTACACTTCATATTTTTCAACTCTTATCTGATTTCTTTTAATGTGTTTATAGAAAGAGTTCATGTTTGTTCCAATCTAGAAATTGATATACAAACAAATATGAAACACATAGCCATCTATCTCCTTCAAAATTTACTCATTCTAATCTAATAAAAAAAAATATTAAGAGTTAATAGAATAATTAGTACAATTAGATATGTGCTAGTCATTTATAATATATGAAGTTTGATTTTTTAAAATTAAAAAATTATATTCATATTTATACTATATGATTAAATATTAAATAATAAACTTGATATCTTTTATAGAGATTTAATATAAAAGAAAATAATAAAAAAATACAAATTAGATGACTAAGATATAAAAAAAAGTACAATATGTGGGATAAAATAAAATCTCATATTTAAAACTTGTTACTTATAACCAAAGAATGTCTATAAAGAAACCTAGTAATTGATTGTTATATGATTTTATCAAAATCATGTTCTTTCCTTATAATTGGCTTTTATAAGATTTTTTTATTAATGATGTTATCTCTATATAGTTGGTTGCTATAAGATTCTATCTAGATAATAGTGTCTTAATATCAATCTTATATCAATTCTACTTTTATTGTGTAATATACAATCTTTTTATATTTATATAATAGTATCTTAAAATCATGTATTCTATTTCTATTGTATAATATATAATTATTACTTATATTTTATATTTTTATAAAGTAAATTTTAATCTAATAATGAATATATGTCCTATTATAGATCTACAATCATTTGTATCACTAGCATAATATGAATCACAATAATCTCATAAAAAATTCTTACTTTTAAGATATAATTTTAAATCTAATGTTTCTTTTAAGTAAATCATAATTTTCTTCACTAGCTTCTAATATATAGATCTAATCTTTAACATGTAATAAATTATAACACTCATTACATACACAAAATGCATTCTTATATCTAATGTTGAATATTGTTATAGTCATCCAACAAGAAGATTTTAGAAATATTTTTAGAATATTTTATTATATTTCAGAAGGTTTTAAAATATTTTTAAAATATTTTAATGAAAGATTTAAAAAGATTCTTAGAAAATTCTAAAAGGTTCTTAAAATATTCTAGTAGATTCTAGAAATTTCTAAGAAGATTAAAAAAGTTGGTTAAGAAGCTTTTTATGGTTGATTTTTCTTCAAGCCACATAAGAACTTTTTAAGCAGCTTTCTAGTACCTAATACATATTAGAATTGAAGCTAAAGAGATCTTCAATCTTGACAACATATCTCTTGGAACTCTAGCTCATCTCTCTTGGAACTCTCAATCATCAAGATTATCTTCTTATTAATAATAGAGCTTGATTCTTCTTGATAGAGAGTAGATTATCTCTTTTTTTTTTAAGGCATTTAAGTGCTTAAGAGGTTGCAAAGTACCCTCCTCTAAACTAATATTGTTTAGAAACTCTTTTTTTCATTCAAAATGGTTGGAGGTGAAGTTGTTAGTATGGTTGAATTTCTAGAATCCAAATTAGATGTAATTAAAAATACATTAAATGCTTTATTTTGTAGAATTTCTAAAATTGTGGAATTTTTTATAAAATTTCATGGTAATGCAAGAATTGAAGCAATTGTTATGGATACATCATATAAGAGACCAAAAAAGAAGTTAAATAGAAGAATTTCAACAAGAAAGCTAATAAGAACTTGATTAAACTAGATGAATATAACATCAATATCAAAAAAGTGAGCTAGAGCTCCAAAATTTATATTCTTAAAGCTACAAATTCTCTTAGCCTCAACTCAAACATATATTAGGAATTTTAAAGCTTTTGAAGAAGTTTTCATATTACTTAAAGATGAAGCAAACTTAAGAAGCTTCTTGAAAAGTTTCTTTATTGCTTGAAGATGAAGCAATCTTAGAAAGCTTCACAAAAAACTTTGAGAACTTTTTAAAACCATTTAAAATATTCTATAAATCTTCTAAGAATCTTTATAAAATCTTTTAAATCCTAAAAAAATATTTTAAAGATAATTCTAAAATCTTCTTGTTGAATATCTGTAATATCACATCTCTTTCTAATTCCAAGTTCTACAAGAAGTATTGGTGTTATATTTGCTTTCTTTATTATATATAACATCCTAGCAATAACTTTATAGAAAATTCATCAAAAAAGAAGTTTAGATTTTTAAAGATAGCGTCGGTGAAACTCTAATATTTTTTGTAGAAAATTAATTAGATTTTCTATTTATTCTTACATATTGTCATTGATATTGTAGCCATACCAATGAATAAAATATTCCAACTTGACTCTTTTTAGACAAGAATAAAAAAATCTTTTTTACTTCATATTTCACATGATTATCTATATTAATATAAGGTAGTTATAATTATATTCTTCCTAGAATAGTTGATTTTGAAGAAGCTTCTAAAAGAAAAACATAAAAGACTAGACCTATCTTTATGGATGTGGGTGGTTTCAACCAATAAGCCATTGAATTGATTTAATTTTGAATACAAAATAGCCCTATTATCTGATAGTTCAACTTATTGCAAGGTTGATTGGTATTGATATTTTGTCAAAGCAGTCATATTTTATTTTCAACTTAAAAAGTAGGAGATTTTTTTTCTAAATTTGTTTGAAGATACTTTGTAAGAATCTTGACCTGCTTATAAATGGACCTTCAAAGCTATTTGGAGATATGACAATTATTTTACAAGATTTTCAACTAATGACTTTTATTCTTTTAATGTATTTAACAAATTAAACTTTAAATGGTAATCATAATTGATATAAAATAGTATTTATTAAATCAAAGCATGAAGAATATTATTATAAATAAACTCTACTAAAGATAAATATAAGATCCAATCATTTTATTAATAGTTGATAGTACATTACAAATATTGGTCCAAAACTTGATTGACTTATTTTGTTTGACCATCAATTTGAAGGTAGAAGGTAGAAGAAAGTTTGATATCTAACTTCAATACTTTAAAAAAGGATTTCTAAAACTTTGATATAAATTGGGATCTTCAATCAAAGTTGATATCATCAACTAGGCTATAATATCAATATATATTATCAAAAAAGAGTGTTGTCATTTCTTCACCATTTATTTATTTATTTATTTATACAATAAAATGTACCATCTTTGTAAGTCAATCTAAAACAATATAGATAGCATCAAATATAGTTGATGGTAGTAGAATAGTAATGAAATCTATTGATATTGAAGACCATTGTTACTTTAGAATTGGTAGTGGCTATAGAAGTCCATAAGAATAATGTTGAAAATTCTTGGATATTTAACAAATGTTAATACAAGAAGATAAAATCTTTTATGATCTTCTATATTTGAGGCCACTAAAATTCTTAAGAAATATGTTTTTATGTTTTATTAAACCTAAAATATTTTACAAAATCTAAATTTTTTTTATTAAACCTAAAATTTCTTGCAATTGAAAAATCATAATGAGATTGAAGAACATGAAGTTGCGTTGATCTTTTTGGAATATATAAAAAACCTTCATAATACAAAAGATCTTTCACAAATTTGAACTTATTGTTATTAGAGTGCTGCTTGATATTACAAACTAATGAGTCTTTAGCTAATGGTACACAAATTTGTTCAAAATAACTTGAATCAATAAGTGTAATTATAAAAGTAGAACAAAGATGAAATTGTTTTGGCTTCAAGAAGATCGTATATTATTGATTAAGTGCTATTTTTTCAACCTTTGAAGTAAGTTATGATTTCCTTAATAAAGTGTCTGATAGTCTTTATTACTTCTTTTACTGATATGTAATCACAAAATCAAAATGACACAATGACATATTCCAACAAGCTTAGAGGTAATTCAAAACATGTTTTGATATGAAATACTCCAAATTTTTGCGATTTATATATACAAGCACATAATATATAGCACCTTCTGGTAAGTGACACTATTCTTGGAAAGAATCTATAATTGAAAGAAATTCTTTATTATAAATTTTACAATTGATTCTTACTGCTGAATTTTTTTAAAAATAAAATGCAATTAGATAGAGCTTTCCATATTTTTCTATCTATGATAATACAACTCTTAATGCAAAGTTAGAAGTATTAATCTCCAAATAAAAAACCTTTCTAAGATTTCTATGTAATAAGTTTAGAGTTATAATAAAAGCTACCTTCAAATCTTAAAAAGCCCTTTGTACTTAAATTCTCCATTTTAATTTGACTTTAGATATCAATCAAATGAAAGGTGTAACAATTTGGGAGTAATTTTTGATGAATATTCAATAGAAATTAGCAAATCTAAGAAAATATTGTACATCTCATATTATCTTTGAAGTTATTCACTCTATTACAGCTTGAACTTTCTTTAGGTCCATCAACAAGCCTTCATTGGATATAAGATATCCAAAAAATTCCACTTTTGATCAATGGAATATATATATATATATTTTTAATTTGGCATATAATCCTATATTTCATAACTTTTGTAAGACTAATCTTATATGTTTTTTATATACTTCAAGAGTCTTTGAGTAGATTAAGATATTATCAAGATAAAAAATAACAAACTTGTCTAAAAATTTTCAAAAAACATCATTCATCAAATGCTAGAATATAGTTAGAATATTTATCAATTCAAAAGGCATAATATTATATTCAAAAGATTTATATCTTATCCAAAATATTGTCTTTTATTCATTTTTTTTTAATTTATACCAAATTATATGCTTTATAGAAATCTATTTTGATATAGATCTTAGCTTAATTAAGTTGCTAAAAAAGCCTTGACATCAATTGTAATAGGTGCCAATTTTTTATTGTTGTTTCATTGAATTTGTATCAAAGCAAAGAATTTGATGAAAGTAACTAAATAAAAGAAATTCTTTCAAAGAAATAAAAATAGAAAAGTATGTAAATAAATAAAAAAAAACTGAAATGGCTATTGTCAAAAGACAAGGAAGTTAGAGATTCTTGAAACTAGATTAGAAATAATGAAAAAAAAATTAACAAGAATGAAGAAGGCTTCATTGTTTCTTCTATATATATTATCTACTTAAGATCTATGTCGCAACATTCTATAAGATCTCTAAAAATGTGTTAACTATGCATGACATGTATCTTAACTTGTAAGGCAAGTTTTTTATATGGATGCCACATAATTAGCTTATTCCATAAGCTACCAATACATGTGGCATATGGCTAGCTTATTGACCAAGTTTCTAACCTATCAATCAACTAAAAATACATGTTAAGTCAAAATAATTTTTAGAAAGCTTCTAAGAAGCTTGTCTAGAAGATATTATGAAATTAATCTATTATTATCTATTTCTACTTATTCATATTATCTAAGTAATAGTTATAGTAGATATATATTTGTGATATTATTCCCTCTTCTAGAAAAAGAGTCTATAAGGAGTGGTCATTACATGTTGAAGAAGTCAAAGATGTAGCAAATTATATTTGCTATATACTATGATCTTTGTTCTCTTTAAAATTAGTTAATAGGTCCTCTTTGCTATCAATAATACCTTATTCCAGGGCAAGAAGACCACCTTGTGATTTGATCATTGTTGAAACTTTCATAACTTCCTTCAAATAAAACATTTGTAATACCATCAAGAGTCATACATACATCCAATAAAATCATCAAATATTGAAAGTCTCTTTCCAAGTCATGATATTTAACGTATTGTATCTTGCCAACTATTCAAAGAAGAATATATCGTTCTTAAAGATCTTCATTCCTATTACTTTGTCTTTAAGGCTATAATAATTACAATGTGACATCCATTAAGTCAGCAAATGATGGCTCTTGAGTTGAATCTGTTACCTATTGATTTTTTATCTCTTTAACGCTACAATTAAAAAAAAATTATAAATAAAGATAAAATAGAGAATTTAATATTTCTTAAATTTTATTTCTTTTATAGCAAATATTTACTACCTTTCATCTTGGTTTTAATAGATATTGTTGATAAAAATCTTTGACCTTCTTTGCTGCATTTGTACAATTTTTTGTTCATTCTCATGTACATTTGCTACTATCTTATTTGTACCAATGAATAAGATATTCTAATCTATGTTGGTGTCACCTTAAATCTAAGGCTTCTTTCATCTTAAATTCTTGATTTTTATCCACTTCTATAGGAGGCGGTGGTATTTGTCTTCTTCCCTGGATATTCATTATTTTATATGGCTCTAAAAGAGATATGTAAATTATAAGATGGATTTTCATAGACTTTAATAAATGTAATTGATAAGTGATTAGATTGACTTTTTTACAAATAAAAAATAGTACACGTCTACAATAATTCAACTTGTCACAAGAACAAATAGTTTTCATATTACAACAAAGTAACTATACCTTATTACCAATGTAAAAATAAAGTTATTTCTTGCAATAAGCATCCATGTTGTTCTTTGGTTATTCTTGAATCTCTTTTAGATGCACCTTCATTGTTATATGTAGTTCAAATAAATGATTTATCAAATCTTTGACTATAGAATTATGAACTTTTAAAAAATCAAAAATATGAAGTTATGGATAATATCTATAATTATTAAAAGGTATTTATTATATAAATTATATCATATTATTATAAAAAAAATCTATGAATGGCAAAAGAATTGTCCAATAATTTTGTTGGTAGTTGATGGTATACCACAAATACTATTTCAAAATTTAATTTACATGCTTTATTTGTCCATTAGTTTGAGGATAGAAAGTTGAAGATAGTTTAATGTCTACTTTTAGAATCTCAAAAAGTGCTCACTAAAATCTTGATACAAACTAAGTTCCCATATCAAATATAATATCTTTAAATAATCTATGATAACGATAGATGTTATTAAGAAAAAACTTGAATATTTCTTTGCTTGTGATGATTTTTATATATTGTGTAAAATATGCTATTTTAGTGAAATGATCTACTATCACAAATATAGAATCACCAAAAATCCTTTGAATATAAGTTCTAAAGTCTTATTGTATCTAAAATATCTGAGAACTAAAAATCACAATTTTCTTGAAGAACACGTAAGTATGCTTCTCCTTTTGGAATGTATTGGCATCCTTCCAAATATAGTAGGTTGTTTTTGAATTCAAACTTAGAAGAAGGATTTTTTATATTATAAAAAAGAAGATCAAAAGACATACTTGATTGCATTCACTTGATAAGAATTGAATCAATATTTAGTGTTGATTTTATTGCTTGAAGATAAAAGTGCTTTGGATTCAAAAAAATATTTTTTTGTTAATCAAAAGATATGTCTTATTCTTTTTGTACAAGATAAGAACATCTAAAAAAGGTGTTTGACAAACCTTGTTGTTTTTTTGGATTTATAAGTGATCTTAAAATCAAATCTTGACAAAGACATACTCCAACAAGCTTGAAAATGATTCAAAATACGTACTCACATAAAATATTTAAGATTCTTATAGTTGGTATAAACAATGATTGGATTAGAAGTACCTTCTAGATAATGGAACCATTCATGAAACAAATCTACAATTATAAGAAATTATTTTTTGTAAATCTTATAACTGATCTTGATTATCAAATTTTTTTTATAATAAAAAGCTATTAGATGAAGTTTATCATTTATTTCTATTTGTAATAAAATAGCACCTAATGCAAAGGTTAATGTATTTGTTTTCACAAAAAATGGCTTAAAAAAGTTGATGCAATATAAGTTTGGTGGAGAAATAAAAGATGTCTTCAAAGCTTCAAATACTACTTCTACTTCTTGATTCCATTGAATTTTGTCTTTATAACTCAAATGTGTAAGTAGAGCTTCAACTTAAAAGAAGTTTTTGATGAAAATCTGATAGTAATTGGCAAATTTTAAAAAATATTGAATATCTCTTACCATTTTTAAGATCTTTCAATCCATAATAATTTGAACTTTCTTAGGATTTATAATAAGTCTATCATTTGAAATAATATATTCTAAGAAATCGACCTGAGTAATATAAAATATATATATTTTTTTTTATCTTGGCATAGAGTCTCGCATCTCCTAGTTTTTATAAAACATGACGAATATGAAGTTCATATTCTTCTTGTTCTTAGAATAGATTAAGATGTTGTCTAGATAATAGATATCAAAGTCATCTAAAAACTCTTCAAAAGCATCATTTATTAAATATTAGAAAGCTGCTAATGTATTTATAAGTTCAAAAGGCATGACATTATATTTGAAATATCTATACTTTATTCAAAATGCAGTCTTTTATTCATCTCTTTTTTTGATGCATATCAGATTGTATGTTCTTTATAGATCTATTTTTGTATAAATCTTAGCTTCATTCAATTGATTAAGAAGTCTAGATATCAAAGGTAGTGGATATCTATTCTTAATGGTGATTTTATTCAATCCTTGATAATCTACACACATCCGCAATGATCCATCTTTTTTTTTTACAAATAAAGTTGGAGCTCATACTTGAGATTTGGAATAGCATATGAAGTTTTTGGCTAGGTTTTCTTCAATATATTCTTTGAGTTTTACCAATTCATTTTGTAATAAACTATAAATTGGTCCAAAGGATAGATGAGGTCTTTCTTGAATATCAATTGAATAGTCATAGGAACAATGTTCTAGTAGAGTATCTATATTTTTCTTCTCAAATATATTTTAAAAATCTTGATATTGGTTTAGAATGCTACTAGAAGTCTTTTCATTATTAGAAATAAGTATAACATAAATGACATAAGATAATCTTTCTTTTGTAACATACAAGAAAGCTCTTGCATCTACAAATATAGATTTAATTATATTAGACTTATAACTTTCTATTTGATCAACTATATTCTTAGTTATATTTTCAAAAAAAATAAAACTATGAAAAATTTAATTTATTTTTGGATTATATTTTTTTAGCCATGATAGATCTAAAATGATTAGTTTAGAAAAAGACATAATGATATTAAATATTATAAAGCTACTATAACCATTAGTTGTTACTTGTATAAGAAAGATTTTATAAGTATTATTTTTTGAAGACAATAAATGACCATCTATGACTTCTACATGAATTAGTTTAGTTTTCTTTACTAAAGATATGCTATGTCTTTTAGCAAATTCTTCATCTAGGAAATATGCTAAGGCTCTTAAATCTAACAAAATAAAAGCTTTGTGATATTTAGGTTATAAAATAATATTTATTGTAAAAAAAAGAAAGATTTCTAAAAAAAGAATAAGACCTTTACTAGGTATTGTACAAGGTTTTAGGTACACATTCCTTATTGAAGCCGGACAAACTTGTTTTTTGAAATACAATCTTTTATAATAGTCGTACTTCTCATTTTATGATTGTGTTGCTTCTTTGAATAATGTTAAATAGTATATTTAGCTTCTTCACAATATAAATACAATCCTTCTTGAAAATGACAAGTCTTTTCTTACTTAATAAAAGATTTGAAACGTACTCCATCAATTTACATATCTTCTACTTCCAAATATATGTGTTGAAAAGATATTGGCATTATCATAAAATTACAATAGTGTTCACGTGGACTTATATGATTCACAGATCGAAATTCAAAAAGTCAATTATCACACCTGATAACAAAGTCAATTACTTGATTCAATGTTTGAAGATTGGATAAGTTAAGAATCATCTTTTTTATTTCATATTATGGCTTATTGACTAAGTTTCTAATCTTTTAATTAATTAAAAACTTAAACAAAGTCAAAATAATGTCTAGAAAGCTTTTAGGAAGCTTTTCTAGAAATAATATGAAAATAATCTACTATTACCTACTTCTATCTATTTATATTACCTAAGTAATATTTATAGTAGATATATATCTATGATAGGTTAAGATAATTAATATACATTTGCAAAGATCCATCTTTTTCTTTACCAAAAGTAATGGTGCACCTATTAGAGATTTAGAATGTTAAATAAAGTTCTTTGTACATTTTTTGTAAATTTAATCTTTTAATATCAAAATCTTATTCAAAATCTTAGGTTGTAGATTGGACCAAATAGTGGTCGAGCCCCTTCCTGAAGATTGATGGTACAATCATATGCAATGTTCTGACAATATATCAACATTCTCTTTTTTGAAAACATCTTGAAATTTCATATATTACTTTGAAATAGCTACTAACAAGCTTGTTTCTTTATAAATTAGAATTGTATAAATAAAAAATGATATTTCTTTCTTAGATATTTTAATAAAAATCCTTGCTTCAAAAAATAATAGCTTTATTATTAATAACTACTTGATAGATTTTATTTAAAAGGATTTTATAAAAAATTCAATCTTACAAAATTTCCAATCTATGGGTGGATTATATCTTTTTAATTACAAAAGATGTAGAATGATAAGATTGGATGGAATTTTAATAATATTAAATATTATTTTGCTACTATGGATTTCAAATAATATTTCTAATAATATGGTCGTATAAATAATATTGCTTCAAGATTATTGAAGAAAAGAAGTTTAAAAGCTACAAACACTTAGCATCAGCAAGGATTACAGTCTAAGAGAAGTGTGGAAAAAGATATCTCTTACTTCCAATACTCTTTACTTATAGGTGGAATTTACATCCCAAGTACATAGATCTCATCCGAAGTCACGTTCATCCTTTCAATCTAGATCTAGATCTAGATTCATCTTAACTTAGCCGCCACCTTAAAATCCTAGTCACCGCCCTAGTAACTTCTTTTAATCCTTTTGCTACCTTTTGACTATTAGCAACTTACTATGCTTAATCTTTGTATGGTGGTAACTAAGTAAGAACTTGTTGATCTTCAACACTCTGACTTTGCTAATTTTCAAAAAGCTTTTAATCTTAATCTTTGAATCAAGTCAAGTCATGATGTCTATCCTTCACTAACGCCTTTGTAAGCACATCAGCAAGCATGTCATTTGTAGTACAATACTTCATACTTATTATTCCATCTTCAATCTTCTCTCGTATGAAATGATGTTGAACATCAATGTGTTTGGTCGTTGAGTGGTGTTTTGGATTCTTGGCAAATGCAAGACATCCTTGATTGTCACATATAATTAGAGTTGCTTCTAATTGCACTAGATCAATCTCTTCTAAGAGTTGTCTTATCCAACATGCCTCCATTACACAATGACTTGTTGCTATGTACTCTACCTCCATCATTGATCTTGCAATGGTAGGTTATCTTTTGAAATTCCATGAAATGGCTCCTATTCCAATGAAGAAGACATATCTCATTGTAGATCTTCTATCATTTGCATCTCTGATCCAATCCGCATCATAATAACCTTGCAAATCAGTGTTTTTACCACCAAGGCATAATTTAAAGTCCTTGGTACCTTTTAAGTACCTCAATATCATTTTCACCGTTATCCAATGTATTGGTCCAGCCTTAAACATGTGTTGGCTTACAATACTTATTGCATATGGAAGATCTACTCTTATGGCCACCATTGCATATATGAGTGAGCCTACTACTGCCTTCTATGGAACACTTTGCATCTCACCTTCAATTTGTGCAAACTCCTCATTCGAGAGCTTCATCAACTTCAAATTTGCCTCTAAGGATGTTCCAATGGACTTGCACTCCTTCATGTTGAATCATTTCAATACTTCTTCAATGTACTTAGTTTGGCTCATTGTAATGGTCTTAATACCATGATCTCTTATAAATTCCACTCCCAAGTAATAGTACAACTCTTCCAAATCACTTATCTCATATTCTTTCTCTAATTTGGCCTTCATCCAATCCATCTTTTTCATATTATTAGCGAAGATGATCAAGTCATCAATATAAAAGATTACAATTAGCAAGAATTCTCTAGATTATGTCACATATAATGAATGATCAGCCTCACTCCTCACAAATCCTTCATTGATAAAAAAGGTGTCAATTTGTTGGTACCATGCCCTTGGTGATTGTTTTAATCCATACAAGGATTTATTCAATTTATACACAAGATGTTCTTTGCCTTGTTGTACAAATCCTTGAGGTTGGTCCATGTAGATGTCTTCTTGCAATTCTCCATTCAAAAAGGCCATCTTCACATCTATTTGGTGTATTTTCAAATCTATTATTGCTCCAATTGCTATAATGGTCCTAATGGTGGTGAATTTGGCAACGGATGCATAAGACTCATTGAAATCAATTCCAGCAACTTATGAGTATCCTTTCGCAACTAATCTTGCCTTGTGCCTCACCATCACACCCATTGCATCTCTTTTAGTCCTAAATATCCACTTACAGCCAACACTAGATCGATTTGCTGGAAGAGGTGCCAATTTCCATGTACCATTGTCCATAAGAGATTAGTACTCTTCTTCCATAACCTTCTCCCACTTGATTGCATCTTCACACTTCATAGCATCACACAAAGCTAATGGATCAGCAAGAAGAGCAATATTTGCATGTTTTTCACCTACTTGAGGGAAGATGTGATCCTTCCACCATTCACCACGTTGCTTTTTTTTCTCTCAAAGGATATCTCCTTTTACTTGTAGAAGAACATTCACCTTGTTGCACTCTATGAATCTTCTTATCTCTTAAACCTTGTCGTTTCTTACTCAATGGTTGGTATTCTTCATCATTATCATCATCCTAATCTTCAACATCTTCATTTCTTTCATTGCTAGTCCTATTGTCAAGGACAAAGACTCGATGAGGAAAAATATACACCAAAAGGCTATCTCGATATAATAAGTCAAAATATAAACAAGTAGGTATATTAAAAGGAAACTGGAATGGCTATTGCCACAAGACAAGAAACTAAAGACTCTTGAACCTGGACTAGAAGCAAGAAAGGAGTTGACAAGAGTGAAGAAGCCTTCACTCTTGTCTCTATATATACTATCTAACTAAGGGCTACGTGGCGACGTTCTATAGGACCTCCAATATGTGTTGACTTTGTAGGACACATGCCTTGACTTACAAGGCAAGTTTTTCTACGTGTGGGCCACATAGTTAGCTTGATCTTCAAGCTAACAACATGTGTGGCACATGGCCAACTTGTTGACCACGTTTCTAATCCAAAAAGTCAATTAAAGACACCTATGAAGTCAAAGCAGCATCTAGGAAGTTTCTAGGAAGCTTCTATATTAAATATTATACAATTAACTTACTTTTATCTACTTTTACTTACTTCTACCTATTTCTATATGTAATTATTAGCTTACATGATTATGGCCGTGACATTACCCCCCCTTCTAGAGACGAGTTCCACGAGGAGCGGTCATCATATGTTGAGGAAATCTATGATGCGACGAATTGTATTCGCCACATACTCTGATCTCTGTTCTCTTCGAAGATGATTGATAGGGCCTCTCAACCATCGGTAGTGTCCCATACCAGGGCGGGAAGACCACCCAGTTATTTGATCATTATTGAGGCCTTCATAACTTCCTTCAAATAGAATATTCGGAACACCATCAGGAGTTGTTCCTACCTCTAGCAAAATCACCAAACATCGGGAGTCCCTTCCCAAATCGTGATACCAAACACGTTGTATCTCACCATGTGTCCGAGGAAGAACATGTCGTTCTTAAAGATCTTCATCTCGATTGCGTCGTCTTGAAGGTTGTGATAATCGTAATGTCTCGTCCGGCAGGTCAGCAAACGAAGGTTCTTGAGTTGAATCCGCTGGTTGTTGGCTCTCCATCTAATTAGCGTCACAAATGCAAAGAAGTTACAAACAAGGATAAGAAATTGAATGTTATCTTGCCTCAATCTTGTCTCTTTTATAAGAGAGATTTTCATCTTGGTTTTGATGGATGTCGTTGATGAAAAACTTTGACTTTAGTTGATGCATTTGCTAGATTCCTGGATGGCTCCCATGTGCGTTCACTAATATCATATCCGCGCCAATGAACAAGATATTCCAGCTTATTTCGGCGCCGCCTTGAGTCTAATATCTCTTCCACCTCAAATTCTTCATTATTATCTACTTCTATAGGAGGCGGTGGCATTTGTCTTCTTCCTTGTATATCCACTGTCTTATATGGTTCAAGAAGAGATACGTGGAATACAGGATGGATCTTCATTGACTCTGGTAGATGTAACCGATATGCAACTGGGTTGATCTGTTCAGAAACAGAAAAGGGGCCAAGCCTACAATAGTCCAACTTGTCACAAGGTCGAGTAGTCTTGATATTGCGACGAAGTAGCCATACCTTATCACCGTCGTTGATCTGTGGTTGCTCCTTACGATATAGATCTGCGTTTATCTTTTGTCGTTCTTGAGCTTCCTTCAATTGTGTCTTCATTATTGCATGTAACTCTGACAACCGATTTGCCATATCTTCTGCTGCAGGATTATCAACTTTTGAAAAATCAAAAGTATCAAGTCGTGGATGATAGCCATAATTGGCAAAGAAAGGTGTTTGTTGCGTGGAAGAATGTACCGTATTATTATAAGCAAACTCTGCCAATGGCAGAAGGGTTGTCCAATCATCTTGTTGGTAGTTGATAGTACACCTTAAATATTGCTCCAAGACTTGGTTTACGCGCTCTGTTTGTCCATCAGTTTGAGGATGAAAAGCCGAAGATAGTTTTATGTCCACTTTTAAAATCTTGAAAAGGGTCCTCCAAAATCTTGACACAAATTGAGTTCCCCTATCTGATATGATATCTTTAGGTAATCCATGATAGCGATAGATATTATCAATGAAAAGCTTAGCTGTTTCTTCACCTGTGATAGATTTTGTACATGGCACAAAATGTGCCATCTTGGTGAAACGATCTACTATCCCAAATATAGAATCATAAGATCTTGAGCTTGGAAGATCTGTGATGAAATCCATAGAAACAGAAGACCATGGTTGTTCTGGTATAGGTAATGGCTGAAGAAGTCCGTAAGGTCGATGACGAGGAATTTTTGATCTTGAACAAATATCACATGATTGTACAAAGTCTTTGACTGACTTCCACATTTGTGGCCACCAAAAATCTCTTGATATGAGTTCCAAAGTCTTATTATATCCAAAGTGCCCTGCTGTTGGAAAGTCATGACGTGCTTGAAGAACACGTAAACGTGCTTCTCCTTCTGGAACATATAGGCGTCCTTCAAAATATAATAGATTATTCTTGAACTCAAACTTAGAAGGATCATGAGACTTGGAAGAATTATTCTCGATATCATAAACAAGAGGGTCTGAGGACATACTGGACTGGATTTGCTTGAGAAAAGTTGAATCAACAGTCAATGTTGATTTCATTGCTCGGAGATGAAATTGCTTCGGTTTCAAGAGGACCATTCTTTGTTGCTCAAAAGCTGCATCTCCTTCTTTTGGTGCAAAATAAGAACGTCTAGATAGGGCATCGGATAAACCTTGTTGTTTTCCTGGCCGATAAGTGATAATGAACTCGAATCTTGACAAAGACATACTCCAACGAGCTTGATGACGATTCAACACGCGTGTTGACATGAAATACTCGAGGTTCTTGTGATCTGTATACACAGTGACTGGACTAGAAGCGCCTTCTAGATAATGACGCCATTCTTGAAAGGAATCCACGATCATAAGAAGTTCTTTATCGTGGATCTCATAATTGATCTCGACTGCTGAGAATTTTCTTGAATGAAAAGCTATCGGATGGAGTTTGTCATCTGTTCCCATTTGTGATAAAACTGCACCCAAGGCAAAATCTGATGCATCTGTTTTCATAAAAAATGCCTTAAAAAAATCAACACGATATAAGACTGGTGCAGAGACAAACAATGTCTTGAAGGCTTCAAATGGTGCTTCCGCTTCTTGATTCCATTGGAATTTATCTTTACTAGTCAAGCATGTAAGTGGAGCTGCAACTCGTGAAAAATCTTTGATGAAGATTCGATAGTAATTGGCAAATCCCAAGAAACATTGAACATCTCTTACTGTCCTTGGAATCTTCCAATCCACGATTGTTTGGACTTTCTTAGAATCCATCATGAGACCATCATTTGAAATGATGTATCCTAAAAAGTCAACTTGAGTAGTGTGAAATACACACTTTTCCATCTTGGCGTACAATCCTGCATCTCTAAGTTTTTGTAATACTTGACGAACATGTATTTTATGTTCTTCGACGTTCTTGGAATAGATCAGGATATCGTCTAGATAGCAGACGACAAAATTGTCTAAGAATTCACAAAATACATCATTCATGAGATGTTGAAAAGCAGCTGGTGCATTCGTGAGTCCAAAGGACATGACATTATATTCGAAATGTCCATACCTGGTTCGAAACGCAGTCTTCCATTCATCTCCTTCTTTGATCCGTACTAGATTATATGCTCCTCTTAGATCTATTTTTGTATAGATCTTAGCTTGATTCAACTGGTCAAGGAGTCCTGATATCAAAGATAATGGATACCTGTTCTTGATTGTGATCTTGTTGAGTCCTCGATAATCAACACACATTCGTAAAGATCCATCTTTTTTCTTTACGAATAGAATTGGAGCTCTTGCTGGAGATTTTGAATGGCGTATGAAATTCTTCGCTAAATTCTCGTCAATATATGTCTTGAGTTCAGCCATCTCATCTTGCGATAAACTATAAATTGGTCCAAATGGTGGCTGAGTTCCTTCCTTGAGGTCGATTGAACAATCATATGGACGATGTTTAGGAAGAATATCTGCATTCTTTTTCTCAAAAACGTCTTGATACTCCTGATATTGACTTGGAATGCCACTTGAAGTCTTTACGTTTTCAGAAATAGGTGTAGCATAAATAGCAAAAGTTGATCCTTCTTTTGCTGCGTGTATAAATGCTTTTGCACCTATCAGTACGGGTTTTACTGTACTAGACTTATAATTTTTTACTTGGTTCGTAGAACTATTAATAACGCTTTTGGAAAAGTCAAGTTTACGCGAATTCTAATCTATTCGAGGGTTATATTTTTCTAGCCAGGATAAACCTAAAATAACTGGATTGGACGGGGATTTAATTATGTTAAAAGCTATGTAGCTATCATGACCGTCTATTGTTACTTTTATAGGATGAGTTTCATGAGTGACATCTCCAGAAGACAAGGGACGACCATCTATGACTTCTACATGTACTGGTTTAGGTTTCTATACATAGGGTATTTTACGACTTTTAACAAATTGTTCATCTAAAAAACATGCTGAGGCTCCCGAATCTAATAAAGCAGAGGCTTTGTAATTCTTAGGTCCTAAATATAAGTCTATTATAAAACAAGGAGAGGGTTCTGAGGAGAGGATATGACCTTCATTAGGAATTGTACAAGGTTCCAGCTGCACGGTCCCTATTGTAGCTGGACGAATTCGTTTTCCGACATGTTGTCTTCTTTGACCGTCGTACCCCTCATTTTATAGTTGCGTCGTTTCTTTGGACAATGTTGAGCAGTGTGCTTAGGTTCTCCGCAATATAAACATAATCCTTCTTGACGACGACGAATCTTTTCTTGCTCAGTTAGAGGTTTAAAACATATCGCGTCAATTTGCATGTCTTCTACTTCCGAATGTACGTTTGGCAAAGATGTTGATGTTGCCATTGAGTAATAACGTTGAGGTTCCCGTGAATGATTCTCAAATCGAAATTCAAAAAGTCGATTATCACATTTTACCACAAAATCAATTGCTTGACTCAAAGTTTGAGGATCAGGTAAGTTGAGCATAAATTTCTTTACTTCGTATTGCAATCCATAAAGAAATTGACTGATGAGTGCAGCATCATCCCACTTGATGTCAATTGCAAGTTGTCGAAATTGTGAAGCATATACTGTTACTGAGCGATTTCCTTGTCGCAGAATTCGGATCTTATTTGTTGCAACACGAGTTGCATCGTGTTCACCATACATAGATCGAAACTCCACCAAAAAAGCTTCCAAATTGTCCAATATTGGATTTCGTTGTTCAAGAAAAGACGAAAACCACGATAATGCAGAACCAGAAAGTAGAGTGCCAATAAACCTGACTTGTGATCCTGGAGTTGGATAGCTTTGCGGTTGAAGTTCAATTGCCAATTGTACTTGATTGATGAACCCTCGAAACTTTGATCTCGTACCATCAAATTTCTCAGGTAAGGCAATTCTTGGTTCTCTAGTGCTTATAGGGTGTTGTACAATTGTAGAAGGAATGTGATTTGTTGTAGATGTTGAAGCAGCTCCGATCATCTCTATATCTCCACTTTCTGCTATTCTTGTTCTTTCCTATGTTGGTGAATTGAGTTGATGCATCGCAAGCATTAACTCCCTCATTTGCTCTTGCATTTGTGCCATTGCACTCTTCATTTCAACAAGCTCTGCCATAATGACACTAAGAAGAAAAATTTGTTTGATATTGCTCAAGACAAAAGAAAAGAAAGACTTGATAACAAAGAAGATACTAAGAACAATATCAGTTTAGAAGTGGGTAATCCGCAAACTTCTAATACGCTTATGTCTTGTCAAGAGAAAGGGGTAATCCACTCTTACTCAAGAAAAAACAAAGCTCTGATATTGTAAGTGTACTCTTGTCAATCTGTCAAGGACAAAGACTCGATGAGGAAAAATATACACCAAAAGGCTATCTCGATATAATAAGTCAAAATATAAACAAGTAGGTATATTAAAAGGAAACTGGAATGGCTATTGCCACAAGACAAGAAACTAAAGACTCTTGAACCTGGACTAGAAGCAAGAAAGGAGTTGACAAGAGTGAAGAAGCCTTCACTCTTGTCTCTATATATACTATCTAACTAGGGGCTACGTGGCGACGTTCTATAGGACCTCCAATATGTGTTGACTTTGTAGGACACATGCCTTGACTTATAAGGCAAGTTTTTCTACGTGTGGGCCACATAGTTAGCTTGATCTTCAAGCTAACAACATGTGTGGCACATGGCCAACTTGTTGACCACGTTTCTAATCCAAAAAGTCAATTAAAGACACCTATGAAGTCAAAGCAGCATCTAGGAAGTTTCTAGGAAGCTTCTATATTAAATATTATACAATTAACTTACTTTTATCTACTTTTACTTACTTCTACCTATTTCTATATGTAATTATTAGCTTACATGATTATGGCCGTGACACCTATCAATTGTAGGAGCCTTCATCTTTTCAACCTCCTTTGGCTTTTCATCTTCATCATCTTCATTGTCTTCATCTTCTTGTTTGTTTGCTGAATTCAAAGATGTGTCTACAAACACACCATTACTCCTACTTGGACACATCTCCAAGTGCTCACAAACACTCTTGTGCTCCAAAAACTCAACATCACGACTTTTGATGATCTTCTTGGTTTTCAAGCATATTAGCCTATATGCCTTAGTACCTTCACAATAACCAAGAAACACACACTTTGTACCTTTTGTATTAAGTTTGGACCTCATACAATTTGATATTTTTGTATATGCAATGCAACCAAAGGTCCTCATATGAGAAATGCAAGGTTGTCTCCCACTCCAAGCTTCTTGTGGTGTAATTGATGCAAGAGTACTTGTTGGACACCTATTTTTTGTATACATAGCATTCACCACAACTTCTGTCCAAAATTCATAGCCAAGGTTTTGAATATAAAACATGCTCCTTGCCATCTCTACAATGGTTCAATTTACCCTTTCAGCAATACCATTTTGTTGTGGAGTGTATAGAGTTGTAGTTTGTCTATCAATTCCTTCATTCTTCAAATAAACATCAAATTGCTTAGACATATATTCATCTCTATTGTCTGTACATAGTACCTTGATCTTGCATTCACTTTATTTTTCAACAAGTGCTTTAAACTCTTTAAACCTCCAAAAATATTCACTCTTGGCTTTAAGAATGTAGATCCAAATCTTTCTTCAATAATCATCAATGAAAGTGAGAAAATACCTTGATCTTCCAATACTTGTGTTCTTCATAGGTCCACATACATCCAAATAGATAATCTCCAGCAACTTGGTAGCACGTGTTTCTACACTCCTTGAAAATGAGGCCTTTTGTTGTTTGCCTTGTATGCATCTTTCACATGTAAGTTTTTTTATATTTTGGCTTTTATTGCCAAGATCTAAGTCACTTACCATAGTCTTGAGCTCTTTTATGCTCTTCACATTTAAATGGCTAAGGTGATGATGCCATATATTTAACTTGTCTTAGTTTGATGTAAACTCAGCAAATGTGGCTATCTCCACTTCATTCACCTTCTTACAAATGAGGTAGTACAAATTTCCCTCTTTCAAGCCTTTGAAGACCTTGTCTCTACTCGATGTTCTTACAAAACATCCATTCATGTCAAATTGAACTTTAAAACCTTCTATTACAAGTTTACTCACCAAAAGTAGATTTTGCTTCATCTTAGGCACATGAAGGACGTTTTTTAGTTTGATCCTATTTGTTTGTCCATTCACAACCACCTCCACCATAATAAAGCCAATTCTAATGGCTTCACGTGTACCACTATCTACCAACACCACGTTTGATGTTGGAATAGCCTCATAAGTGTCAAATGAACACTTATAAGGTGTTATATTCTTGGAACAACCTGAATCTACAATCCATCTTAACATGGCAGCCATAGAGGTTCCATTTGTTTCCGTGAATGTATAATCTTATCTTCCAAACTCATCTTGTAGACTATTTCTATTCTCCTTCTCCATCTTTTTGCCTTTATAGCAATTTCGAGCAAAATGGCCTACTTTGCCACAAATGAAGCAAGATTTGATGTTATCTTGTTGATTTGGATAGTTGCCCTTGCCTTGACATGAGTAGAGTACTGAATCTTCACTTTGGAACTCCTTTTTTTTCTTCTTAGTTACTTCATGGGCAAATCTTGCCATCACATAGTCCATTGTAAGCTCTTTTAGCTTGATAGATTCCAATGCCACAATAAGGTAGTTGTAGGATTTGGGAAGGCTCATTAGCAAGATCATGACAATATCACTTTCTTCTAAAGGCTTGTACATAATTTTTAGTTGATTTGCAAGAGCCTTTATCTTATTGACATGAGCCATGAGGACTTCATCTTCTTCTATCTTGCAAGTAAAGAACTTCCTCCTAGTATAGATGATGTTGGATAAGTTCTTGCTCTCATAGATGTTGCAAAGAGTCTTCCATGCTTCCGCTGGGCCTTTGCAAGAGATAATGTCAGAGAAGTTGGTTTCATCCACATTGGTTGCAATCAATCCAAAAGCCTTCTTTTCACGACATTTGAACTCCTTCTCCTTCACATCAGCATCTTTGCTTGGAGCCTCTTCACTTTCATCTATAATATCCCAAAGATCCAAAGATGCCAACAAAAGCTCCATTTTTACCATCCAATTGTAGAAATTTTTACCTCTAAACTTCTCAATAACTCTCAATCCTTCACCCTCACTTGAAGCCATGTCTAAGGAAGAGTTTTATCAAAAAAGATTGTAAGAAGAAGTCCTAATGCTCTCAAAATCAGCAAGAAGGTTTTGTTGTCTTAGAATCATAAAATCCTTCTTTATGAACAAACTAGTGCTTTTACTCTCAAAAACACTCTCAACTTCACTTCTAAGACTTTTCATAAGTCTGATCACCTATCTAAGTGTCTCAAATCTAATTTTCCACTCTAATATCTCTCTTATTCTCACAAATCACCTCTATACACCATAAAAGGTCCTCTAAGCACAATGAGCAATTTTAGGACATGAAATTATAAAATTAGATCACCAAGGATCTATCTCAGCAACAGTACAATGCAAACTTTGCTCTTAGGTAGAAAAACAAAACACCAACACCAAAATGCTCTTAACCATAAATAAAAACAAACTAAGATCTAGATATAGATATAAATCTCAAAGTTAGATTCTTCTAAAGCCTAACATCAGCAATAACAACTTGATTTACTCCACACTGACAAAACTACTTCAAAGAACTTCAAAAAAATACTCAAGAAAATGTGAGTGGGTCCATAACTAATTGAAGAAAAAAAGTCTAAAAGCTACAAACACTTAGTATCAGCAAGGATTGTAGTCTAAGAGAAGTGTGGAGAAAGATATCTCTTACTTCCAATGTTCTTTACTTATAGGTGGAGTTTACATCCCAAGTACATAGATCTTATCCAGAGTCACGTTCATACTTTCAATCTAGATCTAGATCTAGATTTATCTTAATCTAGCCGCCACCTTAAAATCCTAGCCGCCACCATAGTAACTTTTTTTAATCTTTTTGCTACCTTTTGACTATTAATAACTTACTATGCTTAATCTTTGTATGATAGTAACTAAGTAAGAACTTGCTGATCTTCAAAAAAGATAAAGGTCAACCATCTATTACTTTGTGAATTATTGAATTGACTTACTTGAGTACTTATTATAAAAAGTGTACTTATTGTGTTTAAAATCATAAATTTTTTGAGTTAGTAGAAGATTTTTTAGAATAAAAATAAAAACTAAATTATTCTTAGGAGATATGTAGCCTAAGATAGAATTTATTAAAACAAATTTCTATGATGAATAGATTTTTTGTAATTAACATTAGTTAATAGTCAATGAAAGTAGTCCTAATAATCAAAAGGAAGAAAAATTATTAATAACTTTTAAAAATATATATATATATATATATATATATATATAATAAAATAAAATAATAAAATCAAAAGAATAAAAAAATAAATAAAAATAGAAAAGAATAAAGAGAAGATAAGAAGAAAAAAAAAGGAAAAAAAGAAGGAGTAGAAAAGAAAGAAAGTAAGACAATAGGAAAGAAAATATATATATAAATGAAAGGTGATAAAAAATGCAAGAGACTATCCGTGAATGGTGGTAGCTCCTTCATTGATAAGTATCCAGGTTGCCTTAGATCTCCCTCTTTCTTTCTTATTTTTTTTTTCTCTTTTTACCTTTCCATGAGCTCTAGCTTTCTAAAGTCCAATTTTTTTTAGTTTTTTTTATATTATTAAAATATTATAGTGCAATATTTTCTTTTATTTTATTTCTTCTTTTTTTTGTTAATGAAAGGTATCAATTTGGATATAATCAGAGTAATTAATGTTGCAATATTGGAACAAATTTTATTTTTGATGTATTACAATTGTGACTGGAATGAGGGTGTATAAAGAATTAATTAATAATTTTTTTCTATTCTAGTTTTTTTGTGATTAGAGGATTCTATATTTAGATAGAATATATATTTCAATCCTCCAAGTATAATAGTACTGCAATAGAGATCTGTGTTGAGATTGATTTGATTCTTCCTTACAAGAAGGAGGCCCATTTATTATTGATCTTCATATTATCTTTGAAGTGGCACTTCTTTCTACTTCTATATTATTTTTTTACAAGGTGTATGCTACAAGAAAGCTCTACATTAGGTGGAGTTCTATTTTTTTGTGTATACTTTATTGTTGGTGTTGCAATAGCCATTACAATGGTACATGTGATAAAGGCTGCCATGCTATGAAAGTAATGTATGGAGATATAAGGCAATCTTCTCTTTTTAATTATTACAGTGAACAATAATATCTTATATATTAGATGTAAGTGCAAGTATTGAAGGTGACTATATTTATTTAATTCTAGATAGTATGAAGCAAGAGCCATAGTTAATGTCACAACTGTTGTTGACTACTTCTATTTCTTTCCTTTGTCATCATCAACATTATTAGTGGCTTGTAAATCATATCAAGCATCCTACTTTTTTTTTGTAATCAGGTGGAATGTAGAGGTATTAGTTGCATAGCTAAGAGGTATTTAAAAGGATCACATTGCTACATAATTAGCCTTAGAAGAATATTGATAATCTTTTCATTTTGAGGGCAAGCAAGCTCTACCTCTTTTGTAAATTGGATGTGACAAGGAGAGCTAGCATTGACGTAGAGTGGCTACTATATCTTCTAGTGGACTTCATTGATGAGATTTAAATTAGCAATCGTATTCTAGAGGATTCTTTTTGATAGAATTGTAGGAGTTCTTCTATTGTCTAAGCCTTTTTGGTTGTGTGGAGTATAGAAATCTTATACAATTCAAGAAGATCTGCATCAAAAATATGTTATCTAAAATTTCATTGAGAATTGCAATGATTATATTAAATTAAAGTGCCACGACAATCAATCATGATTGATAGAAACTCTGATCAATACTAGATAGTTTGCATTGTTAAAATATATTTTTGAATTCATATTTGATATCATTATTGTCTTATAACTATTTGATGACAAGGATTATTTAATTACAATGTAAATAATACTATGGTTGTTGGTTGTCTATTTTCTAAGTTGAACAAGTTAAATCTGATGGATTTCAGTTCACACTTGTGAACTTAGGAAACTAGAGTTTAATCAAGATTTTAAACAAGTTGATTGGAGCTATACAATATTTCTATCTTATATGGTTGAACTCAAGATCCAATGCATTTATTTCTATTTCAACAATAATTGTCATGAGGTCTTCAAAGAAATTGAGGTTGCTAATCTAAGTGGTTGTTATTAAAATTACTTTGTTGGATTTTAACAATATTTATAATTTATTAATCTCAAATTTGAAGTGGTTCAGCTTTGATTGAAAAAATCATGTGACTATAGGATTGGCAAAAGTTCATCTTGACTAATTTGGAATTCTTAGCATAGCTTCAATAATAATAGGTGGTATGTTAAAAAAGATAGAATGTAAGTACGACATTGTTGATGAAGCTATAATATCATAGTCGTTGGAATCAATTCAAAATTAGTAATTATGGGTCAGTAGAATGTAAATAACTAGCTTTGTAATAGATTCAAAATAAAATAATTTGGATTACGATTGATAATTGAAAAAATCTTTATTAGTCTCACTTTCTAGATTGCCTCAAAAAATAACCAAAGAATAGAAAGTTCTATGTACTAAAAATTGAATAAGCAATCACACTCAAAGATATTGGCATGTTATTCAAGCATTTGCTACAAAAAATCTACAGCTTATAGAGGAGGTGTTAGATAGTAGAATCACCTTTACTACATTTGAAAGGGCTTATCATTTTGTGACTTCTATTCTAGAAAGTGGTCTTATGATTGACAATGGCAACTTTGTTCATCAAGTGGTGACCAAGAATTTTATATCTTTTGACTCAATGAAAATTTCATGTAAATGAAGGTATATTATGTTGATTGAAGTAGATCTAGATGAATTAAGTTAGAAAAAAATTAGATTAAAATGGATGACTTTTATATTTGATGAATTTGAAATTGGATGATAGGCCATTTATGGATGAAAAGCTATTTGTGGGTGATAAGTTATACTTGGATGAATTATTATTTAAGGATAAATTTCTATTAATAGATAAATTTTAAATAAATAAAATAAATAAATAATAGATAAAATAATAGATAAATAAAATAAAAAATAAAATCATATTAATAAATATTTTTTATTTTATGTAATTTATTAAGTGGCTTATTAATTAGAAGTGTGAATTGGTAAGAAAGCTTTGGCTTCATTGTTTGAATTAATTAAAAAGAATGAGAGTGATTTGATCAGAATTTAATTAATAGCTATGAAATTTTAAAAAATAAAAATAAAAATAAAATCACATAATTAATTCATTTGTTATGAATTAAAATAAATTTCCAATTAGTGGAAGTTTATTTTAGCTTACATAGTTCTATATGTATAAATTTTGACTTTTGTATTAGAGGAATTTTATGAAGATTGGAAAATTCTTCTTTTAAATAGCAAGAAATTGCTCCTAAATCTAATAAGGCATGTATTTGAAGATTTTTTGAGCCAAAAAATAAAGATATAATAAAATAAAATAAAATAAAAAAACAAGTTGGATAGAAAAAAAGAGACCTTCATGAATTTGAATTGTTGGAATGTTTAGCCACACGGTTCTTATTATGGCTAAGCTTCTTTATTCTTCTAAATGATTATATTCCTAATCTTGGTTGTATGTTGTGTCTTTAGATAGTTTCAAAATTTGTGGCCTTTTTTTCTATAATATAAGCATAAGTCTTATTCAAATTGATACTTGTTCTCTTTTATTGTAAGAATTTTGAACCATATTGCATCAATTTGCATATCCTCAGCTCCAAAGTATAGAAGTAATGTGTTTATTGAAGCAACAAAGTACAAATTTTTAGTACATTGTTTGATCAAAGTTCATAAGCATTAAACTTAAAGGCGTTGAATTAATTGGTTATTGTCTTTCATAACTTGACTGATAGCTTTATTAAGTACACAAAGAGCAGGTAATGATAATAATAAATCTTTGACATCATTTTTTAGTACCCAATAGTATTGATTGATAAGAGCTTATTTATTATAGTTGATTTCACAAAGCAATTGCTTAAAATCAGATGCATAAATTTATGTAGAGCATGACCTTTGAAGTAATAAGCAAATCTTTATTGTTGTCCATTGAGCCTCATCATATTCTTCAAGTTTTTCTAAAAATGCTTCTAAAAAAACTTCAAAGTTTCTTAAGATTAGAAATTTCTTCTCAAATAAAGCAATAAACCAAAATAAGGTTTTTCTTATGAACAAGGTTTTAGCTAAACAAACTTACAATTCCTTTATTGGATATTACTTACATTATAGAAAAATTAACAATTAAATTTGATTAATAAATCCTTAAAATTTTGAGCTATACTATCAAACTTTTTTGGAAGACTATTTCAAGGCTTCTTACATTATTGAATAGGTGAATTTTCTTAGTGAGGTATAAATGTCATCTCTTCTTTGAATGTAGAAGCTTAAAAAAGTGATTGCATCTTAAAATAAACTGTTGTAGGTCTTCTATCAGTATGAAATATTAAAAAAAATCTTTTAATTTTAATATTTCAATGAGTTTAAGTATTAAATGTCTTTATGATAATATCTAATTTGGACTTGGAAGACTCAACCATAAAAAATCTTCACTTTTAGTCATTATTAAAGAAAGAAAGGAAGTTTCTAAATAATACTAGTTTAGAAGAGGGTACTTTGTATCATCTAAAGCACTTAGATATATTTAAGAAGAAAAATAATCCACTTTCTATTAAGAAGGATCAAGCTCTAACATTGATAAGAGGGCACTTTCAACAAACTATGATGGATATACTTTGTAGGAGATTAAACAAAAATGTTTGCACAAGAAAGCTAAAAAGAGCTTAATTAAACCAGATGAGTACAAAATCAACATGAAAAAAAATAAGCTAGAACTTTAAGAGATTTATTATTAAAATTAAGGATTCATTCAAGCTTGATTCCAATATGTACTAAGTATTAAAAAACTTCTCAAGAAGTTTCTATGTTGCTTGGAAATAAAGCAACTTTAGTAAGTCTTTCAAAAAGTTCTTATGTTGCTCAAAGATGAAATAGCCTTAAGAAGCTTCTCAAAAAGTTTCTATATTATTTGAAGATCAAGCAATCTTAGTAAGTTTTTTAAATAAGTTTCTTAATCTCTTTAGAACTTTTTTAAATCTATTAAAATATTCTAAGAATCTTCTAAAATCTAATAAATATTATAAAATATTTTTTAAATCTTCTTATTGAATATCCATAATAGCAATTAAACTTGTAATACAATTACTTTCTTAAGCTTCAACATCTATAGAGGTAGAGGCACCTATACTTCAACTTGAAAATTTACCTATTCAAGAATGTAAAGAGCCTGAGATTAGTCTTTTAAAAAAAATTGATGGCACATGCTTTAAATTTTGATAATTTATTAATAAAATTTAATTGGTATTTTTCTACAATCTAAGCTCTATTCAATAGAAGAGTCATAAGTTGATTTAATTAAAACTTTGTTTAAAAAATAAACCTTATTTTATTTTATTCTTTTATTTGAAAAGAAATCTCTAATTTTGAGCAATTTTGAAGTTTTTAGAAGTATTTGCAAAGGCATTTGGAAAACATGATAAGGTTTGATAGACAATTACAAAGATTTGCTCATTATATTGTCATGATCTAACATGGCTAATGAATATAATAAAGAAGAAAAAATTATATTATAGAAGATTTATTTTTAAAATATTATAAAAAATTATCTTAAAAATATAGATAATAATAAAAAATATAGTAAAATTAAAAAGTACTAATGCTACTTTTTTACAAAATGAGCTTCTATTTATTTTGTAAGACCATAAATAAGACAAAAAAAAATTAGATTAAAAAATTAAATAATATGGACATATATAGAAGAAAGTTAAAAGGAGATTTTAATAAAATTTATTTTAAGAAGTCAAAAATTGATATCTAGAGAGGACCAATTGTTAATCTAGATTAAAATCAGACCTTGAGGCACAAAACTACATAGCTATAGTAATTTCAAGGTTTTTTTTGTATATTGGAGATTAGGATTTGAAAATAAACTTTAAAAAAAAATTAGACATTGCTTTAATGTCATTTGAATCAATATTGAGATTTTCAAAATTAATAATATTCTTGGTGGGATTGAGATTTGAGAAATAAAAATATATTTAATAATTTGAGGATTTCTTAAGTTTTGTGGTATATATATAGATAAAATTTAGGTAATTTATTGGCTTATAAGTTGCAAATGTGTATGTAAATTTTGAGATCAATCAAATAATTAGATTGAAGTATATGAAGGTTTTTGTGGGTTGAGATCTCAAAGATTGGAGTTTGAAGGTTAATGAGTGTTTCTAAGAACTTTAGTAATCTATCGATTGGATTGAAGTAAAATTTTTTGTATGGATATTAGATTTGATTTCTAATATTTGAATGAAATTTGATAGTTATTCAATAGTTCAAGAAGGAGATATTGGCATTAGAAGTTCAATATTTAGATTGAAATAGGAGGCCATTGTTGTAATGTAATATGACTATATATTGAAACTATAATCAAAATTGAATTTTTAATTAATATCTAATTATCTTGATTCAATAATAATTCAAGGTATCTAAACATGACTTTTATAAAAGCCTCTTAGGCTATTTTTTATCTTAATGTTAGTAGATTGAAGATTAGATAGTACTTTTATCTTCTAGGCTGTAGAGACTCTTTTATTACTTTAAAAAGACCATAAATTCATAAAATCAGATTAAAAGATGTAAATAATTAATATGATTGATATTAAGATTAAATTGAGAGTATGATTGGACTAAAAAATCCTTAGAATAGGTTGGATTGATATCCAAGGATCAACCGTTTGTGAGACATGGTTGAAATCAAACCTCTCGCCACTAAAACAACAGCCTAGGAAAAAATAGGTTTTTATTTGAAGTTTGAAGATTAGAATTTGAGAGCTAGGTTGGAGCTTGTTATAGAGACATAAGACTAGTTTTGGTAGAATTTTTTTGGACTTAGCAATTATTATTGAAATTCAGGGTTTGTATTGGCAACTTAGGATTTATGCAATAAAATTAGGGCTAGCACTCTTGACTAGTTTGTAAAATTTGTTTCACATCTACAGTTTAAATTTTGATAGTACTTGATTAATCAATTGTGCTTAGTATATGTGAAAGTTTTTGATAATCCAATGGTGCAATTGAATGATATCTGGATTTTGGTACAAGAACATATTGGAAGTTGGTAGTTTGGGATTGAGTAGGGTTTCTATAATATCTTAAGATCTATTAGTTGGATCAAGGTAAATTTTGGCATAGTATTGGAGGACTTAAAGATCAAGCTACACACCAATTTTGAGTTGAAGTGAATAATTGGAAAAAGAGAAATCACTATTGGAACATTTGCCTCAACTTTTAAGTTAGCAGCTAAGTAACATCAGTTTGGTTTTTGGATATTTTCTCACAATTTGTAAGTTGGATTGAAGTGAATTCTCATTAAGCACATAGAAGAATTATAGTGGTATTTGTATGCAAAATTTTGCTCTAAGTGAATCATTAGATTGCAAGCTACAATTTGCTAAAGCTTGCTAATTAGCATTAAAGTTTGCAAAGAAAGTTTAAAATTGCCTAATTATTGAAGTAATAAGGCAATTGGAATTTTTGTATGATTGAAACTACTAAAAAGAGTATTTTTGAGCACTTTGTATTGAATTTAAGTACTTTTGAATTAAAATTCAAATTTCATTCTTTTTATAAGGGTGAAACATATTTGGATTTTTTGGATATCTGTAAAATATAATCCCACCTTTTAAAGTCAAATACCTAGTGCATTCTCAAATAGGACGACACCTAATATGATACCATTTAATATCTAATTGGATTATCTTGTATTTCTTTGAATTGATAAATGCAATCGATTTCATCTTTCTTGTCCTTATTTCTAAGTAAGATATTAAGAAGTATGCAAATTTTGAATTAATATTAGTAGTTTGATCATTATTAGTTGAGGTTCTACTTTGCTATAGGATGAGTTAAGAATTTATTTAAGATCTAAGATTTGATAAGGATTTGATTTAAGATTTGTCTATAGTTAAATTAGGGCTTAAGATTTGGTTTGGAATTTGATTAAGATTAGGATTTAGTTTAGAACTTGACTAAGGTTTGATTAGGATTTATCTAAAATTTTATTTGGATTTGATTTAGAATTTGATTAATATTTTAATTAATATTTGATCTAAGATTTGATTAAGATTTAATTAGTGTTTCAATTAGGATTATATTAGAGTTTTTATTTTTAATATTTTTTTAGAATTCTTTGTCAATTCTTTAAAATTTCTAATTCTAATATTTTTTTTAAGATTATTATTATTTCTTTGAAGGTTTATTTTTATATTTCTTTAAGATTTTTTGTTATTTTTTTTAAAATTAAATCATAACTTCTTTGAATTTTTTTGTCACTTCTTTTAAATTTATTTTCATAAGTTAAACTTTGAATAGATTTATTAAAAATTACTTTAAGTTTATTTAAGACTATATTTGACTTCCTAGAATTTTTGTTGGATTTATACATATCTTCTATAGTTAGGCATCTAGTACATTCTCAAACAAAAACTCATGTAATACGACAACATAAAGAATGGTAATTTACATTAGTTTATGCATTTGATTTTAAGCAATTGCTTTAGGACATCAGCTATAATAAACAAGTTTTTAACAATCAATACTATTGAGTACTAAGAAATGATGTCAAAGACCTATTATCATTATCTATTTTTTGGACAATCAATAAAGCTATCAATTAAGTTATAAAGTGTAATAATTAATTAATTCAACACCTTCAAGTTCAATGCTTGTGAACTTTGATTAAGCAATGCACTAAAAATTTGTACTTTGTTGCTTCAACAAACATATTACTTTTATACTTTGGAGTTGAAAATATGTAAATTGATGCAATAAGATTCAAACCTCTTACAATAAAGAAGAGAAGGATGAATTTGAATATGGCTTATACTTGTATTATAGTGAAGAAGGCTACAAATTTTGAAACTATCCAAAGAAACAACATACAATCAAGATTAAGAGTGCAATCATTCAGAAAAATGAAGAAGCCTAGCCACAGTAGGAAATATGTGGATAAACATTCCAACAACTCCAATTCATTACAATCCTTCTTTCTTTGCTCAATCTACTTTTTGTTTTATTATATCTTTATTTCTTAATCCATAAAACCTTCAAACATATGCTTTATTAGATTAAAGAGTAATTACTTGCTTTTTAGATGAATTTTTTTTAAACTTCATAAAATTCCTTAAGTATAAAAGTCAAAATTTATACATGTAGAAGTAATAGATGATTGACCTTTATCTTGAAGTAATATTATTTATAAGACCATATCACTAGAAATGTCATTTGAAGGCCATAATAGCAAAATAATATTCAATATTATTAAAATTCCATCTAATCTTATCATTCTATGACTTTTGCAGTTGAAAAGATATAATTTACTTATAGATTGGAAGTTTCATAAGATTGAATTTCCTATAGAATCCTTCAAATAAAACTTATTAAGAAATTATCAACAATAAAGTTTTTATTTTTTGAAGCAAGGACTTTTATGAAGATAGCTAAGAAAGAAATGTCATTTATCATTTATACAACTCTAGTTCATGAAGAAGCAAGCTTGTTACTTATTATTTTAAATTAATATATGAAATTTTAAGATGTCTTCAAAAAAAAGAATATTCATATAATATCAAAGCATTGACCATATGATTGTGCCATCAATCTTTAAGAAGGGGCTCAACCACTACTTGGTCCAATCTACAATCTATCACAAAACAAGAATTTTGATATTAAAAGATTATATTTATAAAAAACTTGTAAATAATTTTATTTAATGTTCTAAATCTCTAACAGGTGCACCATTACTTTGGTAAAGAAAAAAATAGATCTTTGCAAATGTATGTTAATTATCATAGCCTCAACAAAATAATAATAAAAAATTGGCACCTATTACAATTGATGTCAAGGCTTTTTTAGCAACTTAATTAAGCTAAGATCTACACCAAAATAGATTTCTATAAAGCATATAATTTGGTATAAATTAAAAAAAAATGAATAAAAGACAATATTTTGGATAAGATATAAATCTTTTGAATATAATATTATGCCTTTTGAATTGATAAATATTCTAACTATATTCTAGCATTTGATGAATGATGTTTTTTGAAAATTTTTAGACAAGTTTGTTATTTTCTATCTTGATAATATCTTAATCTACTCAAAGACTCTTGAAGTATATAAAAAACATATAAGATTAGTCTTACAAAAGTTATGAAATATAGGATTATATGCCAAATTAAAAATATATATATATATATATTCCATTGATCAAAAGTGGAATTTTTTGGATATCTTATATCCAATGAAGGCTTGTTGATGGACCTAAAGAAAGTTCAAGCTGTAATAGAGTGAATAACTTCAAAGATAATATGAGATGTACAATATTTTCTTAGATTTGCTAATTTCTATTGAATATTCATCAAAAATTACTCCCAAATTATTACACCTTTCATTTGATTGATATCTAAAGTCAAATTAAAATGGAGAATTTAAGTACAAAGGGCTTTTTAAGATTTGAAGGTAGCTTTTATTATAACTCTAAACTTATTACATAGAAATCTTAGAAAGGTTTTTTATTTGGAGATTAATACTTCTAACTTTGCATTAAGAGTTGTATTATCATAGATAGAAAAATATGGAAAGCTCTATCTAATTGCATTTTATTTTTAAAAAAATTCAGCAGTAAGAATCAATTGTAAAATTTATAATAAAGAATTTCTTTCAATTGTAGATTCTTTCCAAGAATAGTGTCACTTACCAGAAGGTGCTATATATTATGTGCTTGTATATATAAATCACAAAAATTTGGAGTATTTCATATCAACACATGTTTTGAATTACCTCTAAGCTTGTTGGAATATGTCATTGTGTCATTTTGATTTTGTAATTACATATCAATAAAAGAAGTAATAAAGACTATCAGACACTTTATCAAGGAGATCATATCTTACTTCAAAGGTTGAAAAAATAGCACTTAATCAATAATATATGATCTTCTTAAAGCCAAAACAATTTCATCTTTGTCCTACTTCTATAATTATACTTATTGATTCAAGTTGTTTTGAATAAATTTGTGTACCATCAGCTAAAAACTTATTAGTTTGTAATATCAAGGAGCACCCTAATAACAATAAGTTCAAATTTGTGAAAGATCTTTTGTATTATGAAGGTTTTTTATATATTCCAAAAAGATCAACACAAATTCATGTTCTTCAATCTCATTATGATTTTTCAATTGCAGGATAATTTAGATTTTATAAAATATTTTAGGTTTAATAAAATATAAAAACATATTTCTTAAGAATTTTAGTGGCCTCAAATATAGAAGACCATAAAAGATTTTGTCTTCTTGTATTAACATTTATTCAAGATCCAAGAATTTTCAACATTCTGTCATGAATATATATACTTATTTTAATAAATATCTATATGATTAGATAGAAGTAAGTAAAAGTAGATAAAAATAAATTAATTTCATAATACCCTTTAGAGAAGCTTCTTAAAAACTTTATGGACATTGTTTTGACTTTACATGTGTTTATAATTGATTAGTAGATTAGAAACTTGGTCCACAAGTTAACCACGTATTGATAGCTTGTGGAACAAGCTCGCTATGTGGCTCACATATAAAAACTTGTTTTATAAGTTAAGATACATGTCTTGCAAAGTCAATACATTTTGGAGGTCCTTTAGGATATTGCCACATAAAACTTATTTAAGAGTATATACGAAGGCAAAATTGAAGCCTTCTTTACTTTTATAAATGCCTTTTTAATCTTTAGTCTTCTTTCCAAACTTCCTAGTCTTCTTGTTTTTGAAAATAGGTATTCTAGTTTAATTTTATATCATCTTTGAATTACTTTCTAGTTTTTTTAGTAATGCAAGAGTATATTGAAGATTCTTTTTTTCAAGATTCATATCTCTTATTGTTTGACAAGAGTACAAACTTACTTTTTGTATATTATTTTAGAAGTGAGTCGATTATCCCACTTCTATTGTAGTATTTTGAAGGTTGCGCATTATCCACCTTTAAACAAACAATTTTATTTTCTTACACTGATCTTTTTTTAAAAGAGAGTAGATTATCTTTCTTTGTAGAAATTTTTATTTGATATTAGAGGTTGCAGATTACCTTCTTTTAATTTAATTTTTTGAATTCATTTGAGTTGTCTATGAAAAAAAAAATTATGGATGTTATTCTCTACAAAATTGGAAATAAATTTACAACTATTGCAAATCTTCATGAACTTGTGAATAATTTAAGAGTAGAAATCTCATGTATTTCTAACATGAATTATAGAAGTACTATTTTTACATCTATAGTAAAAGTTCATAATTTATGTCAAGAAGTTACGTAATTGAAAGAAGCATGTAAATCGACCTAACAACCAAATCCAAAGAATTTTGTTTCTTAAAGTATGATGGAGATAAGGATTGATATACCTAAGAAGTTAAATGGAACAAGATCAAAATTTTGAAAATTCTTGCAATAAGTTAAGATCTATTTAAAGTTATATGCCTTCTAATATCCTAGTGGATTTACTCATGTCGGATTTATAGGCACACTTCTATTAGAAAGTGCTCTCTCTTGATTTGAACCTTTAATGAAAAAAGATTCAAGACTTCTTTGTGATTTGAATTCATTCTTAAAAGTGTTTATGGGCACATTCAAAGAAAATGATCAAGAAAGAGTAATAGAGACCAAGCTCTTATCTTTATGACAAGGATTACAATTAACCACTATATATACTGTTGAATTCCAAAATATTGCTTGTGATGTAGATTGAAATGATAAAGCCCTTATCAATCAATTTCAATATAGATTGAAAGATAATATAAAAGATTTATTATTAATAATATCAAAGAAAGAATCTTTAGAATAATTTATTGTTCAAGCCATTGCATGTAACAATTGATTATTTAAAAGATATCAAGAACAAAGATTTGATTGGAGAGGAATAAGTCAAATAGTGACAGCAACTTTCAAGTTTTCAAAAACTTATTCATCAAGATGAAATCCTATGTAAATTAATATTGTATATTTTGAATTCCTCAGCAATCAAGAAAAGATTCAACAATATCAAGAAGACTTATGCTTATATTGAAGAGAAGCTAAATACACTATTTAACATTATCTAAATAAATAATACAACCACAAAATAAAAAGCATGGTTTCCAAAATAGACAATGTGTCAAAAAATAATTTTTTCTAGCTACAATAGAAATCATGCACTTGAAATCTTGCATAATTCCTAGTAAAGGTCCTATTTTCTCCTCAGATCCCTCACTTTATTTTACAATAGAAGTTTATTTAAAACCAAAAAATCACAAAGTCTTAGTTTTGTTAGATTGAAGAACCTCAGCTTGTTTTATAGACAAAGATTTTATCAAAAAATAAGAAATATTGTTAGTGAAGAAAATTAAATATATACATATAGAAGTCATAGATGGTAGTTTGTTATATTTTGGAGATGTTATGGATGAAACTATTCTTTTAGATGTAGTAATTAAAGATCATATTAAATAATATTTAATATAATAAAGTCTCCATCTAATTTAATTATTTTAAGATTATCTTGTTTAAAAAAGTATAATCTTCAGATAGATTTGATTTCTTGTAACGTTAAATTTTTTTTAATAGTTTAATCTTAAATCTTGTTGGTCAAGTAAAAATACATAAGTCCAGTACATCCAAATCCTTATTAATAAGTGCGAGAACTTTCATGTATGTTACAAAAGAAGGATCATCTTTTACTATATATGCTATGCCAATTTTTAATGGTGAGAAGACGTCAAGTAGTATTCTTAGCTAGTATCAAGATTTTCAAGACACTTTTGAAAAACAAATATAGATATTCTTCCGATATTGTCTTCATGATTGTTCCATCAATCTTAATAAAAGAACTCAACCATTATTTAGACCAATCAATAGTCTATCACAAAATTAATTAGCTATATTCAAGGAATACATTAATAAAAATTTGGCTAAAACTTTTATATGCCATTCTAAATTTTTGGTTAAGTTTCCTTTGTAACCTCCAATCTATGAATGGATTATGCATTTCTAATCAAGAAAGACCAAGAATAACACGGTTTGATGGAGTTCTAATAATATTGAAAATAATATAACTACTACGGTCCTTAAATATCACCTCTATAATTGTCAAGGACAAGAACTCGATGAAAAAATAATCCAGACAAGTGACCCTTCACTCAAAGAAAGGTAACAAAATATAAATAAATAAGTATATATATTGAAAGAAAAACTAGAATGGCTATTGCCAAAAGACAAGAAAATTAGAGATCCTTACAACTAGACTAGAAGCAAGAAAGGAGTTGACAAGAGTGAAGAAGCCTTCATTTTTGTCTCTATGTATACTATCTAACTAGAAACTACATGGCGACGTTCTATAAGACCTCCAATATAAGTTGACTTTGTAGAACACATGCCTTGCCTTATAAGGCAAGTATTTCTACGTGTGGGACACATAATTAGCTTGGTCTTCAAGCTAACAACATGTGTGGTACATGGCCAACTTGTTGACCACGTTTCTAATCCAAAAAGTCAATTAAAGACACCTATGAAGTCAAAGCAGCGTCTATGAAGCTTTTAGAAAGCTAACATATTAAATACTATAGAATTAACTTACTTTTACCTACTTTTATCTACTTTTACTTACTTCTACCTATTTGTATATGTAATTACTAGCTTACATGAGTATGTCCGTGACATTATCCCCCTTTCTAGGGACGAGTTCCATGAAGAGCGATCATCATATGTTGATGAAATCTATCATGCGGCAAATTATATTCGCCACATACTTTGATCTTTGTTCTCTTCAAAGATGATTGATAGGACCTCTCAACCGTCGGTAGTGTCCCATACCAAGGCGAAAAGATGTCAAGGACAAGAACTCGATGAAAAAACAATTCAGACAAGTGAACCTTCACTCAAAGAGAGGTAACAAAATATATATAAACAAGTATATATATTAAAAGAGAAACTGGAATGGCTATTGCCAAAAGACAAGAAAACTAGAGACCCTTGAAACTAGACTAGAAGCAAGAAAGGAGTTGACAAGAGTGAAGAAGCCTTCACTCTTGTCTTTATATATACTATCTAACTAGGGGCTACGTGGCGACGTTCTATAGGACCTCCAATATAAGTTGACTTTGTAGGACACATGCCTTGACTTACAAGGTAAGTTTTTCTACGTGTGGGCCACATAATTAGCTTAATCTTCAAGTTAACAACATGTGTGGCACATGGCCAACTTGTTGACCACGTTTCTAATCCAAAAAGTCAATTAAAGACACCTATGAAGTCAAAGCAGCGTCTAGGAAGCTTCTAAGTAGCTTCCATATTAAATATTATAGAATTAACTTACTTTTATCTACTTTTACTTACTTCTACTTATTTCTATATGTAATTATTAGCTTACATGATTATAGCCGTGACATAACCTCCCCTTCTAGGGACGAATTCTACGAGGAGCGGTCATCATATGTTGAGGAAATCTATGATGCGACGAATTATATTCGCCACATACTCTGATCTCTGTTCTCTTCGAAGATGATTGATAGGGCCTCTCAACCATCGGTAGTGTCCCATACCAGGGCGGGAGGACCACCCAATTATTTGATCATTGTTGAGGCCTTCGTAACTTCCTTCGAATAGCATATTTGGAACACCATCAGGAGTTGCTCCTACTTCTAGCAAAATTACCAAACATCGAGAGTCCCTTCCCAAATCATGATACCAAATGCGTTGTATCTCACCATCTATTCGAGGAAGAACATGTCATTCTTGAAGATCTTCATCTCGATTGCATCGTCTTGAAGGTTGTGACAATCGTAATGTCTCGTCCGGCAGGTCAGTAAATGAAGGTTCTTGAGTTGAATCCGCTGGTTGTTGGTTCTCCATCTCTTGAGCGCCACTACTACAACGAAGCTATGAACAAGAATTGAAAGTAGAATGTTATCTTACCTAGATGTTGTTTCTTTTATAATAAAAATTTTCATCTTGATTTTGATGGATGTCCTCGATGAAAAGCCTCCACCGCCTTTGCTGCATTTGCAAGATTCTTTATTGGCTCCCATGTGCGTTCACTAATACCATATCCGTGCCAATGGACAAGATATTCTAATTTATTTCGGCGCCGCCTCGAATCTAAGACTTCTTCTACTTCAAACTCTTCATTATTGTCCACTTCTATAGGAGGAGGTGGAGCTTGTCATCTTCTTGGTATGTCCACTGTCTTGTATGGTTCAAGAAGAGACACGTGGAATACTGGATGGATTTTCATTGACTCCGATAGATGTAAACGATATGCAACTGGATTGATTTGTGTAGAAATAGAAAATGGTCCCAGCCTTCGATAGTCCAACTTGTCACAAGGACGAGTGGTCTTGATATTGCGACGAAGTAGCCATACCTTATCACCCAAGTCGAATGATGGTTGTTCCTTTCGATAGACATCTGCATTGGCCTTTTGTTGTTGTTGAGCCTCTTTTAACTGAGCCTATATCGTTGCATATAGCTCTGATAAATGAATTGCCAAATCTTTCGCAGCTGGATTATCACCTTTTGAAAAGTCAAAAGTATCAAGTCATGGATGATAACCATAATTAGCAAAGAAAGGTGTTTGTTTTGTAGAAGAGTGTACCGTGTTATTGTAAGCAAACTCTGCCAATGGTAAAAGAGTTGTCCAATCATCTTGTTGGTAATTAATGGTACATCTTAAATATTGCTCCAAAACTTGATTAACACGCTCCGTTTGTCCATCAGTTTGAGGATGGAATGCCGAAGATAGTTTTATATCCACTTTAAGAATCTTGAAAAGAGTTTGCCAAAATCTTGATACAAATTGAGTTCTCCTATCTGATATAATATCCTTGGGTAATCCATGATAGCGATAGATATTGTCAAGAAAGAGCTTAGCTGTTTCTTCACATGAGAAAGATTTTGTACATGGTACAAAATGTGCCATCTTGGTAAAACGATCTACTATCACGAATATAGAGTCATAAGAACCTGAGATTGGAAGATCCATGATGAAGTCCATAGAAACAGAAGACCATGGTTGTTCTGGAATGGGTAATGGCTGAAGAAGTCCAAAAGGTCGATGACGAGGAGTTTTTGATCTTGAGCAAACTTCACATGATTGTACAAAATCTTTGACTGCCTTCCACATTTGAGGCCACCAAAAATCCCTAGATATCAGCTCCAAAGTCTTATTATATCCGAAATATCCTACTGCAGGGAAGTCGTAATGAGCTTGAAGAACACGCAAACGAGCTTCTCCTTCTGGAACATATAGGCGTCCTTCGAAATAGAGTAGGTTGTTCTTGAATTCAAATTTAGATGGATCATGAGATTTAGAAGAATTGTTCTTGATATCATGAACAAGAGGGTCTGAAGACATACTTAACTGGACTTGCTTAAGGAAAGTTAAATCAACAGTCAATGTTGATTTTATTGCTCGAAGATGAAATTGTTCTGGCTTCAAGAGAACCATTCTTTGTTGCTCAAAAGCTGCATCTCATTCTTTTGGTACAAGATAAGAACGTCTAGACAAGGCATCGGATAAACCTTGTTGTTTTCTTGGCCAATAAGTGATGATGAACTCGAATCTTGATAAAGACATGCTCCAACGAGCTTGGCGACGATTTAATACGCGTGCTCACATAAAATATTTGAGGTTCTTGTGATTTGTATACACAGTGACTGGACTGCAAGCGCCTTCTAGATAATGATGCCATTCTTAAAAAAAATCCATAATTGTAAGAAGTTCTTTGTCGTGGATCTCATAATTGATTTCTGCTGCTGAGAATTTTCTTGAATGAAAGGCTACTGGATGAAGTTTGTCATCTGTTCCCATTTGTGATAAAACCTCATCCAAAGCAAAGTCTGATGCATCTGTTTCCATAAAGAATGCTTTGGAAAAATCAACACGATACAAGATTGGTGCAGAAACAAACGCTGTCTTCAAAGATTCAAAAGCAACTTTCGCTTCTTGATTCCATTGGAGTTTGTCTTTACAAGTCAAATGTGTAAGTGGAGTTGCAACTCGAGAGAAGTCTTTGATGAAGATCCGATAGTAGTTGGCAAATCCCAAAAAATATTGGACATCTCTTACCGTTTTTGGGATCTTCCAATGTATAATAGTTTGAACTTTCTTAGGATCCATCATAAGTCCATCATTTGAAATGATGTAACCTATGAAATCGAATTGAGCAGAGTGGAATACACACTTTTCTATCTTGGCATAGAGTCCTGCATCTCTTAATTTTTGTAACACATGACAAATATGAAATTCATGTTCTTCTGGATTCTTAGAATAGATCAAGATGTTGTCTAGATAACAGACCACAAAATCGTCCAAAAACTCTCGAAAAATATCATTCATTAGATGTTGAAAAGCTGCTGGTGCATTTGTAAGTCCAAAAGGTATGATGTTGTATTCAAAATGTCCATACCAGGTTCAAAACGTAGTCTTCCATTCATCTTTTTCTTTGATGCATATTAGATTGTATGCTCCACGAAGATCTATTTTTGTATAGATCTTAGCTTGATTCAGCTGATCAAAAAGTTCAAATATTAAAGGTAGTGGATACCTGTTCTTGATGGTAATCTTGTTGAGTCCTCGATAATCAACACACATCCGCAATGATCCATCTTTTTTCTTCACAAATAGAATTGGAGCTCCTGCCGAAGATTTAAAATGGCATATGAAATTCTTGGCTAGATTTTCTTCAATATATTCCTTGAGTTCAACCAACTCATTTTGTGATAAAACTGTAGATTAGTCCGAATGGCGGTTGTGCTCCTTCTTAAAGGTTAATTGAGCAATCATAGGGACGATGTTCTGGGAGTGTATCCGCATTCTTTTTTTTGAATACATCTTGAAATTCTTGATATTGGCTTGGAATGCCACTTGAAGTCTTTTCACCAGTAGGAATAGGTGTGGCATAAATAATATATGGTGATTCTTTTATAGCAGCATGTAAGAAAGCTTTTGTACCTATAAATACGGGTTTAATTGAACTGGACTTATGACTCTCTACTTGATTAACTACACTGTTATTTATACTTTTAGAAAAAGTAAGAATTCGAAAAATCCAATCTATTTGAGGGTTGTATTTTTCTAACCACGATAAACCTAAAATGGCTGGATTAGAGGGAGATCTAATGATATTAAATACTACAAAATTATTGTGAGCATTGATTATTACTTGTATAAGAAGGATTTCATGAGTAATATCTCCAAAAGACAATGGACTACCATCTATGACTTCTACATGAATAAGTTTAGTTTTTTTACTAAAGATATGCTATGTCTTTTAATAAATTCTTCATCTAAAAAACACGCTGAGGCTCTTGAATCTAACAAGGCAGAGACTTTGTAATTTTTAGGTCCTAAAATAATATTTAATGTAAAACAAGGAAAGGGCTCTGAGGAGAGAATAGGACCTTTATTAGATGTTGTACAAGGTTCCAACTGCACGGTCCCAATTGTAGTTGGACAAACTCGTTTTCTTTCATATTGTCTTCTTTCACAGCCATATTCTTCATTTTGTGATTGCGTCGTTTCTTTGGAAAATGTTGAGCAGTGTGTTTTGGTTCTCGACAATATAAACATAATCCTTCTTGACAATGACGAGTCTTTTCTTGCTCAGTAAGAGGTTTGAAACACACTACATCAATTTACATATCCTCTACTTCCGAATGTATGTGTTGAAGAGGTATTGGTGTTGCCATTGAATTATAATAACGTTGAAGTCCACTTATACGGTTCTCAGATCGAAATTCAAAAAGGTGATTGTCACACTTCACAACAAAGTCAATTGCTTGACTCAATGCTTGATACTTTTGACTTTTCAAAAGTTTGTAATCTTGTAGCAAAAAAATTGGTAAATTATTTGTTAGAGCTACATACAATAATGAAGGTGCACTTAAAAGGAGCTCAAGAATGATAAAAGATTAATGCAAATATCTATCACAAGAAATAACTACAATTTAATAGAGATAACAACGTACGATTATCTTGTCATAATGTCAAGACTACTCATCTTTGTGACAAGTTGGACTATTATAGGATTGATTTTTTTTTTATTAATAAACAAGTTATTCTTGTTGCTTATCAATTATATCCATTGGAGTCTATGAAGATCTACACTACATTTCACATGTCTCTTTTTGAGCCATATAAGACAGTGAATATTTCAAGAAGAAGACAAATGCCACCTTTTCCTATAGAAGTAGATAATAATGAAGAATTTGAGGTAGAAGAAGTTTTAGATTCAAGACAATACCAAAATAGATTGAAATATCTTATTCATTGGTATGGATATGATAATAGTGAATGCACATTGAAGCCAAAAAAGAATCTTACAAATGCAATAAAGAGAGTTGAGGCTTTCCATTAACAACATCCATCAAAACTAAGATAAAGAATAGTAAATCTTTGTTATATAAGAAATAAGATTCAAAAAAGATAATATTCTACCTTCTATTTTTTTTATAACTTTTGTATATTTGTGATGCTAAAAAGATGGAGAACCAATAATTAGTAAATTCAACTTAAGAGCTTTTATTTGTTGACTTATAGAATGAGACATTATGATTGTGACAACCTTTAAGACAACATAATTGAGATGAAGAACCTTAAGAATGACTTATCTTTTTTCAAATAGATGGTGAGATATAATGTATTTGGTATCACAACCTTGAAAGAGACTTTTGATATTTGATGATTTTATTAGAGATAAAAACAATTCTTGATGGTGTTCCAAATATTTTATTTGAAAGAAGTTACAAAGGCCTTAACAATGATCAAATAATAGGGTGATCTTTTTGCCTTGATATGGGGCACTATCAATGGTTGAAAAGACCTATCAACCATCTTCAAAGAAAACAAAGATCAAAATATGTGGCAAATATAATTTGCTACATCTTAGATTTCATCAATATATGATAATCACCTCTTGTGGAACTTGTCCCTAAAAAGGAGAGATAATATCACAAATATACATATATTTCCTTTAGTAATTACCTAAATGATTAGATAGAAATAAGTAAAAATAGATAAAAATAAATTAATTTCATAATATCTTTTAAATAAGCTTCTCAGAAGCTTTATCAATGCTACTTTGATTTTAAATATATTTATAGTTGATTGATAGATTGGAAACTTAGTTCTTAAGTTAACCACATGTTGATAATTTGAAAAATAAGCTAATTATATGGTGCACATATAAAAAACTTGCCTTGTAAATTAAGATATATGTCTTACAAAGTGAACACATTTTGGAGGTCGTGTAAGATATTGCCACATAACTCCTACTTAAAAGTATACATAGATGCAAGAATAAAGCCTTTTTTAGTCTTATCAATACCTTACTTGTCTTTAGTCTTGTTTCAAGACTTTTTAGTCTTCTTGTTTTTGACAATAGCTATTCTAATTTAAGGTTATATCATCTTTGAGTAATTTTCTAGTTCTTTTTAGTAACACAAGAATGTATTAAGGATTTTTTTCTATGATGTTCATATCCCTAAAACCTTTCTTATGGATTGATTTACAAAGATGGTATATTTTGTCTTATAAATAAAAATAAAAATTTATAAAGAAATGACAACACTCTTTTTTAATAATATATATTGATATCATGGCCTACTTGATAACATTATTTTTAATCAAAGACCTCAATTTATATCAAAGTTTCAAAAATCCTTTTTCAAAATATTAAAGGTAGATAAAAATCTTTTTTCTACCTTCTACCTTCAAATTGATGGTTAAACAAAATAAGTCAATCAAGTTTTGGAGCAATATTTGGAATATACTATCAACTATTAATAAGATGATAGGACCTCATATTTATTTTTAATAGATTTTACTTATAATAATACTCTTCATGCTTTGATTCAAAAAACACTATTTTATACCAATTAAGATTACTATCTGAAGTTTAATTTATTAAATATATTAAAAGAATAAAATTCAGCAGTTGAAGATCTTGAAAAATAATTGTTATACCTCCAAATAACTTTGAAGGTCCATTTATAAGTAGCTCAAGATTCTTACAAAGCATCTTCAAAAAAATTTAGAAAAAAAAATCTCTTACTTTTTAAATTAGAGATAAAGTATGGCTTCTTTGATAAAATATCAAGACCTATTGGCCTTACAATAAGTTGGACTATTAGATACTAGGTCCATTTTGTATTCAAAATTAAATCATTAAAATAATTTATTAATTAGAACCACTGACATTCACAAAGATACATCTAATCTTTTATATTTAGAAGCTTTGCAAGATCATCTTCAAGATGAAGCTACACCTTCTTAAGGAAGAAAACACATATACTATAGTCAATTGAAATAAGAAAATTTTGAAGATGATGCTTGAGCTTTGATTATTTTATTCAATATATGAAATTAATTTTTTTTGTGATGTTAACTTAGAATTATAATAGAATATAATATTATAAATATCTAATATAAGATTCTAAAAATATTTTTAGAATATTTTATCAAATTATAAAATATTTAAAAATATTCTAAAAATATTCTAAAATATTTTTAGAATATTTTAGTAAATTTTAGAAAGTTCTAAAAAAATTAAAGAAGTTATCTAAAAAGCTACTTATTGTTGCTTTGTTATCAAGCCACATAAAAACTTCTTAAGAATCTTCTTAGAGTTTCTTTGTCTTCAAGCAATATGAAAACTTTTTGAAAAGCTTTTTACTCTTGCTTCATCTTCAAATAACATAGAAACTTCTTAAGAAGCTTCCTAAGTTTACTTTGTCTTCAAGCAACATGTGAACTTCTTAAGAAGCTTTTTAATACCTAGTACATATTGGAGTCGAGGTTCACATGATCTTCAATCTCAACAACACATCTTTTAGAGCTCTAGCTCACCTTTCTTGGTGTTGATCTTATACTCATCAAATTTAATTAATTTCTTGCTAGCATTCTTATTTAAACTCTTTTGTTCAACTTCTTGTTTGATATTTTGTATAATATATATTTGTGATACATACATAAATAAGCTTATTTATTTTATATAGATTTTTAAATTTAAACTTTGAATTAATTCAAAAAATTTATTTTAAAAGTTTTATCAATTTCAAATTAGATTTTAAAAAAATACCTTCATACTTTTTTGAAGTTTTTCTTTTATTTATTTTATCTTTTATAATTTTTTTATCAAGATAATTAAATCATAAATATAAAAAATCATATTTAATAATAACTTTTACAAATATAGTATCTATACTAGCGGTTGGCACTGTCATAGACATATATTGGAAGATTCTTCGAATATTCTTCTAGAATATTCTCTAAAGATTCTTTTAGAAGGTTCTAGAAGATTCTTAGAATATTCCCTAAAGATTCTCTAAAGATTCTTTTAGAAGGTTCTAGAAGATTCTTAGAATATTCCCTAAAGATTCTCTTAGAAGGTTCTAGAATATTCTGATAGATTCTGGGAAGTTGCTCGAGAAGTTTCCTAATTAGTAGAAGTTGTTGGAGAAGCGTCCTAGTTAGCGGAAGTAGCTCGAGAAGCTTCCTATTCAGTAATATATATAGGAGTCGAGGCTGAAGGGTTCTTCAGTCTCGACAACACATCTCTTGGAGTTCTAGCTCACCTTTCTGGTGTTGTTCTTGTACTCATCTGTTTAATCTAGTTCTGCCACTTCTTCTTGAACTTCTTGTTAGATTTCAAGTCTGTATTTTGTGTCCGTGACAGTTTGTCGAGACTGCATTTTCACTGGTATCAGAGCTAGTTCCTTCTTGTTAGAGAGTGGATTACCCCTCTTCTTGAAGGTGTGCTAGTGTTTTAGAGGTTGCGGATTACCTTCCTCTAAACTGATATCTCTCCTTTCTCAATATTGGAGCCTTATTCTTCTTGGAGAGAGTGGATTACCCCTTATCTTGGAGTCTTAAGGCGTTTTAGAGGTTGCGGAGTACTCTCCTCTGAACCAATATTGTCCTCTTGTCAAAACTCTTTTTTCTTCTTTCTGAAGGTTAGCCGAAGGTTAAGACGTTAAAATGGCTGAAAGTTTGGAATCCAAACTAGATGCCATCATAAATGCTCTTGCCTCGTTGTCACATAGGACAACAGAGATCGAAGGAGTCATGGTAGGACTCCATAACAATGGAGCATCTGGGATAGCGCCATCTAAAGCATATCAGCCTCAAACTTCTCCGCGAGAAGAAGCAATTCTACCTCCATTTCAACAAGATCGAGTAGTCCTACAACGAAAGGAGCCTCGAGTTAGTCTTCCGGATAAGTTTGATGGAACTCGTTCCAAGTTTCGAGGTTTTGTCAACCAAATCAGGTTGATAACAATTTTACAGCCCGAACGTTATCCGACGGAGGAAGCGCGTGTTGGGCTTGTTGGAACCTTGCTTACAGCACAAGCTTTGTCTTGGTTTACTCCCTTGTTCGAGAAGCGATCGCCAATCTTGAGCAACTTTGAAACGTTCTTGGAGGCGTTTGCAGAAGCATTTGGCGAGCATGATAAAGTTCGATGGGCTACAACAAAGATCCGATCGCTACGACAAGGAACACGCTCTGCATCAGTCTATGCTTCGGATTTCAGACAATTGGCAAGTGACATTAATTGGGGTGAAGAGGCGTTGGTAAGTCAGTTTTATTGGGGCTTGAAGGATGATGTGAAGGACTTGCTGTTATCTCTTCCTGATCCTCAAACGCTCAACAAAGCTATTAGCCAAGCTGTAAAGTGTGACAACCTCCTATTCCAGTGTCGCCAAGACCAACATCCAAGACACCAAATGACTCGTTACGACGTGACTATGTCTGCAAATAGCTTAAACTCACATTCGGAGGCAACAAACATGCAAATCAACACGGCGCGTGTCCGATCTCTTACTCCAACAGAGAAGAAACGGCGTATGGAGGAAGGGTTATGTTTATACTATGGAGAAGAAGGTCACAAGGTTGGGAATTGCCCAAAGAAGCAAAATTGGCACCCTGTCAAGACTAGAAGTGCGATGATTCCGGAAAACGACGACGCCCAGCCACAGTAGGAACCGTGCGGCTGGACAATCTAATATCACGACAACAATCAGGTTCCTCCTTCTCTGTCCAACCTGCCCGTTGTTTTACAATTCCTTTGTTTTTAGGCCCTCAAAAACAAAAAACTTTAGCTTTATTGGATTCGGGGGCATCTACTTGTTTTTTAGATGAAGAGTTTGCTAAACGCCACAAGATCCGTTTAGTACAGAAGTCCAAACCTGTTCACGTAGAGGTGATAGATGGACGACCCTTATTGTCAGGCAACGTTACCCACGAATCAGAACCTATAGAAGTGGTGTTTAAGGACCATAGTAGTCACGTTGTTTTTAATATTATTAGAACCCCATCAAGCCCTGTTATCCTTGGTCTTTCTTGGTTAGAAGATCATAATCCGTCCATTGATTGGAGGCTACGAAGGATAACATTTCCTGAAAAAAATAATAATAAACCTGTTGGTAGAACCTATATGAAGAAATCCATGTTTATTGGAGCGAGAGCGTTCCTAAGATCGTCCAAGGAAGGCGCACCATTTGTCATTTATGCAGCTCCAACTAGCGGCGAGAATATCTCAACATCGAATATACCAGAGCAATATAGGGATTTTAAAGACGTGTTTCAGAAGAAAAACGCTGATATACTGCCGGAACATCGACCATATGATTGCGCCATAGACTTAGAGGAAGGAGCGCAACCACCTTTTGGTCCAATATACAACCTATCGCAGACGGAGTTGGCAGAATTGCGGAAGTACATCGATGAGAATCTAGCCAAGAATTTTATTCGACATTCAAAGTCGCCAGCTGGAGCACCAATCCTATTCGTGAAGAAAAAGGATGGCTCACTACGGATGTGCGTGGACTACCGAGGACTCAACAAGGTGACCAAGAAAAATCGCTATCCCTTACCTTTGATCTCCGGCCTCTTAGATCAACTTGGACGTGCAAGGATTTTTACAAAGATTGATTTAAGAGGAGCCTACAACCTTGTGCGAATCAAAGAAGGAGATGAATGGAAGACAACCTTTCGTACAAGGTATGGCCATTTTGAGTACAATGTCATGCCTTTTGGTCTTACCAATGCTCCAGCGGTCTTTCAGCATATGATGAACGACATCTTTCGGGAGTACCTTGATGACTTTGTTGTCATCTATCTGGATGATATTTTGATATTTTTCAAGAATGAAGAAGAACATGAGAAGCACGTTTGTTTGGTTCTTGAAAAACTACGCGAACGAGGACTCTACGCCAAGTTGGAGAAGTGTCAATTTCACCAGAATGAGATGGAATTTTTGGGCTTCATTGCGACTACAGAGGGCTTGAAGATGGATCCAAAAAAGGTAGAAGCAATTATATCTTGGGAAGTTCCGAAGACGGTTAGAGATGTTCAGTGTTTTTTTGGATTTGCTAACTTCTATCAGATCTTCATCAAGAATTATTCTCAAGTTGCTGCACCACTCACGCGTCTAACAAGCAAAGACAAGCTCGAATGGGGATCACAAGTAGCAAAAGCATTTCAAGATCTTAAGACGGCATTCACTACGGCTCCAATCTTGGTACACCCTGACTTTGCAAAGGCTTTCTATTTAGAGACCGATGCTTCAGATTTTGCTTTGAGAGCTGTGCTTTCACAGATGGGCATAGACAAGAAGCTTCACCCAGTTGCGTTCTATTCACGGAAGTTCTCTACTGCTGAGATCAACTACGAGATCCACGACAAAGAGCTGCTTGCTATAGTAGATGCCTTCCAAGAGTGGCGTCACTTCCTCAAAGGAGCTGCACATCCAGTGACTGTTTATACGGACCACAAGAATTTGGAGTACTTCATGACAGCTCGAATTTTGAATCGTCGTCAAGCTCGATGGAATATGTCTCTATCACGATTTGACTTTATTATCACCTACCGCCCTGGAAAACAGCAAGGATTATCTGACGCATTATCGAGGAGATCGTATCTTGTGCCAAAGGCTGGAGAAGCAGCGTTTGATCAACAATGTACAACATTGTTGAAACCAGAAAAATTCAGGATTTTTGCTACTGTTGCAACTATCGATGACGGCTTCCTCAGCGAGATACGTACTGCGACCATTGAGGATTCTATAGCTCTTGACATCAAACAACGTGTCGATAATGACAAGTTTAAGGTGGAGGGAGATCTTCTGTATTTTGAGGAGTGGTTGTATATCCCGAAAGGACCAACTCGACTCCGAGTACTTCAATCTCGCCACGACTTTCCAGCTGCGGGACATTTTGGATTCAACAAGACTTTGGAGCTCATTTCACGAGATTTTTGGTGGCCCCAAATGTGGAAGGATGTGAAGGAATTTGTCCTTTCTTGTGATGTTTGTTCAAGATCCAAGATCCCTCGACATCGTCCGTATGGACTTCTCCAGCCATTGCCTATTCCGCACCGACCATGGTCTTCAGTTTCTATGGACTTCATTACGGACCTACCGCCATCGAATTCATTTGACAGCATCTTTGTTGTGGAGGATCGATTTACAAAGATGGCGCATTTCGTGCCTTGCAAGAAAACATCGTCAAGTGAAGACACCGCAAGACTCTTTCTTGATAACATATATCGTTATCATGGCCTACCAGATGATATCGTGTCGGATCGAGGTACTCAGTTTGTATCCAAGTTTTAGAGGTCCCTCTTTGAGATATTGAAGGTGGATATTAAGCTCTCTTCGGCTTTTCATCCTCAAACTGACGGTCAAACAGAGCGGATGAATCAAGTTTTGGAGCAATATTTACGATGCAGCATCAACTATCAACAAGATGATTGGACTGCATATCTACCGCTTGCTGAGTTCGCATACAACAACACTCTTCATGCGTCAACTCAACAAACACCATTCTTCTCCAACTACGGATACCACCCCAAGCTCGATTTATTGAGTTCTTCAGCAAATAACAACCCAGCAGTTGAAGGATTTGTGAAGCAACTATCGGAGCTTCAAGCGACGTTGAAGCTTCAATTGCAATCTGCCCAAGAGAGTTACAAGGCATCTGCAGATAAATATCGAAATGAGGCGCCTACTTTTAAAGTTGGAAGTAAAGTATGGCTTCTTCGACGGAATATCAAGACCAAGCGGCCATGTGACAAATTGGACTATCGGAGATTAGGGCCATTTGTTATCGAGAAGCAGATCAATCCGGTGGCATATCGTCTGGAGTTACCAACTACTATGAAGGTACATCCAGTCTTTCACGTGTCTTTGTTGGAATCTTATCGAGAGTCAGCTTTTCCCCAAAGAGTACAAAGTCCACCACCAAGTATCGAAATTAAAAACCATGAGGAATACGAGGTGGAAAAGGTACTAGATTCACGGCGTAATAGGAGAAAATTGGAGTATTTAGTGCATTGGAGTGGATACAACATCAATGAACGAACGTGGGAGCGTGCCGAAAATCTTGCCAATGCACCAAAAAAGGTACAAGAATTTCATCAACGATATCCTCATAAACCTAAGCCGATTCAACGATAGCTTCTTGCTGAAGCTTGCTCATCAAGTAGCATAAAAAGGGGGGAAGGCACCTCCAAAACCCACAGTTCGATAGTGTAGAACTTTGTTAGCAACTATAGTTTGCTCTCATCATTTTAGCCTTTGGACATGGATAGTCAAGATACTACACTTGTTATGTCATCTCAAGCGACTAGCTCACGAAGACGACCGCGAGATGAAGAACCGCCTGCACCACGACGACATCGGAGGATATCGAGCAACAGATCGCTAGTAATTGTATTTGAGGTCGAGCCTGCCTACGACGGTCAGCCAGAACGTGTGTTTGGAGGACAGTTTCACAATGAAGACAGAGAAGTCCACGCTTGGTCAGAGGTTGAAGGTGTTGGTCACTACCGTTGGCTCCAAGGGCCGATGAATCATTTGCCTCGCGAACAACAATTGGAATTCATAGCGGATGTGATGCGACAGATTTTCATTTTCTTGCGTTGGTATTGACTGATAACAACATTGCTTCTCGGAGACCTCGAAGTTAGAAGAGGAGGTGATGTCATGGACATACATTAGAAGATTCTTCGAATATTCTTCTAGAATATTCTCTAAAGATTCCTTTAGAAGGTTCTAGAAGATTCTTAGAATATTCCCTAAAGATTCTCTTAGAAGGTTCTAGAATATTCTGATAGATTCTAGGAAGTTGCTCGAGAAGTTTCCTAATTAATAGAAGTTGTTGAAGAAGCGTCCTAGTTAGCGGAAGTAGCTCGAGAAGCTTCCTATTCAGTAGTATATATAGGAGTCAAGGCTGAAGGGTTCTTCAGTCTCGACAACACATCTCTTGGAGTTCTAGCTCACCTTTCTGGTGTTGTTCTTGTACTCATCTGTTTAATCTAGTTCTGCCACTTCTTCTTGAACTTCTTGTTAGATTTCAAGTCTGTATTTTGTGTCCGTGACAGGCACTTGCTTTGCAACGCATTAGTCCAACCATTTTAATGTAGTTCTTATATTACAAAATAGTTTAAAAGGAAGGTAACAACAATCTACATATATAAATATGTCTTCATGACCTAAGCATGAATTTTAAGAATGTAATATAATAGAATAGAGTAATAAATTTTAGAAATAAAATACATCCAAAGATGCATGCATTGGAAAATATCCATTCATTGAATAGTGAAATTCAAGATGTAACCTTCTTCAATTGAATGGTAAGTTGTCTCAATTGAGAAAACATAATTGAACACCAAAAGAATGCAATTGGATGGAAGGGGACGTCGCCAAAGCGTGCAAGAAACCTAAACATGCAGAGTTTGAAACAAACTCTTAACTTTTCCATCCACTTGATTCAGGTGTAAATATTTATAAGAATTTATATGACAATGTCATGTAAAAACCTCATGATAAACAATGTTTTTAACCGTTCCCACGGCTTCATTGTTGTCATTGGCAACCTTAATGTTTGCAAGATGTCTACCACGAGACAATGCCACATATAATTGACCATGGCTAAATACTTCATTGCGAAGATAAATGCCAACTCGATCATATGATTGGCCCTGGGATTTGTTGATTGTCATGGTAAAAGCACCAGTGACAAGAAATTGTCTCCGGTAAAGTGAGAATGGCAAGCGGCTATCGTTGCAATGATAAATGATTCTAGGAATCAATACTTCTTGGCTACGATAGCATCCTTCTACAATTTCACATAACAACACATTAGAAGACACTTGCAAAAGACGTAAATGACTACCATTGCACAAACCTTTTGCCGGATTCAAGTTCCTTAGCAACATCAAATATTGGCCATATTTAAGATTTAATTGGTGAGGAGGCAAACCGCTCAATTGTAAAGAATTCAAAAACTCTACTGGGTAATGATGGGCATGTTCATCATTCTCGTGAACTAAATCAGCACTAAAACATTGATGCACATCACCAGGTATACGATCGGTGATTTTTCGGTTGATTTCTTGGGCATCATTATTCCAGACAGCCAAAATGACGCGCTCAGAAAAATCAACCGAATCATCAAAAATAGCATCAATGAGACCATCTAAAGAATTTCCAGGAGCAACTAATCCTAGCGGTAAATCTACCTTTGAACCGGTTTTGCCCTCACCAATATCTAACAAAAATCGTTGAAAGTCCGGTTGACTTTGCAAATGCATGTTAGTGGTCAAATGAAAATGTTGCATTAGTGGAAATAGGTATGAATGTCGCAAGCAAGCTTGAACAGTTTGCTTGCAACCTCCACGTACAACTACAAGTAAAGTTTGGCAAAAATCACCGCCATATAATACTACAACACCACCATTTGGACTATCTATATTGCGTATATCTCGCAATGATCTGTCTATAGCTTCAAACATAAAATGATGTCCAGCACAAGCTTCATCAAGTACAATCAATTGTACTTCACGTAAGCTTTGACCTAATGTAGACTAGACACTAATGTTACAAATTGATGCATCGTGCAACTGTAAAGGAATAGCAAGACCTGAATGTGCCGTTCGTCCTTCATTCAAAAGGCATGCGGCAATTCCACTTGTTGCTATTGCCATACACTTGACATTACGACCACGAAGATAACCCAATATGATGTTATACAAAAAGGTCTTACCTATACCACCAGGACCATCTAAAAAGAAAAGCCGATCTGGAGAATCAGAATTTAAAACAGCAGTGGTCACCACATTAAAAACAATGTATTGTTCTTCGTTGAGCCTATCTACATCCTCCTCTAGAAAAGTAATGTTTTGGTTATCCAAATCAATATTGTCATTGGAATCACCGCCAACATCAACAATGTTTGAATAACCAAACTCATTCAATTCTTCAATATTAAAAAAATCTGTAAGATGTTTGTCTGATGATGACAAATATTCTTCAATGGACAAAATTGCTTTGCAATAGTGATTTTGATCCTTGCGCCAATCATCAGACATAGCATTAAGATGTGTCTTTAGTAAGCTAAGAGGATCTAGCGGTTGTCCAAACACAAGAAGTGTTGCAAACAACCGCCGAACTTGTTTAGGCAACGCAATGACAGTTTGTCAAGGACAAAGACTCGATGAGGGAAAATATACACCAAAAGGCTATCTCGATATAATAAGTCAAAATATAAACAAGTAGGTATATTAAAAGGAAACTGGAATGGCTATTGCCACAAGACAAGAAACTAAAGACTCTTGAACCTGGACTAGAAGCAAGAAAGGAGTTGACAAGAGTGAAGAAGCCTTCACTCTTGTCTCTATATATACTATCTAACTAGGGGCTACGTGGCGACGTTCTATAGGACCTCCAATATAAGTTGACTTTGTAGGACACATGCCTTGACTTATAAGGCAAGTTTTTCTACGTGTGAGCCACATAGTTAGCTTGATCTTCAAGCTAACAACATGTGTGGCACATGGCCAACTTGTTGACCACGTTTCTAATCCAAAAAGTCAATTAAAGACACCTATGAAGTCAAAGCAGTGTCTAGGAAGTTTCTAAGAAGCTTCTATATTAAATATTATAGAATTAACTTACTTTTATCTACTTTTACTTACTTCTACCTATTTCTATATGTAATTATTAGCTTACATGATTATAGCCGTGACATTACCCCCCCTTCTAGAGACGAGTTCCACGAGGAGCGGTCATCATACGTTGAAGAAATCTATGATGCGATGAATTGTATTCGCCACATACTCTGATCTCTGTTCTCTTCGAAGATGATTGATAGGGCCTCTCAACCATCGGTAGTGTCCCATACCAGGGCGGGAGGACCAACCAATTATTTGATCATTGTTGAGGCCTTCGTAACTTCCTTCGAATAGAATATTCGGAACACCATCAGGAGTTGTTCCTACCTCTAGCAAAATCACCAAACATCGAGAGTCCCTTCCCAAATCGTGATACCAAACGCGTTGTATCTCACCATCTGTTCGAGGAAGAACATGTCGTTCTTGAAGATCTTCATCTCGATTGCGTCGTCTTGAAGGTTGTGACAATCGTAATGTCTCGTCCGGCAGGTCAGCAAACGAAGGTTCTTGAGTTGAATCCGCTGGTTGTTGGCTCTCCATCTAATTAGCGTCACAAATGCAAAGAAGTTACAAACAAGGATAGGAAATTGAATGTTATCTTGCCTCAATCTTGTCTCTTTTATAAGAGAGATTTTTATCTTGGTTTTGATGGATGTCGTTGATGAAAAACTTTGACTTTAGCTGATGCATTTGCTAGATTCCTGGATGGCTCCCATGTGCGTTCACTAATATCATATCCGTGCCAATGAACAAGATATTCCAGCTTATTTCGGCGCCGCCTTGAGTCTAATATCTCTTCCACATCAAATTCTTCATTATTATCTACTTCTATAAGAGGCGGTGGCATTTGTCTTCTTCCTTGTATATCCACTGTCTTATATGGTTCAAGAAGAGACAGGTGGAATACAGGATGGATCTTCATTGACTCCGGTAGATGTAACCGATATGCAATTGGGTTGATCTGTTCAGAAACAAAAAAGGGACCAAGCCTACGATAGTCCAACTTGTCACAAGGTCGAGTAGTCTTGATATTGCGACGAAGTAGCCATACCTTATCATCCACGTTGATTTGTGGTTGCTCTTTACGATATAGATCTGCGTTTATCTTTTGTCGTTCTTGAGCTTCCTTCAATTGCGTCTTCATTATTGCATATAACTCTGACAACTGATTTGCCATATCTTCTGCTGCAAGATTATCAACTTTTGAAAAATCAAAAGTATCAAGTCGTGGATGATAGCCATAATTGGCAAAGAAAGGTGTTTGTTGCGTGGAAGAATGTACCGTATTATTATAAGCAAACTCTGCCAATGGCAGAAGGGTTGTCCAATCATCTTGTTGGTAGTTGATAGTACACCTTAAATATTGTTCCAAGACTTGGTTTAAGCGCTCTGTTTGTCCATCAGTTTGAGGATGGAAAGCCGAAGATAGCTTTATGTCCACTTTTAAAATCTTGAAAAGGGTCCTCCAAAATCTTGACACAAATTGAGTTCCCCTATCTGATATGATATCTTTAGGTAATCCATGATAGCGATAGATATTATCAATGAAAAGCTTAGCTGTTTCTTCACTTGTGATAGATTTTGTACATGGCACAAAATGTGCCATCTTGGTGAAATGATCTACTATCACAAATATAGAATCATAAGATCTTGAGCTTAGAAGATCTGTGATGAAATCCATAGAAACAGAAGACCATGGTTGTTCTGGTATAGGTAATGGTTGAAGAAGTCCGTAAGGTTGATGACGAGGAATTTTTGATCTTGAACAAATATCACATGATTGTACAAAGTCTTTGACTGACTTCCACATTTGTGGCCACCAAAAATCTCTTGATATGAGTTCCAAAGTCTTATTATATCCAAAGTGCCCTGCTGTTGGAAAGTCATGACGTGCTTGAAGAACACGTAAACGTGCTTCTCCTTCTGGAACATATAGGCGTCCTTCAAAATATAATAGATTATTCTTGAACTCGAACTTAGAAGGATCATGAGACTTGGAAGAATTATTCTCGATATCATAAACAAGAGGGTCTGAGGACATAGTGGACTGGATTTGCTTGAGAAAAGTTGAATCAACAGTCAATGTTGATTTCATTGCTCGGAGATGAAATTGCTCCGGTTTCAAGAGGACCGTTCTTTGTTGCTCAAAAGCTGCATCTCCTTCTTTTGGTGCAAAATAAGAACGTCTAGATAGGGCATCAAACAAACCTTGTTGTTTTCCTGGCCGATAAGTGATAATGAACTCGAATCTTGACAAAGACATACTCCAACGAGCTTGACGACGATTCAACACGCGTGCTGATATGAAATACTCGAGGTTCTTGTGATCTGTATACACAGTGACTCGAATAGAAGTGCCTTCTAGATAATGATGCGATTCTTGAAAGGAATCCACGATCGCAAGAAGTTCTTTATCGTGGATCTCATAATTGATCTCGGCTGCTGAGAATTTTCTTGAATGAAAAGCTATCGGATGGAGTTTGTCATCTGTTCCCATTTGTGATAAAACTGCACCCAAGGCAAAATCTGATGCATCTGTTTTCATAAAAAATGCCTTAAAAAAATCAACACGATATAAGACTGGTGCAGAGACAAACAATGTCTTGAAGGCTTCAAATGGTGCTTCCGCTTCTTGATTCCATTGGAATTTATCTTTACTAGTCAAGCATGTAAGTGGAGCTGCAACTCGTGAAAAATCTTTGATGAAGATCCGATAGTAATTGACAAATCCCAAGAAACATTGGACATCTCTTACTGTCCTTGGAATCTTCCAATCCATGATTGTTTGGACTTTCTTAGAATCCATCATGAGACCATCATTTGAAATGATGTATCCTAAAAAGTCAACTTGAGTAGTGTGAAATACACACTTTTCCATCTTGGCGTACAATCCTGCATCTCTAAGTTTTTGTAATACTTGACGAACATGTATTTCATGTTCTTCGACGTTCTTAGAATAGATCAGGATATCGTCTAGATAGCAGACGACAAAATTGTCTAAGAATTCACAAAATACATCATTCATGAGATGTTGAAAAGCAGCTGGTACATTCGTGAGTCTAAAGGGCATGACATTATATTCAAAATGTCCATACCTGGTTCGAAACGCAGTCTTCCATTCATCTCCTTTTTTGATCCGTATTAGATTATATGCTCCTCTTAGATCTATTTTTGTATAGATCTTAGCTTGATTCAATTAGTCAAGGAATCCTGATATCAAAGGTAATGGATACCTGTTCTTGATTGTGATCTTGTTGAGTCCTCGATAATCAACACACATTCGTAAAGATCCATCATTTTTCTTTACAAATAGAATTGGAGCTCCTGCTGGAGATTTTGAATGGCGTATGAAATTCTTCGCTAAATTCTCGTCAATATATGTCTTGAGTTCAGCCATCTCATCTTACGATAAACTGTAAATTGGTCCAAATGGTGGCTGAGTTCCTTCCTTGAGGTCGATTGAACAATCATATGGACGATGCTCAGGAAGAATATCTGCATTCTTTTTCTCAAAAACGTCTTGATACTCCTGATATTGACTTGGAATGCCAATTGAAGTCTTTACGTTTTCAGAAATAGGTGCAGCATAAATAGCAAAAGTTGATCCTTCTTTTGCTGCGTGTATAAATGCTTTTGCACCTATCAGTACGGGTTTTACTATACTAGATTTATAATTTTTTACTTGGTTGGTAGAACTATTAATAACGCTTTGGAAAAAGTCAAGTTTACGCGAATTCCAATCTATTCGAGGGTTATATTTTTCTAGCCAAGATAAACCTAAAATAACTGGATTGGATGGGAATTTAATTATGTTAAAAGCTATGTAGCTATCATGACTGTCTATTATTACTTTTATAGGATGAGTTTCATGAGTGACATCTCCAGAAGACAAGGGACGACCATCTATGACTTCTACATGTACTGGTTTAGGTTTCTGTACAAAGGGTATTTTACAACTTTTAACAAATTGTTCATCTAAAAAACATGCTGAGGCTCCCGAATCTAATAAAGCAGAGGCTTTGTAATTCTTAGGTCCTAAATATAAGTCTATTATAAAACAAGGAGAGGGTTCTGAGGAGAGGATATGACCTTCATTAGGAATTGTACAAGGTTCCAGCTGCACGGTCTCTATTGTAGCTGGACGAATCCGTTTTCCGACATGTTGTCTTCTTTGACCGTCATACCCCTCATTTTATAGTTGCGTCGTTTCTTTGGATAATGTTGAGCAGTGTACTTAGGTTCTCCGTAATATAAACATAATCCTTCTTAACGACGACGAATCTTTTCTTGCTCAGTTAGGGATTTAAAACGTACCGCGTCAATTTGCATGTCTTCTACTTCTGAATGTACGTTTGGCAAAGATGTTGATGTTGCCATTGAGTAATAACATTGATGTTCCCATGAATGATTCTTGGATCGAAATTCGAAAAGTTGATTATCACATTTTACCGCAAAATCGATTGCTTGACTCAAAGTTTGAGGATCAGGTAAGTTGAGCATCAATTTCTTTACTTCATATTGCAATCCATAAAGAAATTGACTGATGAGTGCAGCATCATCCCACTTGATGTCAATTGCAAGTTGTCAAAATTGTGAAGCATATACTGTTACTGAGCGATTTCCTTGTCGCAGAATTCGGATCTTATTTGTTGCAACACGAGTTGCATCGTGTTCACCATACATAGATCGAAACTCTACCAAAAAAGCTTCCAAATTGTCTAATATTGGATTTCGTTGTTCAAGAAAAGATGAAAACCACGATAATGCAGAACCAGAAAGTAGAGTGCCAATAAACCTGACTTGTGATCCTGGAGTTGGATAGCTTTGCGGTTGAAGTTCAATTGCCAATTGTACTTGATTGATGAACCCTCGAAACTTTGATCTCATACCATCAAATTTCTCAGGTAAGGCAATTCTTGGTTCTCTAGTGCTTATAGGGTGTTGTACAATTGGAGAAGGAACGTGATTTGTTGTAGATATTGAAGCAGCTCCGATCATCTCTATATCTCCACTTTCTGCTATTCTTGTTCTTTCCTATGTTGGTGAATTGAGTTGATGCATCGCAAGCATTAACTCCCTTATTTGCTCTTGCATTTGTGCCATTGCACTCTTCATTTCAACAAGCTCTGCCATAATGACACTAAGAAGAAAAATTTGTTTGATATTGCTCAAGACAAAAGAAAAGAAAGACTTGATAACAAAGAAGATACTAAGAACAATATCAGTTTAGAAGTGGGTAATCCGCAAACTTCTAACACACTTATGTCTTGTCAAGAGAAAGGGGTAATCCACTCTTACTCAAGAAAAAACAAAGCTCTGATATTGTAAGTGTACTCTTGTCAATTTGTCAAGGACAAAGACTCGATGAGGAAAAATATACACCAAAAGGCTATCTCGATATAATAAGTCAAAATATAAACAAGTAGGTATATTAAAAAGAAACTGGAATGGCTATTGCCACAAGACAAGAAACTAAAGACTCTTGAACCTGGACTAGAAGCAAGAAAGGAGTTGACAAGAGTGAAGAAGCCTTCACTCTTATCTCTATATATACTATCTAACTAAGGGCTACGTGGCGACGTTCTATAGGACCTCCAATATGTGTTGACTTTGTAGGACACATGCCTTGACTTACAAGGTAAGTTTTTCTACGTGTGGGCTACATAGTTAGCTTGATCTTCAAGCTAACAACATGTGTGGCACATGGCCAACTTGTTGACCACGTTTCTAATCCAAAAAGTCAATTAAAGACACCTATGAAGTCAAAGCAGCATCTAGGAAGTTTCTAAGAAGCTTCTATATTAAATATTATAGAATTAACTTACTTTTATCTACTTTTACTTACTTCTACCTATTTCTATATATAATTATTAGCTTACATGATTATGGCCGTGACACAATTGCCTCTTGTAGACAATTTTTCCATTTAGAATCATCTTGTAAAAGTCCTCTTGCAATACAAGCGGCCTTGTACGTTGGATATACTATATCATGAAAACAAAGTAGGTCCTCAAATTGAAGTTGGTGCCTAGACATGAGTCAACAACAAACGCAAGTAAAATACTTTGGTACCTATGGGAACCATGTTTATTCGACCAAAAACTTTTATCTTACGTACTCTTCTTTCCCACATGTTATTCTTCACATCCCACTTGTAATAGAGTGGAAGATCCATGTAACAAAGAAGCATATGGTTGCCTTGATTGCCAGAAGCAATTAAGGCACGAATATAGGAATTAAGCTCAAAAAACTTGGTGAGTTTAGTCTCAGCATTTTGATCAATCACCGAGTGCAAAGATGTTCCTTCCTTAAAAGTAACATATTGCTGACCGGGAAGGTGAACAGGCAAACGACAAATACTATGGCTCTTATTATTAGTTTCAAAACCAAAGAGCCTCCAACATGCTTCTTGGGCGGCCACATAACGACCCTCCAAGAAATCCTTAATCTCATCTACCACTTCATCTGTTTCTACAACACCACGATTTGGACCTTTAAAAATATACTTGTGGAGGTATTTGATAGTTTTTACAGAACTGCAAATTTCCACATTAATGTGACAATTAAACCGACCTATCAAATATGGATTGTATGGCACAACCCATCGATTGTCTAAACGGACAATTTATCCACGTACACGTTTCTCGATATATCGACCTTGATTTTGACGACGGTACAAAACATGTCCGTCACCATCCACCTCGGTAGTATCTCGAGCTTGCATCAGATAGTTCTTTGTACATCTATCATCTTCCATGCATGGACAATTGGGATTGTCCAAACCACATGGTCCATGCATCATGTGCTTGGCAACCACGGCATACAATTGCGGTTGTCTATTTAAATCGAGAATCTCCGTACATACTATCCTATCTACAAGGTCACAGTCATTGACCTTGTCTTTCAACCAAAGAAGAATGTGTGCATGAGGAAGACCACGTTTTTGAAACTCAATAGTGTAACAAAAAGCAATTATCTCTCCCATGACATTCTTCTTCGTAATCTCATCCATCAATGCTCTTAACTTGAACTCGAAAATACACACAACAATATCTGAACGATCAGGAGGACTTTGACCTGGCTCAAGCTCATCAAAAATCTCACGCCAGGTCAGATTACATGTCATTGTCACAAACAAATCGGATTTTCTTAAAACTCTAACCAAAACCATACTATCATGAAAGAGTTTTTGCATGTATCGGGGAAAACCAATGAATGTTGCAGGTAAGACAATGCGACGTCCAATGCATGCTCCATTGTCTTCCTGCAAAGCATTTACGACCCCCTGATAGCACTCTGCACGAAGTTCAGTTTGATGTTGCCTAATGAAAAACAAATTTTCATGTTCTACACGTAAATACTGATCCACTACATATTGCTGGAATAATCTACTAGCCTTATGTAATACATTAGATTCTGGGCGCTTTTGAAGCAAATATTGGACATATGACTTTAAAGTCACTCCAATATCTGCTTTAAAAGTTGGTGACCACCCACATCGCCCATCAGGAAACAACAAAGGATAGGATAAAGCATCGTAAGCTGGATGAATTTTTTTTATTCGTATTAAATCTCCACCACGTTGGTGAAGAATAATATCTCTACCAAAATTCATGTATTGTTCGTCAAGAACAACAACAGCAACTTCTGGAACTACTTGGCGATTATATCGACGGGGATGTTCACCAAAAGGAACCTCACCGGAGATACGAAGTCCCATGTTTTGTCCCCTTTGAAGAACATCATGCAAAGACTTAAAACCACGAACCAACGCATTTATGGATTCTAAAACTTCTTGAATGTTGTTAACAACATCACGATGAAGATCATCAAAAATCTCCATACGACGATTTGTTTGTAAACCATCATCTAAGAAATAAATTTGTGCAAATCTAGCACCTTCATCTAAATCGGGTTGTAAATTTCCAATGTGATGGCATAACTCTCCGTTCACACGAAAAGTATATACCCCTCTACCTTCAACTTGGCCAGACTGAAACTTACTATGCATACTTGTAAATGCAAAAGCTTGATTATACTTTCGAATGGACTTAAGGAACTCTCGAGATTTAGGTGTTGTGCCCATATAAAGCTCATTGAGCATTAGATGGACAATGGGGTGATTAACATGTTCATTGGCAATTTTGCCATTGTAACAACAAATGGTATTTTTTTCTTTTTTAAAACGAAAAGCCAAACATTTTGGACATTGGATGCACATTGATCCAACACTATCAACATTGACATCTATAAAATTATCAATGGTAGACAAAGCACGAGCCATTCTCTAGAAAGATGACAATATAATAAAAAAAAGTGGAATTTAGGATAGGACAATGAAGACCCTATCATAAATTCTAAACTCCACAAAGATAAAAAGATATATCAATAAATAGGATTTAGTGTAGGATAGAAGAAATCCTACCCTAAATCCTAAACTCCACAAAGATTGAAAAAATTGATAAGAAAAAGCAGAGTTTAATTTAGGATAACAAAAATCCTAACGTGAATTCCAAACCATTTCAAAACTCACAAAAGTAAGGTTTTTGATAGTACCTTTGTAAGCTTGTGCTCCAAGAAAGTTGCACCTTTTGATGAAATTTCACTCCACTCTAAAAAGTTTACATTCAATGCACTACACTTCAAAGAAAAAAAATAGATTATGTTGGCGCTTGCTTTGCAACACATTCGTAGCCAAGAGGTATTGGTCTAACACACAAAAAACATGCATGAAAAAAAATGTGATAAAATCCAAAATCAAAAATTAACAAAAATTTCAATCTTTCAAAACCTTTCAATCTTTCACAATCTTGCAAAAATAACAATCTCACCTCAAATTTCTTGAACAATCTCCACAACTTGAACTTTGTAACTCCAACTCCAACTCCAACTTTGTATTCAAACCTCTAAGATCACATCAACCAACTCCAACTCCAACTTTGTATTCAAACCTCCAAGATCACATCAACCAACTCCAACTCCAACTTTGTATTCAAACCTCCAAGATCACATCAACCAACTCCAACTCCAACTTCACAACTTACAACTTCCAACTTACAACTTCCAACTTACAACTCACAATTTACAACTCAATCTTGAAGTGCACAATCCAAAAAATGTTTTGAACATCAAATTTGTAATCAAGAGCTTCAAAATTGTAATCAAGAGTTTCAAATTTGTTTTGGGTAAGCTCAAATTGTAACACACACTTTGAATTGCACACACCCACAAACTCAACGTTCAAATTTCAAAACCGCGCAGTAATAAACGGAGCAGTCAACCGCGCAGTCAACAAAAGTAAAAGTAAAAGTAAAAGTCATAGCCATAGTAAAAGTAAAAGTCACAGCAAATATAAAAGTAAAAGTCACAGTAAAGGTAAAAGTAAAAAGTCACAATAAAAGGAAAAGGAAAAGGAAAAGTATAGTTGACTTTTGATAGGGCTTATGATTTTAGTAGTATGATATACATGTTTCTTTTTTAATTTTTTATTTAATAATATTTTCTTTACATTAATTTAATAAACTTCTAAGTCTATTATTACTCTAATAGCTATAGTTTTTTTAAGGATAAAAAATGGCAACATATAAAAAGATTTTATCAAAATCTTCATTCTTGCTTGTAAAATGTTTTACTAATAATTTTAATTTATATCATATTTTTATCCAATGAATCCTATTTGGTATAAAATAATAATTTGAATCAAAGACTTATTTAGTTTTGAAGTAATTAAGAAAATTTCTATTTATTATCATTGATAAAGAATTTTTTTCAGTCTTTTATAGTATCTTGTCACTTATTTTTGTAGAATTCATGGCTTAATACATTATCAATAGATCAACAAACAAAGCCATTGACAATGTGATGAAGTTATTGATTCTAATAGTTTATATCTTTTATATGTTGTGATTCTTTTAGAATTTCTCTATTTATTTTTAGAAGTGTTGAAGTTATGCTAATTTAATTAAAAATAGTTTTTCATTTTATTTTTTTATATTAAAATTTTCTATTAAATTAATCAAAAAAATATTATTAAATTAATTATTTTTTGCACCTTTTATGCCTTGGATGCCTTCTATTCTATCTATTTTTTTAAAATCTATACTATAGATGAATGATTTATTTTTCTAAATTAACTTAAATTTAAATTTATTTATGTACTAAAATATATTTTTATATATTAATTAATTACTTTTATTTTTTTATATACTGATTTTTTTTTAAATGCTATTAGATTAATAAAAATAAAAACTTTTTAAAGTATTGATAAATAATAAAAACTATTTAAAGTATTGATAAATAATATTAACAAATTAATATTATATTTATCGATAAAATAATAGCAGTCCAACGTATCCTTAGTAATACAAGACTTACTTCTTTTTGAAATAAAATTATGTTTTAAAAAATTAATTAATTTTTACTTTATACAAATAATAAAAAAATTTATAATATTATATAGATAACATCTTTAGTAAGAATATTAATTTATACCAATATTTATTAATTATATAGAATTTTACTTAAGTAAAATCTACAATAATAATAATAATTATTATTATTATTATTATTATTATTATAATAAAATATTTATTTGGTTTTTATATATTTTTTAAAATAAAATAATAAACTTTAAAAAAATTAAAGAAATTATATAAGAACACAAATATTATATTAATGAGTATATAAAAAAAACCATTATAAAATATTCTAAATGCACCAAAAAAATGTTATAAATTATAAAAAAATTAATATTAAATACTTATATAATTATATATACATATTTATTTATTTGTTTATTTGTTTATTTATTTATTCATTCATTCATTCATTCATTCATTGAAATAATTCAATTAATAAAAATCCAATTGCTGACAAATTCATTTCCAAAGCTATTATTTGAAAACAATTAAACAGACTACTTTTGTTGCTACACTCTTTAGAATATCAAAATAAAAATAAAGAGTTTTATAAAATATACGTTATTTTTGGAATAAATTATAAGATATGATGCACTTAAAACCTTTTTTTTAAAATCTTATTATATAGAAATATTCTTAGTAGTAGATACTATATTAAAGAACTTTTTAAATGTGTTATTTGATAAAATTGATGAATTTATGACCTTAAAGTTAATCAAATAATTTAATGGTCTTTTATATTTATAGAATATTATTGATTTTTTTACATCCTTCTAATAACATAGATTAAATTTTATAATAAATATTTTGTGATTTTAGATTTATTTAATTATAATACTATTTAAAATTTAATTACTTTAAATAAAATTCTTCACAAAAATATAAAATAATATAAAATAATAATATCATAGATATCTATAATACTCAAGTAGATAGAAGTGAGTAGAAAAATCTAAACATTCAAATGTGAATTATTAATTTATTTTTTGATTTTTAATTTTATTTTAAGATCCTTAATTTTTTTGTACTTAGCAATAACTACTTTCATACCTTTTATCTTATATATGTATTTCTTGATTATATATATATATATATATCTCTTTTAATCAAATATACTTAAATTCGTAAACTTGAGATGTTAAATTAATTTTGGAATGATATTATAAATTCTATAACTATAAAGATAATTATTTTTGATATATATATATATATAGATTTTTTTCTATTCTGAAAGAATGCTATGTACAAAAGTTTCAACAGTCATGATCACTTATACCAAAGTTTTATGGTCAACTACTAAGACTAGCATTATACACAATTCAAATATCCTTGAAGTTTTATAAAACAAATTGACAAAAATTGGAGTATAAATAATATGTATATTTTAGCAATTATGTTTTTCTCAAGATTGATTTTATAAAACCATGTATTATCATTCCTTTAACATGCTTATTTATTTCAAATTCCTTCTAATCTTAATCCTTAATTGGATTATCATCTCTATAGATTTGCATTAATTTCTAACATGCTTAAATAAATTCCATTTATTTATAAAAACTCTATTTATTCTAAAAGAGAATATATATATATATATATATATATATATATATAATGAAGAATATTAAATACACCAAATTTTTTATTAAATCAATCCATCCATCTTAACCATCATACCTAAAAAAAAAAAAAAATTACAAAAAGAATAAAATAAACATAACAAGATCCTAGATTCATTTACTATTAGATTTGCATCCAATGAAATCCAATCATATTTATCATGATTATTATATTTTTTATTAAGGATGGATCAATTTAGTAAAAGCATGAATCTATTTAACAGTCTTGTCTATGTATATGTATTTATAATAGAAATTTATTAAAGCAACACTTTCATATTATTAAAACAACACCCCCATATTGTTAATGCGACACTTCAAAAGGTATTGTGTTTGCTCGCATTTTGATTTCTTTTGGAATCACACTTTGTAATTCCTTTCAAAAAACATTGGAAAAATCTACCACTCTAGTATATTCACATTTGGGTGGAGGAAGCATTTGGAAGTGAAGATCTAGTGTGTATAGCAACAAGGGAAAGCAGGAGTAAACACAAGTGGAGAGCAACGGGAGGAGAGCGGTGGGAGAGAATTGGAATAGACACAAGTGGAGAGCAGCATGGGAGAGAGCCGTAGGGGAGAGCATTACGAGAGCAGGAGTTGAGGGTTGGAGTGTACCCACTTGGGGTGTCGCTAAAGCAACTCCCCAAACTATGTTGTAAAATTTTACCAGTCTTGTTAATTCACGTGGTGAACCTTTTCCTCTTCCAGGAACTTTAAAATATAGAACCGAACAATCGCAAAGCACGCTCACAGGACGGAATAGCCCTCGGTTTCAGGTACAGCAAGAGGAGGAGGGCCCTAAGAGCGAGAGGAAGAGTCCAGGAAGGGTGGTGAAAGAAAGGTGAGGGGTGGGGGGAGACGCCTTGGTGTCCGAAGGGGCTCCACACAAGCCCTAACCCTGCCTTCCCCCTCGCTAACCCTGGCCTGGCCCCTCTTTTGCTCCTGCTCCTCCTTGCTCTTGCTCTTGCTCCTCCTCCACCTCGGCCTCGTCCATTGACGGCTCTCTCGATTCTCCTCTGCCCCCCGACGGACCATCTCCCTTCTCCCTCTCTCTCTCCCTCTTCCTTCCACTGCCTGCCGGCTTCCGAACCCGCAATTGATTGACTCTCACACGCACCTACCCACTACAACTTCCCTTTCAGGTATTCAATCTATCTGCCTCCCTCTTTCAGGCGCTGTTGGGTTCATGAGTTGGTGCTACGAGTTTCGTTCTCATTCGGGCGAGTGCGCGTAGTGGACAAGCAGCAAGGGTATATTTCTCTGATTTCTCTGGAGGTGATGTTCGTGACGTGCTAGGGTTTTAGAGGGTGGCTCGTGTCGGTGGTTGTTGTTATGTATTGCAATGGTGTATGCTGAGTTGGCTGGTTTTTTCATCTGGTTTTTATTGGCGTTTGTTGTGAGAGTTGTGTTGTTTGTGTCGATCATGCATGTGACATGCTTTTACTAGTAATTTGTGAGGTAGTCTCGTTCTGATGATTGGTAGAATGATGTTTGGGTTCTCTTAAGGGTTTGGGGGTTTGTCTGGGTTTAGTTTGTCGAGGCAGAGTAGGGTGAAACACTTGGGGTCAAGAGAGCTTTAGCGTCGGAGTTACAATTCATAGTCCGAGGATGTTAATGTTCCATGTATTTCCTGACAACTTTGCCAAACTTCTGGTTATACCCTAATTCGGCTGCATTTCATTCCGTTCACATGCCTACAGTAGTAGACTATCCGTACCCGGTTTCTGGTATTTTGCATGTTCTTGGAACCGTAGGAATTGTGCAATTGGAGTTAGATTTGCGGCTGTGATGGAGTTTCCCGTTACGTTTTCCCTCTCGCGGGGTTTTTTCTGTTTCATGTGTAATTTCTTCTGAATTTGTTATCGAATGGTTGTGTTTCTCATTTGTAGTCAGGATTTTGTCGAAGTCAGCATGGACCAGAAGAAGAGGAAGTTGGAAGACTCGCCAGTCACGATTGTGAAAGAAGAGCATGTTTCTGCAACTGGTGCACCAGCTGCGTCTGTTCCTACTTTCGTGATCACGAAGGAGGACGTGAAGAAGCTGGTGGAGCCTTTTACCAAGGAGCAGTTAATGGACTTATTAGAGAACGCTGCCCTTAATCATGCAGGTTACTTTCTTTCCAATTATCTCTTATCCTGTACCAGGCCTTGGATGTGGTATTGCATTTTGATAATAATGAATGGACGCAAAACAAGGCAGAAATATTAATGGTGATTGCGTGCATGTGTTTCTTGACGCATTCACACTTACTCGTTGGGTGCTACTGTTGGCCTCTGCAGATGTCCTTCATGAAATTCGCAAACTAGCTGACAAAGACCCTGGTCATCGGAAGATTTTCGTGAGGGGACTTGGATGGGATACAACTACTGAGACTTTGAAAACAGTGTTCTCACAGTTTGGAGAAGTTGAAGAGGGGGCAGTTATCATGGACAAAGCAACTGGAAAGAGCAGAGGTTTTGGATTTGTGACATTCAAGCACATGGATGGTGCCCAACGGTCACTGAAGGAACCTAGCAAGCGAATTGACGGACGGATGACGGTTTGTCAGTTGGCATCAACTGGGGCTCTGCAAGTGAATCCCAATCAAGAAGTCTCGCAGAGGAAAATTTATGTCGGCAATGTACCCCTTGATCTTTCTGCCGATAGGTTGCTTGCTTTGTTCGCAGGGTATGGGGAAATTGAAGAGGGCCCTTTAGGATTCGATAAATTTACCGGACGCTCACGAGGATTTGCTTTGATTATCTACAAGACGGTTGAAGCTGCTAAAAGGGCATTGCTAGAGCCAATCAAGACTTTAGATGGTATTCAAATGTATTGTAAACTAGCTGCAGAGAATCAGAAGCAGGGGCAGGGAAGACAAGGCACTGCAGGGAAAAACGACAGTGACATGATGATGGGCAGGCAGCAAGTAATCTACTTCACCCGTTACGTTCCTTCAATGATATGCATTATATTTGGGCTGAGGCTACCCTGCATCCTGGAGCTGATAGACCCATTTGTTTCTTCTCCTGTATGAATGGTAGTGAAAGTAGTCTGTATGTTCATACTTTTTTGTTGCTTTGCAAATGTGCAGGTGTCCACTCCTCAGTCACTCTCAAACGGACAGAACTTGCCATACGGCTCCATGAATACTGGTCTAATAACTACCGGAATTCCTCTTAACCAGGGTGCGAATCAAGGAATTAGCCAAGGAAATCATTTAGGCCTTAGTGGCCACAATCAAGGTCTTAGTGGCTTGAACAGTACCTTGAACCCGTCCCTCAACTACCCACTGAATTCATCACTATCTTCAATAGGACAGTTATCGAACCCCTCGTTAAACAATTCTTTTAACTCCAGTCTCCCACAAACATCCCTTGGAATGGGATCCTATGGTTCACAACTGGGTATGTCTCAATATGGAGGTCAACCATCTGGTCTTGGTGGGCAGCCTACGTACTCTTCGATGAATGGGGTTTTGTATGGATCAGCAGCGAACTCAGTAGCTTCTCAGCAGGTATCTATGTATATTTAAACTGATCCTACGCTGTTGATTATGGTGCAGTGTGAATCCACTGATTAGACTTCTTTTCGTATTGTATTTCCTTTAAAGAGGTTTAGGGTTGGTTTGAACGTTTGTTTTAACTTAGGAGGACTTGTTTATATAGAACTTACGTGGCATTGTTCATTTATTTTACCTTACCTTTGCTTTAAAATTCTGTGTTTCTCAGCAAGCAGCGCTGCAGGTAGCCGGAGGTCATTACGGATATGGGTCGTATCAAAATCCTCAACTTCCTGCCTCATCTGCTCCTCGTGCTCCTCCTGTTGGAAATATGTATTTGCCTTCTAGCAATTACGGCATATGAGGTTAGTAGAGATTTCATTCATTCCTTTTGCATTTGGCTGCTTTCTGTTCATGTCTCGCTCTTGTTAAACTTGATTAGTTTCATCTCTGTTCTCAAACATGAAAGGTGTAAGCGTTTGTGTTAATCGTGACATACTCTTGCTCTTCTTCCTCTTCGAGCATGAAGATCAGCGAATTTCTTTGGTTGTCGTCGTCCTACTTCCACCTGTTTCTCAATTGGTTGACGTGATGAAGTATAAGTTAAGTGTATTGAGTCTATTTTAGCATTTGGATTTTGGTTTGTTTACGTTTCCCTCAGGACTTAAGTGTGATAAAGTGTAGTTGTCTAGTAGCCCCTTCTTAGACGTGTGATATTTTTGAGTTTCTGAAGTTATTCTATGATTTTCATTACTCAGATAACTCGGCCTGCTATCGTGAATGTCCATTGTTTTGATGGCATGGTGTATCTGGACTTCAGAATTTTGATGGTGCTGCCGATTCACTCTCGTTCTTCGCCCGTCATGTCAACAACTAGTAGGATATCTTGGAGATGTTAACATTGGCTGAATCTCCACTCTTGTGAAGTGGGAAGTCTGTTTGTATGATGGACGTGTTTGAGCCACATCTTATTCTTGAGACCCTGCAACTGTACCTTTCCTGGAGGGTGGTGCCTTTTATGTACATGACTCACTAGATTTGGGTTGTACGGAGTTTCATGATATGCCTGTAGGTAGACACTAGACACGCAAGTGACGTTAGAGCTGGTGCTATTGGAGTCTTTCTCTGGAATGCTGTTTCTTATTTTTGTGGTTATTTTAGTACTCTTATTGCGAGACCAGCATTGACAAAGCAACATTTTATGATGAGGCATAGATTTGCAGAGTGAGAGATACGTTAGAGTTCAGCATTCCTATTTTTGAGGAACTTGGGTTGCTTGTACTTGAAACTATTTTTGAAGGTTCTGCACTTGTGTGTGCTGTTTTCTAAATTGAACAACTGTGGGGTTGCAAAATGAGATATGTTGAAATGTTATCGTCTTTCCTTTCAAAGCTCCGAGTCTGTCTCTTTTACGTCTGAAAACATTATGCACATATTGTGTGACTGCTAAATCCGAAAGTTTGGATTATGAAAAAAATTCAGCAGTGACAATTGTTGCGTCTGTGATGTACATGTCTCTGATTTCTTTCTATGTAATCTCGAGTCCTTTTTTTCTTTTCTTTTTTCTTTTTTTTGAGTTTTTGTGATGTGGATGGTTATGGTTATTGCACATTTATTGGACAAAAAATGTGCGTTCGTGAGAGATCAGAATTTAGTACTTAGGATTATGTGTCTTTTCTAACGTTTTGGTGCGGATTCAAGCCTTTCGACCTTATAAGTTGGATTTTTTGTCACATGTTGCTGTGGAACTTTATCCGATTTGTGATATTATGAACCCATGAATGGGTCTTTCATTTGTTTGAGTGGTAGAACTTGGAAGTGGGTGACGTGCAGATTGACAGCAGGCCAAAATTGAAGGCATATAACATGAAACAAAAATGCCCCCAAAAAATGACAGAATCAAAGACTGAAGTATGTGCTCGCTTCGCTTCCGAATGCTAATAATTGTAATCTCTGTGACACTAATAATCTTCAACATTATGTACGTTATCAATTTGCCCCATCAAATACCAGGTTCCACCTCTGGTGTTGGTGAATTTCTGCTGTTGTTAGTGAACGAGAGATTATCATGAGGGAATCTGCATGCCTGATGGACTGAACTGTTGAGGATATTTTAACAAGCTTCAGCGTGTTCAGGCTATGAAGTGATCGCTTGGCATGTTTTCTTTCAAGAATCTGCTCATTACCTACTTGATTCTGTACTTGAGAACGGGTAGCAGAGACTTCCACTCAACTGCTTCGAATGTGTCCCTAATTGGCAGCAATTGATTGAGCCTGGGATACTAGATGCGAGTTGTACTATAAGAATGGTCTCAAACATGAGTTTTTGAGCCTTGCACTAGTGGCCTTCTTTGCGGAGACCCGCTGTCTAAGACTCATGCTGTTAATCTGAATGTCTGCTGGCTCACGTTGGTAATTATTGAGGTGAAGTGTGGGGACGTCCCTAGACTTAAACTGGTGGCTCACGTTTGGATTCTTAGCATCTGTGGAGATGAGTAAGAGCATATCGGCCACGAGGGTGCAGATTTTCTTAGGACGTATATATGTTGGGCTGAGCGCTTTCCTTTTACTGTGCTTGCTTGGATTGTATTGAGATAAAGTCGGGCCAAGCCTGTGTGCTTTGTGAGCATGCCTCTGAGTACCGGACTGGAGTGGCAAGAGTAAGCGATTGAGGTATGCTTCATATCATGTCCATTATATGGTTTTTTTTCGTTATTTTGTATGTCTGCAATTATGTCGCTGACCCAGTGAACTACCGTTGATAGGATTGTGAACTCTTCCTTTTAATGGAGTTTTTCACTTTCGCCATATGTTGTTTCTTAATTCGTGGACTTTTACCACATACTGACGTGGCTTTTTGCCAGTACATTAGATGCGTTGCGCCATAGTGGTTTCTGTGATTGACATGGCTTATTCATGGAATGGTAGTTTGTGGATACAAGTAAGTGGCTTGGTGCTTCATGGTCTTTTCATTTTTATTTTGCGTTGAGTCTGATACAACCTAGAACTTCACCATTATGACTGTTTGTTGAATTTTACATTTTATTTTATCTTTTGGATTTGCTTTTGTTTTGTACAATGATGTGAATTGTTTATTAGATCTGTTCTAATTTTCTTTGAAGCTTCGGTTTTGATGAGTTCCTTGATTATCTTTTTAGTGGATCGTTATTGAGATTTTTGGTTCTGTTTTCTTCTCATTTTGTTGTATTTTGGGTGAGATATTTTTACACGCTGTAACTGATCGATGAATTGAAGGACAGTACTTTTTTGTTAGCTGGAGTGTCTATTTACTACTAATTACCAGTAGTCTGAAAATATAGCTTTGTGCTTCATTTAGTTCAGTAGCAATATCAGGTTTCTGTAGATATTTTCACTTTGTAGGATTCCATTTAAAATTCCTTGTTCCTGATGCTGTAATGTATTGTTGATTGTACTCTTTGGTTGCTAGATCTCGTTTGACCTGCATGTAAAATTTTCTCTACCATTATCTTTAGTCCGTTAAACATTTTTCTCATGATTTTTCATGTTGCAGGCAGGAATGCAGGCAAGGCCAGGCTGCAATTGGGTAGCTCATTATTTTGATGTGGGTTCGATTCCCATTGGCCTTACATCGGTGATAGTGATATAAAGTGGTATATATGCCGTTCTTGACTTGATGAGTCAAAAAATAACTGGGGAGTTGCCAAATGGTGGTATCTGAAAAGTAATTTATCTAGAACCTTTGTCACGATTTTCTGGGTGACTTGTTGACGGGAATGAGAGACGTATCTGGTGCTGATCATCTTGGATTTGCGACACCTTTGTATGACGTCGACATCATGTGATACTCTTAAAACTGTTTGATTGAGGTGAGTGCAGTTCTGGATTGAATCAACTGTCGCATTAGCTGATTCTCTTATCACAATGCTCGAACCCTTGGAAACATCTTATGAAAGCCTGTTGGCGAGCAATGAGTTTTCTACGAATGTGCAAATTAAACTTCGCTAGTTAAGTAGTTGCAAATTTGTTAACCGAACTTTGCCATCGGGCATGAGTATCAAAGATGCTATATGAATTACTTCTAGCAGTGCAACTCTTTTTCTACCCACACAACTGTAGGCAATCTTGAAATACAGGATAGTAGGAATAGTTTCCAGAGGTCTGCATACATACATCTTCTATGCTGGTATTTCTGGAATTATTAAAAATGTGTAAATGTATTTTACCGTGGTCAAGTTATCAAATTATCAAGTTGAATTGGGTGCTAAAGTAAAACCTGACAACTTGTACCACCCAGAGGATTTGCTCCCAAATTGGGCACTACGTGGATCAATATTTTCAATACAATGTTTATGCAAATGAAAAATTTGGACAAGACCAAATGTTAGACCTGTTTACTTAAGTTGGTGGCCCTATTGTGATCAGATTTGGCCATGGGAAGCCGAGGGAGGTCTAAGGATTAAAATAATTCAAGAGAAGATGCAGCGTAACAACATAATATGGTATGATTATATAAATTAATGCATGGAGCACACTAAAGTCAATGCCACCCCTTGGGGCATGAGACCTCTTGCTGTTAATACAATTCTCCTTGAGCACTCCAAGACTCAACTTCTGGATAAATACCATCAGGCAGATTTCATCTATATAGGCCAAGTTTGGGCAAAGGATTTTGTTCTTTGCTTGTTGCTTTCAAGATTGGATAGTTTAGCACAAGAGTTCTCTGCTGAAAACTATTGTTTTCAAAAGTTATCACATTTCATGCTAAAAATTCTAGACTTAAGATGTCAATGCAACCATGTCTGTGCTTTGAAGTGGTTAGATATTCAAGACTACAAAAGTTAAAAAGTTTGTTTGTACAAATAAAATAAATTAAGCAAATTGTAAAGTTATTAAATTATTTATTTATTGTTAAAATGATTTACAATATTGCAAAGTAATTCTTGTCTATATATTGGAGTATGTTTAAAATAATTCATAATATGCACATTTGTGTGTATCTCTTATATAAAAGAGCTCAAGGGGGACAAATATACAAGAGGAGATAGAATGGCTTTCTAATTTGTTGCATGTCTCATTGTTTTTTTTTATCAAAAGTAATCATCAAAAGTGAACCAAAATTGAGATTAATTGAGATATTAATTGTAACATTAATTGACATTAGGAGGATTGACTACAGAAGTGAAGGGCAACTGGAGCAAGATTGGGAGGACTATGGTGACAACATTGGTAGGATTGACAGCTGGAGTAATAACATTGTTTGGGAAGTAGATAGGCACTGGAACATGATGGATGTGCACAACAAGGTGTTGGAAGGATTTGTGGCAATCACAACATTGTGCACTATGGTATTTCTACAGGCAAGTATTATCTGTGGATTTGGATCTACATAGGTGTTGATCAGATTGAACAAGCTCAAATAAGAATCAAATGATATAAAATTGGCTGATGACTTAAAATCTAATAAGATGAATAGTAATTTTTTGTGTGTACTGAAAATCATTATATTGGTTTTTGCTAGGTGTGGCATTTTCATCTATAAGAGAAAGGTTGATATTTTGTTGATATTGACATTGATGCTAAGACTTAGTGAGTCATTTGTTCTGTCCTATTCCATACAAAGGTGTCATGATAGTATTTCTCTTCACATTTAGATTTCTCTTTAGTCCAAGAAAGTTTGAAGCTATACTAAATTACATCAGGTTTCCTACAGAATGCATAATTTTTTTAACATGCTCTGGGCATTAAACTTTATAGGTTCCATCTAGCATATTCTTATTATGTGCATTGATGAATCCGTGATCTAAGTTTGATCTATTTTGTTGAATTGTTAAATTAAGCAATATTTAAATGTAAACTTGTGAATATTAAAAATATCAACAAAATAAATATTGTAAATATTCTAAAGTGTTTTGTGAATAATTTATAATATTGATTATAAATCTTAAATGTCCTTCAATGTATTCATTAAATTAATATTAATTCTAATAAATTAAAAAAATAATTCCAATGATTAATTAAAAGAAATAATAATTATTTTAATTAAATAAATAATTATAAAATAGTATTAATATTAATTTAATAAATTATTTTATTTATTAGCTCATTAATTTTTTAAAATGATATTTATAATAAATAAAAAACAAGTAAATAATAAATAATAAGTAAATTATTTTAATTAATTATTGAAATTATCATATTAAAAATTATATAATTAATAATCAATCTTATGTTCAATGGAATAATTATAAATATTTTAATATTATTTATAAATACTTTTAATATATTATAAAGGAGAAATATTATAAATATTAGTATTTTTTTATTAATGGACTATGCAAACAAAGCTGATTATCTTTGGCTGTAGAATTATTTAATATTTAATTAAGATAGGCAAGCTAGAATAGATTATTATTGTTGTTGTTAAGGTTTTTAAGGAAAAAAACCAATTAATCACAATGAGATCTTTTAAGATTTTTGTTGCAAGTACATTTGGTTTCATTAATAATTTATTTTTTTATAGCTATTTACAAAGTTTTTATTTGTGAAAACTTACTTGATTGTATAGCACTCTATCTCTTATGTAAAATAGCTCAAGGGAGATAAACCAATAGGATAAATAAGAGGAGACAAAAATCATTTCTAAATGGATGCATATCTTATTATTTTCAACAAAAGTGAAAAAAAAATAAAACAATAATTCAACTTTTGATCAATCAAAGATCAAAATTTATATACTATTATTGCAGATTGCCAAGAGTAGTAATGTAAGATTAATAGGCATAGAGCTTGGAGCACCCAATCAAGGTGGTAAAAAGCAATGCTATCTTTTACAACTAATACATAAAATTATATTTTACATTTTAAAATATTTGATCTAATTTGTGATCAACAGCATGGAATATTTTATTTATATTTAAAATATATAAATGTAATGTATATATTTGATTTTTTTTATGACCAACAGTATGGATTTCTATCACCTGATAAAACCACATCCTAATCTTGTTAAAGCCATGCATCCTTGCCATTTCATAATTGATTTTATCCATCCTTGTCTTTATCTTCCATTTCTAGTCTCATATCCACATTCTCCTCCCTTGTTCCTTATCTCCTCCCTTTCCCTCCCTTATTTCCATTCTCAACCTAGGATGGGTCTTATTTTATAATCCTTCCATCAATACTTCAACAATGTAGATGTTGTTATCATAGTTTTGCTTGTGCTTTTGTATTTTGAATCATAAATTTACAAAAGGTGTACATGAATTCATGCAAAATTCTTATTAAGCAAAGTCTAGATCTAGCTTATTTTTTAAAATTATTTATCTTTGGGTATCAAATTAGCATAATGAGCAAGCTTCGACATGGAATGAAGGACGGTAATAGAGATTGGAGACAAAAAAATTAAGGGGGGACTGAGGATAGGAGACTGGAGATGGATAGAATCAATTATGAGATGGCAAGAAGGTTGTAGCTTTAAAAACATTGATATGTGACTTTATCAACTCCCTATATATATTATTAAATCATAAAGATTAATTATATAATTTTTATTATTTAAAATTTTATCAAAAATATATAATAACAAATATAAATTATAAATTAAACATCAAAATATTATACAAAGGTAATACTATTTTTATATTTTGATTTTTTTTACAAGTATATTTTAAAGCAATAATTATTATATATTTTTAAAAATATATAATATTATGATTACTAATACTTAAATTTTATATATATTTAAATAATATATGTAATTCTTTTAATGTATAAATAATATTTCATATAAAATAAATATATTTAAAACTTTATAAGGCATATATATATATATATATATATATATATATATATATATATATCATATTAAAGTGGTTTTTTAATCTTTCATTATATAATATATTATTTATTTATTTATTTTACTTACATATTATTATATTTATCAACTTCTTAAAAAATAAAGAATAATTTCTTTAGAGATAGATATTAGATTTTGTGTAAAATAATTTTTTTAATAATTCAAATTAATATAATAACATAATTAAATTTAAAATATTAATTATTGTGTATTTTTTTAATTTTATATAATAAATATTATATAAGTAAAAATATTAAAAAATAATTATTTTTTATTTAATATCATTTTTATATTTTTGTAACAATATAATTAATTATTTTAGAGTATTGATATAATAAAAAATTAAATTAAATTCACTCTCTTAACTTTGTCTTTTTTATATAATTTGAAAGTTTGTGGGTGGCATATAATATTATATTTAATTGAAATGCATATTTTTGAAATAATGTTGGAAATAGGCAAGTAATTTGCAGCTTTTAAATTGGTTGCAAACATCCTCAATGGAAAAAATGGCTAAAAGGAACCAACCTAGATGTTTTGATAGCTAATATTGCAATCTTTACATACTTAGTTATACAGTGTAAATTAATCTTCAATAATATATGCCATCAAGCTTATAAGTCAAAATATCTAAAGTTACAAATTTTTCGCACTTAGAGTTGTTAAAAAATAAAAAATAAAAATATATTAATCTACAAATGATCAATTATAGCTTTTATCTAAATAATCTCTACAATCCTTTCTTATTTTAAAAGATGCCATTCATTTTTTTTGCAATGAATTTTATATTATATTGTATGCAAATCTTTTTAAATGTTGATAAAATTTCAATTTCTAACTATTTCAATGTTTATGATTTTTTTTATTAGAAACAAATTCAACAATATATAATTTAAAATCTAGTACTTCCATTATTAAATAATTGTATTATTATTTAGACTTAGTTATTTATAAAAATAGAAAATATAAAGCAATAACACAATTTCAAAATAATTTATTATAATTTCAAAATAATAATTGGCATCAAAAAGCATTTATAGCTTCATTACATATTAAGATACTCTTTTGGAATATTGAATTATATCATATAAGCTTGCAATCTAAGCAAAGCAAAAAAGAAATCTTTTAAATGTCATATATACCACCTTCAAAAAAACCATTGATAAGTTTTATAATGAAATACTTATAAAATATTAATAATAATTTTTATTAAGATAAGATATAGAAATTTTTAAAAGCCCAAAAATTTTACTTATATTATTAAGTTTGAATGGAGTATTCTTCTACTTCCAATCTGTTTGACAATAATTAAATATATGTTATTTTTTTGAGGTGGAAATTTCTTGAACTGATGAGGCATAAAATCAACAGAGGTTTCCAAGATACATATGAGTATAAAAACTTGAATAGTATATTCACAAGACATTAATAGATTGAATTTTTATGATGATTATTATTCAAGCTAAAGACAACATAATGTGTTGACTATAAAAAAAAAATGATTTATAAAACATCCAAGCATGTACACAAATATTATTATTTATAAAGTGATAATCTTATAACCCAATGAGCTACAATTGTTTTATCAATAGGCACCTTACCTCAAGTATTTATTTTATCTTGTGCTTTAATAAGTTTTAGATTTAATTATTAAAAATTAAAATTAGAATTATGAAAAAATAATTTTAGAAAAATGCATGAGCAGCACATTGATAGATACCAATCCACTAATTAATCAAGGAAGAAGAAGAATAGAATAATTTTAAAAATATATATATACTAGAAAATACTAGAACAATTGATTAACTTTGTATGTCCACAATGGTGTTGCAAGATGTGTATTGTCCACTTTATATTCGTGATTCTTGATTGTATATCAAAATTGCATGGCTTTCCAAGTAAATTTGAGCTAATTGTAGGAATCAGACATTATAAACATAGTGTGTAAAATATATAGACAGTTTGAAAATCTTCGCTTGCCATAAGAAATTTTGATATTTGAACAACTTTGTCACCCACTATTTTGTCATCACAAAAGGCATCATCACTCCCGACAAAGATTGAAAATTTTGTTAGCAGCTGGTGGGCTCAAGCCATTACAGCATGATGCTGTAGAATCAACATTGTAGTGGTATGATAGATCACATGTCAGTGGCATGACTAGTCAATGATAAAGGAACTAACGTTTTGGGCATGAGAAAATTACAAAAGACATGCATAAAATTTAGTATTTTTATTCAGGTTCACAAGAAGGAAGGAAAATGAAGGATATTGAATGACAAGGATTGCGCCTGAATATATTATTCGCTTACGATCACATTTCATAAATTGGTAATGTATAAGATTGGTTTTTGTATAATTATACTTGCATGCTGAAAACTGCATCAAACTGGAATTAAGGTCTACCCTTCCTGCAGCCAATGTACTCTAAATCCCGTACTCAAGCAACAAATTCTACCGACATGAGAATTCCCTGTCGGCAAGAACCTATTTGGTACGAGAACTGAAAGCAGGAGGACGCACAAGTTAACGGAAAAAACTCGTTCAAATTAACGAATCAACAGGAGATCCCATCTACTCTGTGATGTAAATCCCTCACTCCATTACACCTGCATATCAAAAACTTGAGATTGCCAGTCTGCCATTCCAAGTCAACAATATGAAACAACCATTGATAATTGAAAATAACCGCACGCATGAAGGACAGTACACCAGAAAGAAAACGCATCAAGTCCTTTCAAACTCAAACTGATGACCAACTGAAATATGAGTACATCACCCACTGCAGCCATTCAGTCATGAAATTTGATCGATGGACATTAGAATCAGTTTACCATATATACAAAATGTATCACAGCCTAAAATGTATAAGCTATAGAAACAAATAATACATTACAATGGTTGGCTTTCATACATCAATTTGACTACTTTGTATCTTCTCAGCAACCATGCACCTCCCACAAGCATAACCAAGCATGCAGAAAGGGTCATAAACCCAGGATGCTCGTAAGCAGCCTTATTGCTCCTTCCGTTCGGTGTCACCTTTCTGCACCTTCACATAAGGTACAACTCCCAACAAGTAATCTATCCTTGGATTCCAGTTCAGCTGCTGTGCTCGGCAATACTGCAGGAATGTGTTGCCAAAATATGAGTTGAAACCCTCAAGAATATGCCACAAAGCATGCCCTTGGGGATTCACCTTTAACTTGCATATCCAGCTGCACAAGTGCCGATCCGCCAGCCAACAAATTGCACCAAGTGCGAGACAGAGAACATAAAGATGAGCTAATTTTCTCGCCAGCGGATCTTTCGTGTACATATAATACTTGTACATCCTTGGAAGACAGAGCAACGCCAGGAAAACATAATGTATTTGGAACCCTGCAACAAATCTAAACTGCGAGTGCAGAATGGCAAAGATAGTTCCGTACAGGAACAGGACAGTGGGCATTGTACTGCGATAATGCCAATCGGGAGAGTAAAGTACATAGATGTAAAGAAGCATTGCCCATACCATAGGCGTCTCATCGCTTTGCTGTTGACTGCTCGTTAAAAGTTGGTCACATGCACAGCCAAATGACAAGTGTGTAAGAATCTCATAGAACTTCCAAATACAATATGTAACTTGCTGCATGATCAATACCTAGGCCAATCAATGGAAGTGAGTTCGTGCGGAAGGAAAACCACATTAATTCACTTATTTAACAAGCGATAACTAGAGATTCAAAGATGTGGTGAATAGTTTGGCTAAGGAAATCTCACAAGGTATTTTAACGTTAAACCTTACATGAAGGACTCAGTCGGTTCGGCAAAACAAATTAAAATGTAAAAAAGGAATTTTACTGAATGATTCCAGTTCTCTCTAAAGAAATCCCCAAATAGGAAAAGATAAGAGAGCTTACGCATATTTAAGGGTGGCATGGAAGAGAATACTACCGATGCCCAACGCGATTGTTGATAAGTGAAGAACACTGAACCGCCTCTCAAATTTTTGACTGATGGAATAATAGACACCTAAGAATGCAAGAATGATACCCGGGATATTAGATATGGTATTGTAGAACTCAGCCACTAGTGACGTGACCTGATAGTTCATTTCACACCATTCCGTGCTTGCAGTAATGGGACCCCAGAACCCTTGAGTCACAGAGGGGGTAAAAACCTCCCCAGCCATGGAAGCAAGAGAGAGCCCAGAAGTCGAATTGCCTCTCTCCCCCTCTGACTCTTAGCTTGAACTCTTGCGGACGCTCTTCTCCATTTTGGGTACAGGTTCAACTGAATCTGTTAACTCGAGATTGACCTGGATACAGAAGATATTCAGAATGACAACTGTTCAACATGAAAGAAACCGAATCTTGAACATGTAATCTACCTAATGAAATTGTAAAAAGCGTGTGGGCACAAATTAACAAAACGCACTACAAAATCTATCACCATTCAATACACACTCAACTAGAGTTCTAAACTTCAAGGAAATATTCCAGTGAGAAAGAGGCACCTAAAAAGACAAACGAGGCAATCAATACGTAGGGCAGATAGGATTTCCGAACCTGCTAGAGAATCACATATCAGAAGCTGTCACTCACACAAGTTTTTCGCCGAGACTCTCTGGCCATCAAAGGCTCTACCCAGTGCAAGCTAACAGTGCTGAATTGTACCTGAAACCACGAAATGAAAGAATGAAAAACTGGGTAAATTGAATGACAAGTTTAGTGTCACACTTCGTAAAAGCTATGGCATTAAATCCACGGTAACCGAAGGTTTTGGGATCAATCCAAAAGCTCTAGAAATCCTTCGTCCCAGTATCCAACACGTCAACAAATTTTGAACTGCTTGAGCAGCTTAAGGCAAAGTGACTGAAATTCGACTGATGTCTTGTCCTAGAGAAGTCATAATACTCGAGAGTGAACCAAAAATTCATTCAAGAATTCCACGAATATGGCCTACTCTCTCAACCAAGCGCACTGTTAGTGTAGAGGAAATCAACAAGAAAGGAGACCTCAAATTGGTGATCTCTACCCTGAGCATCTGCATTCCCAGTTAAAAAATGGGAACCAATAGAAAATCTTTCAGATCGAGTCGCACGCGAACACAAAAAGACGGCAAAAAAGCCAAGGAATCTGGGGACTGAAGACTTTGTCCAGCTTACACACACGATGAAGACCGACAATAAAGTCCTCGCAGCAGTTCAAACACAGCCTGCAAGGAGGGACACAATACACCCCATGCACTCAGATCCCTTACACAAAACCGAACATCACACATAGATGGACCTCACCCGACTATTTCAACCTTTTTGCATTAATTTAGCCCAATCTACTAAAAAAAACGCCATCAACCCTACAGCATCTCAGGAAACCCCCGCACCGCGACATAAAAAGAGCCGGAAACTTCGTTAAGAAAACACGAACGCTGTTCATCTCAACTATCCGTTTCTCTTGTCACCCTTTCCATTCAAACACCAAAATCCCACCGACATAACTTTCCTAAGATCTGCTACCGAAATTTTAATTACCCACAAAAGAGTTAAAATTTCAAAGGAGGAGAAAGAAGAAGATCGGGACTACTATCACGTACTCAGTTCACAAGAGTACTGAGTTAAAATCGACTCCCCTCGCACGCAACACTGATTAGCTGAGCAAGAGTAGGAAACCCTAACACATCGAGAGAAAGAGTGAGGGAAAGAGAAAGAGAAAACACCCGCAACCCTCACAGCAGCATACTCTCTCATTCATTCATTCATTCATTCAACACGAGAGTGTCTCGAAATCGCACTCACTCACTCTTTTACTAGCACACTCGCACTCTCTCCCTACTCACTCACTCACACACATGCAGAGAGCGACATCACAATTAGGACAACTCTCCCAGAAGAAGAAAGAAATAAGATTCCCCCTCCCCCCTGTGAAGTAGCGGCGGCGGTGAACGTGGTGAAGCCAAGTGCTCCCCCCATCACGAGAATTAAGATTCAGGGAACCAGGAAGGAAAAAGAAAAAGAGAAAAGGAAAGGGAAGGGAAAGAGATGGGAAAGATTCCTGGAGCATTCTCGGGTTGAAGCATTGCGTGATACTTTCTGTTGAGAATGTTTAGAAAGACACAAGAGTAATAGTAAGTCATACACAAACACAAGAGTAGTAGTAAGTCATACACACAAGAGGGTTTCTAAGGAGAGAGAGCTTCACACCCAAAAAAAATCTATGAATCTAGTTGTGTCTCATATACAAGAAAAGAAAAGAGGAGAGGATAAACAGTACTTCTCCACTAGTCTCTAAATATTGTAGCTATGGTAATTATTGTAGTCTACAGTAAATATTATGGAGAGCGCCGTCTACATTTAATGATCTCAACACTCCTCTTCGCTCATCATAATATTTACATAATATAAATTTTGTATAGAATTATGATCTATACTTTTCTGTGATTTTGCAAGATCAACAATTGTTGCCTCATTAAAACCTTATCTAGGAAAACCTTATTTTATTTAAGGACAAAACCATAGATGAAGGAAAACAAGTACATCATTTTTTTTAATTATTTAAGGAGCTCATTAACTTTCTTATTCAAGAAAATCAAGTCACAGCATACCAATGTCATAAGTAAGTCGACGATGGTTGCTTAACGGGAGAGCTTTGGTGAAGAGATCAACAAGGTTATTTGTAGATTCAATTTTCTTAATTATAGGTGTTTGATCAGTAATCAAGTCATGAATATAACTAAAATACTTTGGATCAATATGCTTTGTCCTGTCGCCTTTAATGAAACCAACTTGCATCTGTGTAATACAAGCAATATTATTTTCATGCAAGATTGTTGGAGAATCATCATATGAAAATCTACAAGTTGTTTGAATGAATTTATCAATTGATCGCAACCAAATACATTTTCGAGATGCTTCATGTAAGGCAATAATTTCTGCATGGTTGGATGAAGTTACAGTTATTGTTTGTTTCACTCATTTCCATGATATTGTAGCTCCATGTCTTAAAAATACATATCTTGTTTGAGATTTAGCTGTTGCAATATCAGATTTATATCCTGCATCACAATATCCAACCAATTTTGGATCTGTGGATTTTATGTAGTATAATCCCAAGTCTTCAGTACCTTTTAAATAACGTAATAAATGTTTGATCCTATTCCAATGTCGTAGTGTTGGACGTGCATTATGTCTTGCAAGAACACTAACTCCAAATGCAATATCTGGTCTTGTAGATGTAGCTAAATACAAAAGTATTCCAATCGCTATGAGGTATGGATATTAGTCTCCCGATATTTCCTCCTCCTCGTATGGACGGTATGGATCATGACCATCATGGCCACGTCCAACCATTGGTGTGGACAATGGATAAGCATCAATCATATTAAATCTTCACAAGATTCGTCTAATATACGTTAGTTGGTAGAAAAAAATGCTATCATCTGTTAGATGCATAATCTGAAGACCAATGCAGAAAGTTGTTTTTCCTAGCATTTTCATCTCAAATTCACATATAAGTAGGTTTGTAGTTGTAACACATGCAGATGTAGTGCCTACTAGGTTAAGATCATCAATATATACAATGATGATCACAAAACCAGTTTTATCTCGTTTGATAAACAAAAAAGGAATTACTCAATCACTTATAAAATTATTTGTAATTAAATAATCTCGAAGACATTGATACCACATTTTTTTGGATTGTTTTAAACCATATAAGGCCTTATATAATTTAATACCACGATATTTTCCTGGAGCGGGTTGATTTGGAGTTCCTCTTTTTAAGTCAGGTGGAACTTTCATATAAATATTTGCATCAAGAGAAGCCTATAGATATGCAGTTATTGCATCCATCAAATGCATCTCAAGGGTGGCATGAATTGTTATTCCAATAATATATCGAAATGTAATTGAATCCATGACTGGAGAATATATGGATTCATAATCAATACCAAATTATTGAGTAAATCCTTGAGCAACAAGACAAGCTTTATAGTGGGTTATTTGGCCTTGAACATCTCGCTTGCATATTAATACCATTTTATATTCCACAAGGCAAGATGTAAGAGTGTCTACAATTGGACCAAAGACTTTCCTCTTATGCAAAGAGGCATACTCCTCCTCAATAGCAGTTTTTCATTTTGACCAATCTGAGCAACGCATTGCCTCTTCGATGGTTTGAGGTTCAAAATCGTCTTCCTCACAAGAAAGGACTTCTATAATCATATATGAAAATGATTCATCTACCGTAATAGATGGTGTGTCCCAAATATCATTTGTAGTACAATACAGAATAGATAATTCTTTACTCAACTTATTCTTATTCCTTCCAATTCCAAGATTGTTTTTCACAGGAATTGAAGGTACATTATGCATGGATATATCATCATGAATTGGTAGTCTTGTAAGATGAGTGGCAATTTCTTGAAAAATAATACTAGGATTAATTAATTTTATAGCTTTCTTCTTATGTGGTTGCTTATCTGATCCATGAGTTCTTTTAGTTGTTATTGTTATAACTTGAGTTATTGTAGTCAATGGCACAATCTAAGCAGGTGCATTCTGAGCCTCATTAATAAGAACTCTTGTAATTCTAGGTGCATCATTGAAGCCATCAGGTATTTCATCCACGATCCGTTTTAATTGTAAAATCTTAGCAACTTCAGTTTCTACCAAAGATGTTTTAGGATCGGGATTCATTGTAAACATTTTTGGTACTTCAAATATGAGTACTTTATTTCTTTATTGATTGGATACTCTTCCTTGAAGAGATGGGAATATAGTTTCTTCAAAACGATAATTTTGCAAACGTGTACATAATAATGTGCCAGTTGATAGATCAATAATATGAATAATGCTTGGTGAATCAAAATCAACATATATGCCTTCTTGTTGATGAGCTCCAATGGTACGCCATTCAGGTTCTAGTACTGGAATCCAAGCACGGCAACCAAATACTCGTAAGTGAGATACATTTGGAATACGACCCAAAATGAGCTCATGTGGTGAAACAATTTCAAGAGAAGAAGGGTGGAGGCATATTAATGCTGCAACATGTAAAACTACATGACCCGACATAGATGCAGGTAGATTTGCGTGAAGGAGGAGTGGCCGGGTAATAAGTTGTATACACTTTATAAATGACTTTGCAAGTCCATTTTGAACATGTTCATATAGAACACAATATATCAACTCGATTCCTGTTGTAGTACAATAGTCTTCAAAAGACTTTGATGCAAATTCTTTTGCATTATCCATACGTAATATTTTTATAGGATAATCAGGAAAATGTGCCCAAAAGTGAATAAGTATAGATATAAGATTGGCAAACACCATGTTTCGAGTTGATAATAATGAAACATGTGATTGTTTATGTGATGCATCAATAAGGACCAAAAAATAACGAAATGGTCCTAATATTCGATTAATAGGACCACAAATATCACCATGCAATCTTTCAAGAATTGGTGGTAATTCTTGTAGAAGTTTCCAAATTGAAGGTCGAGAAATCATTTTACCTTGCACACATGTATGATATAATTCCATAGAGTCTACATCTGCAGGCTTTAAATTGTGCCCAGTTATATATGGAATGATCTTTCTAAATAATGTGGATCCTAGATGTCCCAATCGTCCATGCTAAAGAGAAACACGACTCTCTAAGATAGATGATAGAAAATTAAATATAATGGGAGGTCGAATCATAATTCGGTATAAACCATTTTCTATAACAAAAGCTTTTTCAATAACTTTATGGTTCTTTGCAAGAATCAAAACCTCTTTTCTATTTAAAGTAGCGGTCGAGAGATGATAACCGTTAATACGCACATCTCGATAGCTGATTAGACTTTGAGGAGCTGAGGGTGCAAACATTGCATGTTTACATTTTATGATGAAACCTGCAGGTAATTTTACCATTGCCGTGCCCTCTTGGAAACAAAACGCATTTGCTTCAACCATGGTCATCATATTTTTAGTTTGCCACGTTGAAGATTTTTCAATAAAAAATTGTCTATCTCGCAAGATAGTATGTATTGTTGCATAATCAATGAGTGCATCATTTGATTCATCATCAGAGGTTCTATCATTCATATAAGCCTCTAAGTTATCAACACCAATTGAATCTATGGAGGCATCCATGGTATGAACTTCACGAGCCTCATCTCGCAATTTCTTATTTTCTTGGAACATTTTAATAAAATATTCTGAAGTATGGCACGCATGTGCTAAATGTTCAATCATTCCACACTTATGACAAGAATGCATCTCTGATTTTTTTTTTCTACTATAATTAATAGTAGAATGTTTATTCTTTCTATATGGGTAGAATTGGTCTTGACTATGACTACCCTGATACTTATGAGCACGTTTCTCATGTTTATATAATTTCTTCTTAGACTTTAAAATATTAAGTGCATGAGATTCTAGAATTGTAGTTCCAATAGCACGAGCTTCTGCATTGCACAAGAGTAGCTCATTTTGCTTCTTTGCAAGAAGTAGATAGGACATAAAAACAGAATGACTCTGAAATTTCATGTTCCCATATTGTTGTGCAAGCACAGCAGATATAGGAGGAAATGTAGAGAGAGTTTTTCAAACATTTCTTCTTTAGAAATGCTTTATCCACATAATCGTAATTGTGAGACAATACTATAGATTTCACTATTGAAAGCATTTAAATTTGGAAAATTCAAGACACGTAAATGTGTCCAATTATGATGTGCACATGGAAGAAAAATGGTCTTTTGATGATCAAACGTAGATTTAAGATTCTTCCAAAGTTCTCCAAGATCTTCTATTTTCAAATATTGATGTTGTAATGCAAGTACAAGATGACGACGAAGGAGAAGAAGTGCTTTCCAACGAATAGCTCGAGGTATAGAAATACTTATTGTAGGAGATTCTTCAAATATAATGGCATCTGAAAGTTGTTCTGCTAATAAATTTGTTTTTTGCCATTTTTTTCCATAATAGATAATTATTTCCATCCACAGTCAATGGTGGAAATAAAAGAGCTTGAAAATGTTGGGATGCACTAGTAATAGTTGAAACCTTAGTAGAAGTAGTTGAAGATGTTGAAGCACTCATTATAAATAAATCTATAAAGAAAATACAAGATCAAGTAGAAAAGTTGAGTAAAACATACCTTAAAATATATATATATATATATATATATATATATATATATGTTTTAAAGAGATTGTAGATTAAGGCAGCAGAACAACAATAAGATGGCGCAACAAGGAGCAGTAGGGTGGCGGGTGGCAGCGGCGGACAGCAACGGCGGGCGGCGGTGGTCAACGGCGATAGGGTGGCAACAGCGGCAGTGACGGGTTTGGTGGCAGCTCGACGGCTGTTCAGCGGCAGCAGGGAGCAAGGGTGGGGCGTAGCAGGGAGCAAGTTGGGGTGGAATTGGACTGGATCAAGTATTCTAAGCAAGTAGGGCAGAGAGTGGAACAAGTGCTCTAAGCAAGCTAATGTGTAAGGGGCCAGTAAGAAGAACAAGATTATAAGGCAGACACTGAGCAAGGGTAGCAACAGGTTTGAAGAGTCAAACACTAGAGCAAAAAATTGTGATAGTGTGTAGAAGAGAGTCATGCTGATAACGTGTTGAAAATGTTTAGAAAGACATAAGAGTAATAATAAGTCATACACACACACAAGATTAGTAGTAAATCATACACACAAGAGGGTTTCTAAAGAGAGAGAGCTTCACATCCAAAAAAAAATCTATTGATCTAGTTGTGTCTCGTATACAAGAAAAGAAAAGAGGAGAAGATAAACAGTACTTCTCCACTAGACTCTAAATACTATAGCTATGGTAATTACTATAGTCTACAATAAATATTATGGAGAGGGTCGACTACATTTAACGATCTCAACACTTTCTAAATAGAAATTGACATACGTGTTCCTTTATACTTTACCTTTATCTTTAAATTTCTATTTCTCTCCTCTTATGAGGGTTATTGAAATAGAATAACATAAAACATGGAGAAACATGCAATAATAATTATTTAATGATATGGAGAATAAAATATAACTATAATTTTTAAAGTTTACTTTATAAAAAAAATCATAATCTATAACTTTGACACAACATCACATGCCAAGATTTAAATGCATACTCCAGCATGTGTTAAACTCAACGAATTGCTCCAAAATTTAAATTTGAAAAAAAATTATATATATACGAAGAGGGAATCAAATTCCACGACGCTCAGTCAACAACCATATTGCCACGAAATAGATGGATCGATAGATGGATGAAAACTATCCACGTAGAATCTTCAAAAGATTCTCGGTCTCTAGGTTCGAGTGCACCCACCCATCCACCCAGTTTTGGGAACTCTAAGTGGGAACACTGGGAACAGGGGGTTATAAGTTCTCCTTCGGATCCTTTGGATGGAACGATCCTTCTGAGTTTTTTATGTTATTTTTTATAAACTATTTACTTATTAATTTATTATTATTATTATTTTCCTTCGTCTGTCTGCCTGTGTGTTTTGTGTATGGGACAATTCCCCAACAATCCCCCACGTCTTACTCTCAAGAGGAGGGAGCTATTTTGTTTGCACTGCCCTCGCTACCACTATTTTTGACAACTTGACAAATTATTTTTTTACAGAGATTTGTCTTATTTTGTTACAAATTTTTGTTATTTTTTCAGACAAGTTGTTTTCTTAGAACATGAAGATTCATAGTTTGTTGTTTCTACTTGATTTAAAGGAGAAAAAAAAACAAAGAAAAGTATTGGGTCGGGGCAAGGAAGAGTAGAATGCTTTTTATTGCTCTGTATGTAAAGACTTAGAATCCGTGGATAAATATAAATATAAAAATATATGTATATATATATGTATATTGTTTTCTTTAATAATTTAATTTAAAGGAAGTTACTTGTTTAGAAAAGTACAAGGCTTTCTGTACTTTCCTAAACAAGTACTAAATGCTTTCCTTACTCAGATACACAAAACTTTTAGTGCATGTTATACATGTCATTTAAGATTCAAACACCAGTTTTAATGAATTATATACCCTGTATAATTACTAGGGTTTCTTTTTCTTCTTAAAACATTGTTGTTGTTATTATATTTCTAACAAGTTTCTATTTTTTTGGATAGGGTCTAGAACATATAATTATTTCATCTTGCATAAATTACATACCAAAAGTCTATTAATTAAATATATTCAAATAATAGTTTTGGCATAGTTTTATTGCAACAACTTATTCAGTTTTCTTAGAGCCTTAAAAATCTTTTATGCGCTTCAATATGTATATTTTTATACTTTTAATGTACATCAAATTGTATGCATGTTAAAAATTGTAGTTGATAGATTTATCATTAACTATTCTTTGCCCATACTAATGATTTATCTCTAATAAGTTGGCACATCACAAATGTGCATCATTTTTATGCGACAATTGGTATATACTGATTTTTATAAACTACAAACTTTGTAACTTTAAAATATTGAATATTATCTTTTAAAGTCATAAAATACATAAAAAGAATGAATTTTATTATAACAAAGAAACCAAGATTTTTAAAAAAATGGGCATGCACTAATTTTACTTGAAAATTAAACAACACTTTGCTTAATTTTTTGTACACATTTTATGTAAAATTATATAATATGTTATAGAAATAAATAATTCACTGAAACATTAAAAATATGGGAAATAGTTTTAAATGACATCAACATATGTAAAAAAGAAAGATGAATATATCTGATCATTTTTTTATTGTAAAACTGAACACATTCTGTACCAAACGATTTCAGAGTCTTTTCTTATACCTAATAAATTTATGTACATAATTTTTTTCTTTTCTTTTCTTGAAATGCAAGTATATTTTAATGAAAAAAAAATCAAATATATGTATAAGAAATTAATATAAATAAATCTTTTTTGATGATAGATTTTACATTTTAACTAGCTCAAAAATTACTCATTGTTTATATACATATATACATATATATATATATATATATACATACACAAGAGTTTTTTAAACCACACCCCACATTACCATCTCATGATCAATTCCGTCCATCCCCATATTTGTTTTTTGTTCCATGTCCCCCGTCCCTTGTTTCCAACTCCTAAACCTCATTCCCTATTTTCATCTCTCGTTCACTATCCCCTAAAATTAATCATCACATAGATTAGGGGGTGTGGCTATGACAACTCCCTACATTTATACATGTGAGTGTGTATGTATATTTGATATTTTAATAAATTCAATAAAAAAAAATTAAGTGATTAAAAATGTGTAAGTAATTAAATACAGATTTAAATATGATAAATTTTAATAGTTCTATAAAGTTGAAATATTAATGATTAGATATAATTTAATTATTTTATTGATTTTTTTAGTGGAGGATTTTTGTTAGATAATCTTTTTAGGAAGTTTTCTTATTAAAAAATCAGTCATATAACAATAGTACAAATAAATTATATCTATAAATATATAATCATTTAAGTATTTTTTTGTTCACAATAATTAATATAAAAAAACTAACTATAACTTGAATTTAGATATCTAGTATTGTTTGTTGTTTTGATAATTAAAAACATATAAAAATTAATATTTTTTCTTTGCAACCAATGATATAATTTAGTGTAGAAATAGCTATATATATAAATATAATATTTAAATATTTAATATAATAAAATTTTATTATATATTTATAAATAATACAATTACAATATACAATTTATATATATCTATATATCTCTATATATATACAATTATACAACAATTTTGAAAGAGTTTACATTTTTTATTTTATTTGTTTTTATTTTTTGTCAATTTAAAGATACCAACCGTCTTCATGAAACACAAAGTAAAATAGTTGATTTTTGTATATTAATCATACAAGGAACAAGTAATGATAACTGGACATTTCTGAGAGGATTTGGCTAATTTTTTTATGTATCATCATATCATCATTATCTTGTATAAAAAAATATAAAAAATAAAAAATAAAAAATAATCATACACTTGGTTTCAAGTTATTTTTTAAAAATTTTAATTTTTTTTATGAAATATGGTAAAAAATAATATGATAAGAATGTTTAACAAAAGATACAAAACTATGTAATTCAATTGAAAAGATGCCATGGTAGTTTTTGCTATGGCCATCACAACTTGCCACCTATTCAATTTAATTCTTTTGTTAACTCTGGAAGTAATATGTTTAACATTTTTGAAGCTGCACTGGATGTACGAAAGTTGCTCCTTTCCTTTACCGAAGACGTCAAGTAAAGCAGCTTACCACGTTGCCCACTATTCTCATCCATTTGTTTAACGTCTTCATCATAACGAATGTACGCTGGATCCTTTCCACATTCATCCATTTTGCACTGGGGACGGTGATCCTTCACCACAGGTACTCTAGTGGGTCACTAACAAACAAACCATTGCCCTTATCTTTTTATCTTTTTCTTTTTTATCTTTTATATTCAGTTTTTGACAAGGGGTTGGAAAAAGTGAATTCATGATTTTACTCATCTTTTGCACCTTTCTATTTTTACTACTAACTTCACAACTTTTTCTTATAACACTATATTTTAAGAATATAGTCAAAGATATTTGCGCAATAATGTCCTTAACCAAAGTGACTTTGCTCTATGCAAAGCTTTTTTGGATTCCCATCTCATGAGAACTTTTTAAACAATACCAATGTTGTAATTATTATTACATTGAACAAGTCAAGGTTAGACAAATCATGTATTCTTTTGTTATTATTCTTATTATTACTATTATTATGAGTTTGAAAGCTTCAATGAAATTATGTGAGAGGCAATTTACAAAGAAATTATGTGAACATTTTGCTAAGAACTTTAACTAACCAGAACAAGACAGAGAGGAAAAGATGTATGAGAAAAGAAAAGAAAAGAAAAGGAAAAATAGAAATAGAACTGAAATAAGTTAAAAGGAATGATAGAAATTGGTAGAGAACTATTCAAACTTCAATTTGAAATTAGGTATATGTTTCACAGATGTGTATGGATCTTTACAGTAAATAATACAGTGTGACAAAAGTTTTAGTATAGACAGGTATGTACACGTGTACGTTATCGTACTTTAAGAGAAAACACTTAAGATTTCTTGATAGTTGTGTACATGTACAACAATTCTCTTACATGCATGACAGGTATTTTTGTCAAAAATAATCTCAAATCCATAATGTTGATTTTACACATATAGACCACAAAAGGAAAAAAGATCATATCAAAATCACCCATGGATTTTTTCACTTTTCATATATTTATGACATTACAATTATAAAAATATTTTATTTTGACACAAATACGAAAAAGAAAAGAAAAAAGGTCACTTGGTTTTGTGCAAAAGAACTTAGTGTATGGTTACAATGATTACAATTATGTATACATATCAATATCAAAGGAGATTTTGTTTATGTATTTATTTATTTCCAGATTCAAGTGAAAAATACTGTGTATCCCCTGAAACCAGTTGTTTTCATGTTCAATCATCTAATACAGATTGGGCAATTTGTACCAATATGACACTAAACAATAAAATACCCAAACAATTTAACAAACCTAAATATCGGTTTTAAAAAAAATAAATATTGCACTCTCTTCCAGTGCATGAGAAAGTATAAAGTCTGATAACCAGTAATGTGATTTATTTTTATCTTAATTATTCACTACAGAAGACTATTTTGCATGTCTTCAACATCCATTTTTTATTTTTTATTTTTTCCTCCCATGGACATATACCATGATATCTACATTCCCATGCCTCTCAAATCCAATAAGAATAACCAAAAATTTCAGAATTAAAAGTTGATTTTATGAGCAACATGGCATACTTTCCTTACCAGTGCTACATTATATATATATATATATATATATATATATTATTGTGCGATATTTGGATCATTCCAAATGATTGAAAGCACCATTCAGCAACTTAAGTGTCATCTTTTCTTTGACAACACATCAAGTTCCTAAAAACGTACACTTCTACAAACCACAGTTTTTTTTTCTAAATTTAAATTTAAAATTTAAAATAAAAGAAACTGATACCACAAATAAAAATAATGTCATCTATGCAAAGCTGTGACAAGATATGTCGGCAGGATCGTCGACGGTGCATCTTACTTGTAAGTCCTCAACAGCAACGTCGTGGGAAGATCTGCACCGATGGAAGCACGTTGGGCAACGAAGGGCATCGGCATGTCTCTCTCCCTCTGTTGTTGCGAGGCACCTCGGCAGGGCTGGATTAGGGTTTGTGGGAGAGAGACAGACACACACACTCGTAACGGTGTTTTTGCATTGCATTTGGCAATGGAAGCATTGGCATTGCGAGGCGGCGGCATGAAGCCCATTGGAAGCATTGGCATTGCAGAGCCAGAGACACAGGCAGGAAGACCTCAACAGGGTGGCCTTCCTCCACACTCGACTCCACTCCCACCAGAACCCCCTCCCGCGTTGTCCAGGATGTTGGACTCCGACATGCGAGGAAGCGTCATGGCCGAGTTGATTGTTGACAAACTGAAGCTTCTCCACTACGAGCAGCAGTTTTGCAGTTCTAGGTCCCCGCCCTGGCCGCGCCTCCACAAGTTCTACTTCGCCCTGCCATCGCTTCACCGTAACGAACAGTTTCTTTATTTCTCGAGCTTGGCCGCGTGGCTTTTCGGACTGCTTGGTTGCCAATTTGCCCCTCCTTCCGAAATTAATGACCCTAATATGACGTGCGCTAAAATAATGATGGAGCTCATGAATTTGGGACTCGCGCCGCCCGGTTGGCTTCCTGCTCGATTGAAGCAGGGATACGGAGACGCTGTCTGTAGCGTATTGGACACCTTGTGCAGTCTGGTTCTCGATGCTATCAAATTCGAGTTCCCGCCCATCGCACACTCGTGCCAGGAAGAGTTGCTCGTGGAGACTGGAGACGACGAGAGCGCATCTGAGCTGTACATTGCAGATGAAGCAAACACCGAAGAGACATATGGTGACGGTGACACGCCACGGATAGTGCATCCGCAGATGCTGAACGATTCAAACACAATACTGGCTGCAAATCTCAATGCGAACAAATGGAAGTTGGACCTCGAGCGGATCGCCCCGCATTTGCGTGTCGCAGTGTCTTCCGATGGGAACGATTGGAGGGCACATTTAGATCGAGCGAAGAAGCTCTACGAGGAGACTTCCTCAAGCTTCACCCGCGGCAAAACAGACTTAAACAGGTTCGAAAAGAATGTGACCTCGTCGCTGGAGAAACTAGAGACCCATGAAAACTTCATTAACCAGCAGTTGGAATCGTTGATATTGGAGTACGTTGCAGTGCAAGGTCAGCTGTCGGGGGTCCAGCAGAAACAGAACCAAAGTGGGGAGACGTTGTCGAGGTTAACGATTGAGCATGCAAAGCTTCTCGAGTCTCTGGAGCAAATAAAACAGAAGATGGTGGACAAAGGCAATGAAATCTCCGACCTCACGCCGCTCCTTCAAATCAAGTCTGCAATGCAGAGGCTCAAGTCGGAGCTACGTGAGATGGAGGTCCAGATCGGCGTGTTGGAGCACTCTCTGGTGCGGGTCAGTCTTCGACAAGCCAAAGGTGGCCTTGATGGTTTGAAAGCATAAATCGCCATCTCCATCGCTGCAACTGCTTCTACAGTGGGATCCTTTGTTTTGTTTGTTTGTGTCTGTGTTTTTTTTTCCTTCACAAACCAAAGCAAAAGGAAATCATGAAGGAGATGGGGTTGCAGGAGGTCTTCTCTCCGTTACAAATACTACAATGCCATGTCATAATTCTTACACTATTAGTGAGTGAGATTGTAAGTAAGTAAGTAAGAAAAAAACACAAACATCAAACTTTGTTTTGTTACTTAATTAATTAAGTGTTCTAGCTTGCTTTGCACATTGTATTCTTATTGCATTTATCAATGTATTTTTCTATACGGTAAAATATGTTGGAAGAAAATTTATACTAACTCTTTTATTTCTCTTAAAAATATTTATAAAACTTCTAAAAATAGCTTTTTAAATTTTAGTTTTTAATTTTTAATTTTTTTTAGTCTTTTAAATTTTATTTTGAATAAAGATCTTTAGCCAAAAAAATAAAGATCTTTAGCCAAAAAAAAAAACATTTAAGTAATTTTATTGGTATGCAAGTATAAAATGGTTCTATAATTTTGATTTTTAATTTTTTAATATATTAATATGATTAAGATTAAAATGAATAAAATAAATCATTTTACCACATTAAAAATTTTATTTTATTCTTTGAAAGTTTTTAAATTTTTATTTATTTTATTTAAAAAAAACATATAGACTATCAAAAACAACATAGATGTAGAAATTATAGATAGACATACTTTAGCTTTTAAAGATATTACTTAGAAGATAATTTTTAAACAAATAGTCTTATACAATTAATAAAAATTTAATTTATTTAATATTATTTAACTTTTATCTAATTTTGTTGTATTAGATCTTTCTATTCTTATAAACATAACTTATACGCAAATTGAATAATCCAATATATTTTAGTTTTTCTTCTTAATTTTTTTATACAATATATATTAAATTGATTATAAGAAAAATAAAAGAATTTTTTCTTTTTCTTTTTTGGATGTAAGAATATATATATATATATATAAACTTTAGTTTTGTAACTTTAGGATTAATTTCTATTAAGTTAGATAATTTTATTTGAATCTATGTATAATATATAGAAAAAATAAATTTAAATACGTATTTAATTAATTTATTAAAAAAATTAATTAAAAAATCTGATATATTTACTACAAAGCTTATCATATTTAAAAAAAAATCACAATCAAACATTAAATTTTACATATATATATATATATATATATATATATATATATATATATATATATTTGATTATTGGATTTAGTAATCACATTGGTCATTAAGAAAAATATAGTCAACTAAATATATTGACTTAATGGCTTAAAGATGTAATTACTTCCATATTAAGAGAATAATTGATTATGAATTATTTATAATATTTCTTTTTTTGATGCAAGATATGAACATTTAAACAAGAAATTTGATAAACCTTTTTTTTTTTCAAGAAAATATATAATATCAAATATGAATTGTTACAAAAACATGTTTCAATATACTTGGCAATGATTTAAGACTTGTACAAACATGAATTATTTAAGATTCTTGTGATTGGTATAAAACTTAATTGGATAAAAAGTACCTTTTAGATAGTGAAGTTATTTTAAGAGTAAATTCATAATAAGAAGTTTCTTGTTGTAAATCTTATAATTAATTTGAATTATTAAGAATTTTCTTAAATGAAAGATAATATTATAAAGTTTATTATCTATATCCATCTATAATAAGATTACAATTAATGCAAATTTTAATAAATTTATTTAAAAAATAATGGTTTAAAAAAATTTAAGTGATATAATATAGGAACTAAGATAAAAATTATTTTTAAACCTTAAAATATTGCTTCTATATTTTCATTCTACTTTATTTTATCTTTAGAAGTTAATTGTTTAAATAAAGTAATAACTTAAGAATTTTTAAATAGATATTTGGTAATAGTTTCTAAATTTTTTAAAAAATTAGACATCACATGTAGTTCTTTAAGTTGCCTAATCAATAATAGTTTATATCTTCTTAAAATCAATTTGCAAATTATCATTTAAAAGAATATAAATTAAAAATCTATTTATATTTTAAAATTTTAATATATATATATATATATATATATATATTTATCTTTTTATGTTGTCTTATATTTCTAATTATGTATAATATTAAAAAAATATTTTATTTATATTTTTTCATATTCTTGGAGTTTATATAAGAATATTGTTCAAATAATATACTATAAAATTATCTAAAAATTCAAAAAATACATCACTCATCAAATATTAGAAAGTAATTAGAATATTTTTAAGTTTAAAAGATATAATATTATATTACAAATAACTACACCTAATTTAGAATATAATCTTTTACTTATTCTTTTTTAATACATACAAATTTATAGGTTATTAATAGGTTTTTAAAATATAGATATTTAGCTTGTAAAATACAAGAACTTAAAAAATCTAAATATGTAAGATGTATATTAGAGAAAGATGACCATATATATATATATATATAAGAAATTAAAATGATTATTGTTAAAGACAATGAGATTATCGATACTTGAAACTAGATTAGAAGTAAGAAAGGAATTGACAAGAGTGAAGATGACCTCATTCTTGCTTTTGTATATACTATCTAGTAAGAAACCATGTAGCAATGTCATCTAGGCTACATGACACATGTCTAATTTGTACGATAAGTTTTGTGCTATATGGCCAATTTATTTGCTAAGCTTTGATGCTATCAATCACCTACAAATATATATAAAGTCAAATCCATATTTATAAGATATTAATAATTTAACTTACTTTTATGCACATCTATTTTTTTTATCTAAGTAAATATATTAGTTATTATTAATGTCTATAATGTTGCCCTCTCTTTTAAACAAGAAATTCAAAAGTAGTTGTACAATTTCTTTATAAGTTTATGAATTCTAAAATCTATTGAATATTGTTATCAACAAACTTTGTTCTTTGTTTTATATGAAGGTGATTGATAAGTCCCTTCAATCATTGATAATATTCCATATTAAGACAAAAATACGACCTAATTATTTGATAATTATTTAGGACTTTATGACTACCTTCAAAAATCACATTTTACATTGCGTTAGGTGTAGTACCTTCTTTTAACAATATTAGTAAGTATTAATAGTCTCTTTTAAGATCATGATACTATACATACTATATTTTATAATTCATTCAAAAAACAACATGTCTTTCTTAAGGATCTAAATTACAATAGCAATGCCATCCTCATTGATATAATTTAAGTGCTTGATTTGAAAATTCTTCAAATGTCAACTCTTAAAATGTATGCATTGGCAATTGATTCTCCATATATGTAAAGAAGTTCTATAAGTTAATTCTTGAACTTCTTCTTCATTTATTTATACTATTTTATTATTGATGGTTAGTTCTTATTTTTGATAGATATTATTAATGAAAACCAAAGACAAGTTGTAATATATTTCTCAAAATTTTCACATAGTTTTTATGTGCATTTAGTAAGATCATATCTATACTAATGTTCAAGATATTTTAATTTATTTTGGTGCTACCTTGAATTTAAGACTTTTTTAATTTTAAATTATTGATTGTTATTAATTTCTATAAATAGAGATTTTAATTATCCTTTTCTTGGCATATCTACTGTCTTATAAGATTTAAAAAGAGAAATATGAAAATAAGATGAATTTTCATCAAGTTGAAAATCTTTAGAATAAATCTTCAAGATTATCAAATTTTAAAAAATTAAAATTATAAAATTATAGATTGGAAACCTTAAGTGCAACTAGAATATTTCATAGTCATAATAAGCCCCATCCTAATCTTGCAAGGACTGGAGAATTTTTTCCATTTCAACTTCACTCAACATACAAAATAAACCATTGTAAATAATAAAATTATTTTTATAAGGTAATCTTTATGAAAGTATAAAATATTAATTTTGAGTCTAGATAGAATATACAGCAAAATCTACCATACATTTTTTTTGAATTCTCCACTAATCATACTTTTAGAATTTTATAAGACTCATCTAATACTCAATTCCAAGGTCTTTTAGATGCACTAAGGTATTCCTATTAAGCTTACTTCAATTCTTAATAAATCTTTCTCAACTACCATGTTCTTGCATAATTTTAAATCTTCATATCTGAATCTTATTTACATCAAGTTTTCTTTTGAATAGAAGAATTCTAAGAATAGAGTCCATGGGCTCTTTTTACAAATCAAACCTTCATCACTACAGAGTAGCATATAAATGAATTTGAACTCATATTTCAATCAACCACTAGCTCTGATCATGTAGAGTGTCACTTCTTGGCAGTGTATTGATGCATGATTGAACAAACATAATTCTCTCCATTCACTACTTTCGTAGTTCAACGTTAAGAATACTCTAGGAAAAATCCTGCATAGGTCCTACTCAAGCATAGCATTTGCATTATCAACAAATATCACTCAAGAGTAAAATAACATAAATGACAAGAGTCAAGAATTTTTTATAGAATAAAATATAAATTCTACATACAAAAATATTCTTTAAGCTGGTACCTTGTACTTCAAGGGACATTGTCTATTCTAAAATCAATCCATTTGCTAATTTTTAAAGCCTGATAGATCAGAGCTTTTGCATTACAATGTCTGGATTATTCATTGATTTTTTTTTTTTTTTTTATCACTTAAGTACTGTAATCGTCGTTTGACTCGGACTCAAAACACCAAGATATTTGATCAGTATAGGTGGGTTCGATCTCGGGGAAAGACTCGTTGTATGAATTGGATATATTATGTCACAATTGATTATGTATTAATTATCTAAAACTTCCAAAGTTCTCTTCCTCATCTCAATTCAATCCTTTTACAATCTCTACAATCGTTCACTGCCCTGCAGCTACTAAATATCACTGACATTCCTGACATCTACAGGATGCTTAATCTCTTTCCACAGTACTTCAATTCTCAATTCCTTTACTTTTACTCAATCTTCCAGTGCTACTAACACAATGCAATAATCTCTATTATCACAATCACACTTTCTTTCTCTAAATTAATTAATTCAAATTCATAATTTTCAATATCTCAATCACAGTTTCAGCAATCCTTTTTTTAAATCCAATACTAAAGAAAAACACAAAAGCAAAGAAAACAAAAGGGTAACTCCAAGCTTTACCCTGGCTCACGACTATCACAGTCTGGCCTCCATTCCTTCTTCTTCAACCTCTTTATCCTACCAAAATATGAATTGTCATTCAGCAGATTCCACAGGTTGTGAAACTTTGGCTTCTTAACCGCATATGTTCCTAACTTCCTACTATTAACAACTAATTGAACTAACCATTCATCTAAATCCCAACATTACTACTATTTAATCGATAACGAACAAGAAAAGTCATTTATACATTCTACATAGCCCCACTCCTTACTGTGCAGCGTCCTCGTAAACCACCTCGTATTATGTTTTACAATATCACCACATCATTGGCTTCCTCCAATGTCTGAACCTCTGGTCCGCCTTGGTCCGTTTCATCATTTCCATAAGTGAGATTGGTTTCGACTTCTTGAGCTTCTTCTCCAACTTCCTCTCCCAACTGCTCTCCGTTCAATAAAGCTGTCAAGTCCTCGTTAAGTGCTCCCAATTCCCGAACCTGAGACTCCAAAAGCGCAATTTGGGTGTCTCGCTCTTTCAGCTGCTCCTCCAGGGCATGCACCTGTTTCTCTAATTCCCGTAAAGATGTACTTGCTGGATTGACCTCTCCTTGCTGCGTGGTAACTGTAATCATTTCTGCCTCCAATTCGGCAATCCTTCTCTTCAATTGCTCGTTCTCTGTCTTCGAGCTCTCCGATTGTCTCTGAAAATCGTCCTCCAATTTGGATCTCCCGGCTTCCAATTCCGCCACCCTATTCTTCTCCTCCTGGTATTGGTTCCGCAACTCCATATACTCCTGCTTGGTAAGCTCCATCAGACTCTTTGCCAACTTGTTCTCCTTGGCCCATTCCGCTTGGGTCTCCTTGAATTGGTGCTCTAATCTTGAATATTTGAAAGCGTCCGTTACTGAAGCACGTTGTAAATCCCCAATCTTCTTCTTCTGATCTTCAATGATCTTGTCCTTCTCCTCCAGTACCTGTCTAAGGCTCAACTCATTGTCCATTTTCTCAACGGCCATCTGTAATTGAGTAATTTGTGCCGAGATTAACTCCTTGAGTTCCCTTGCCTGCTGGCCAGCTCTCGATAAACCTACCCGTTGATAATACTCTACCAGTACTAGTGGAGTGACGGCCATATTAGTACTAGGACGACCCAATTCTCTAGATGACGAGCTAACATTGGTCCGTTCGTAATTTCTAGCTTGGCTGCACTCTGCTATCGCCGCTTTCTCGACTTGTTTTGATGGCAATGGCGTTGACTCTACTCTTGTCTCTGTTGCTACAGCGTGTAGTCTCTCCACCATTGAAGGTTGCTTCAGTTGATATCTAATTGCTTCACACACGTAGTTGGAGCATAACATCGTGGTAACCTTCTCTGTTCTTCTTTTCACCTCCAATTTCGCATGGATTCTGGTCGCAACATATGCTGCCCAGTTGAAGACCATCTCCTCCAGTGTCGCAATTGCTGAAAACAATAACCTCCTTGCCATATACGTCGAATGTCGGTTCAGCCCTATTCGCTTCTGCACAAATCGCATCTATTTTCCCAGCTCCGACATAAGCGCATCCACTGTCTTCCACCCTTGATTTTTCTCAAACGCTTCGTTTCTCGACTTGAAGTACTTGCTTGGAACAAAATCAGACTCCAAGTCTCCCGATACTGATAGCTCACGCATGAGAAGATATAGAACCTTGTTCAACGTCACCTCATCTATACCAATAATTCTCCCATGAACCACACTGGACCCGTCTTCCGGATCATAATTCGTCACATATTCCGTTAACAATGCTATATCTATTAGTGGTAGCCTCTGCGAAAACTTCAGAATCCCATACATTTGTGCCGTACGAAACTCTCTCTGTCTCTTTTGCGACCAAAAAATGTCCATAGCGACCGGCTCTATGCTGGTCACTATCACGCACTCCATTGGTGGTAATGCTCCCTTCGTCTTGACATTACGTTGTCACTCCTCTCTCATAGCTGTCCTCTTCTTACGCTCAATCACCATCTTCGCTACTCACGATAATCCTCTAAAACTTGTGCTTAGCAACGTGAATCAAGAAATTGTAATGTAAACAATGCCAGCCAAGAGCCCCACTCCTAACTTCTACCCTGGTTCTCCTCCTGATATGACTTAACCTAGCAGGCCTATAACAACCTATCCTATTAGTGTCTTCCTGACGGCTCACCTTCACTCAACCCGTCCATAATCTCATCATCACACGCTCTTCCCTTCCCATCACAACTCTTGCGCTGTCACTTCAATACTAAATTGGCTTTATCTCTCTCCCCCCCCCACCGATATAAAACCCGTCCCGGATTTATGTAGTATACAGACGTAGCCGATTCCCATTTATACGCGTGGTAAATTTAGCACCCATAAAGTCTTCCAATTGGACTGAGCCATTGGGAAAACCCTCAATGACTCTATACGGCCCATGCCACCGAATATGAAATTTTCCTGGAAATTTTTTAAAATGACTGTCATAAAGGAGTACCAAATCATTGGGTATAAAAAATTTTAGTTTTAATTTACTATCATAATAACTTTTTCGTCGCCTTTGAGTGGCCTCCTGTCTGAATAGGGCATTGGTTTGAGTTTCATCCAACTGCTCCAATTGTGCGAAACGAACTTGTAACGACTCCGTATCCCCTAATCGTTCCTCCAGTGCAATGTGCAAACTTTGAACTTCGAATTCGATAGGTAATATTGCTTCCTGACCATAAACTAATTGAAAGGGTGTGACATTAGTCGTAACTTTATATGCAGTACGGTATGCCCACAAAGCGGCAAACAATTTAGTGTCCCAATCCGTGCCTGCACCAGATATTGTCTTGGTGATAATTGTACATAATATGCCGTTGGTCTTTTTTGTTTGGCCATTTGCTCTGGGATGATACGGTGTCGTCTTGTGGTATTTAATCTCATATTTAGCAGTCAATGCTTCAATTGTACTATTAATGAAATGGGTTCCTCGATCACTGACCAATTCTTTTGGACAGCCAAACCGTGTAATAATATTTTCATATAAGAATGTGACTACACCACTAGCACTATCAGATTTTGTTGCCTTCGCTTCGGCCCATTTGGTAACATAGTCCGTGGCAACCAATATATACCATTTTTGTCCATGGCGAGAAGTAGGTGCAATTGGGCCCACGAAATCAATACCCCATTTTTCAAAAGGTACCTGTGCCAGAATTGGAACTAACGGCATCGCGGATGTACCCGTAGGACGACCAATTCGCTGGCACGGGTCACAACGACGTGCAAACTGGTGAGCATCCACAAACCTTGTCGGCCACCAATATCCCGCCTGTAAAACTTTGCGTGCTGTGCTGTCGCCTGCAAAATGTCTCCCACAACTATCCAAATGACATTCTTCCAATATAGTGAGTGCTTCATTTTGATAAATGCAACGGTGTCGTGTTGTAACACGAGTATACAGTGAAAATAAAAAGAAAGGGGAATTTTATTAATATTCTGTTACCTCGAATATTGAGAGCATCAACCAACTCCATTACAAATACTGAGTGGTCAGGTTCAGTCACTCCGTTACAGTCAGCCGGGGCATACTGAAATGCTCCGTTCGATTCTAATAACGGGAGTCAGCAGGAAGAGAAGGACCAATTCACACGACGGGTTCGAGGAGCCAATTGGATCCAATTTTGATAATCCAATCCGGGTCCTCTTATCCAATATGAGACCTGAATTGGCCGGTCAACCCAATGCAGTCTAATTACGAGAAATCCAGGTCTTACTACGGGTCTTAGCCAATCTGACGCGAGGACCAATTAAACCCAATTACGGGAACATCCAGGTTACTATGGGCATCTTTCCCAATATAGGACCTGAATTGGTCGGGCGACTCAATGTGGTCCCGATTACGGGGTTCGATTCTGTTTCAGGCTGTCTTGTTCTCTGTGCCGTTTCAGGGAACGTTGTTTTCGGTAAATGGATTTCTTAAAGGTAAAAACGGAGGAGAAAGTTTGATGGCGAGAGCCAATTTCGGATCCAAGCTTGAGGTGGGAGCCAATTCCGGATCTAAGACGGAAGATTGAAGAAATTCAGAGGATAAGGTTAGGGGGGAATCGGGGGGGAGAGGGTTTTTTTCAAGCTTTTGCAAGGTTACTAGTTCGGGTTTTCATTGGGGGTTTTTTTTGAAGATCAAGGGAATTAGAGAGAGGAGCTTCATGCTTCGGGTTGGGGAAGGAAAGACATAGAATTTGGATTTTTCTTCTTCATAGAGTTTTGGGACGACTGAGGCAATCGCTGCTGAAGTCAGTGTTGTAATGGTGAATCGAGATTTTTAAATGAAGTGGGTTTGAATACTCTTGACTGTTTTGTAAAATCGAGTTACGTCTGTGATTGAAGGATTAAAGGGGTGTCTATAGGATTGAGTATGCGGAGTGAATGAAATTTATTGGGTTAATCTAACAGGACAGTCAGTGGATACAAGATCGTAAGTACAAAGGGGTATTGAAGATTAACAGTTTGGGTTATTCGGAGTTCTCTGTAACGTCTAGAGACCTATCGAATGGGAAAAAAAAAAAAAAAAAAAAAAACTTCGACAAGCAGTCGAAGAGCATCCGTATAGATTTACGGTACATTGTTGCAGTCGTTTATATTCCAGCAGTCAAAAACTGATAGACTGCTTGACTATCGGCGAATCTCCATACTACCTTCTACAGCCAGACGCCCGGCGCGTTCTCGAGCAGGAAAGCACGTAATACGACAAAAGTGGTGAACTCGACGTGAAAGCTTGAGGTAGAAGGTATTGGATTTCGGTTGATTTTATCTTTATTTTTTATGGAAAACGAAAATAAAAATTTTGAAGGATTTTTGGGAGAAATTTCTGGTGGGGAGTCTTCTAAAGGACAAGGTATGCACATGGATCCGTCTATTGCTAGTTTGTTTCAAGCCTTCTCATTGTCAATACAGCAACAGCAAAGCAATGATCGAAAGGAAGCTTTGGCAACCAAAGCATTGCAAGCAGTGGTCAATAAAATTGATCAATTTGATGGGAGGAATATTTCAAGGTATTTAAGATGTTATGTTCGTGAAATGGAATTAAATCGGGTTTCTGAGAAGAAAATGGTTGCACTATTTGGACTTGCCACGATACCGGAGATAAGGGACCACACTACATCGATTACGGATCGTTGTGGCAATTCATGGGAGGATTTTTCACATGCATTGAAAGACGAATATTTCTTGGAAGATGCTGATCGCGTTACTAAGAAGCTGTTTCTGGGATGGATTGAACGGCCCAATAAGAATTTGCAAGCAACAGAGCTACTAAGGGAATTTGAGAGGCAGTACTCTCAATTATCGAAGGTAGAAAAATTGACATTGGAGCCGAACAAAGTTGATCTATTTCTTCAAGCTGCTGATGGAGAATTGCAAGAGAAATTAGAACCCCTTCTTGAAGACAAAGAAGAAGATGAAGGATTGACAACGAAGTGAAAGAACGTTGAAGATGCGGTGGGGTTGCTTACAAAAAAAGAAAGGAGGAAGGATAGGAGTAATATTCCGAAAACAGTACAAGCACCCAAAGCTCCAGTACGTACTACACCACCGACAATGCCTACAGTTCAACCTTCGACATCCTTGTCAAAGAAAACAGATATGGGTATGGAAGAAATTATATGAGGAATGCGAGATCTTCAAATCAAATTGGCAAGACTTGAAGAGAATACTTCTATAAACAATTCGAAGAATGTTTCAAAACAAGGATATGTACAAAGATGCATTTGGTGTGATGATGCTTCACACACTAGAAAAGATTGCAATGAATTTAATAATATGTTACGGCAGGGAATTATTTGCTGGAAAGATGGGAAGATAGCATTGAAAGATAGGGAGGATCTTCTTCAAACCAATTTTGGCAAGGGAGGAATGAGAGCATTGGTTCAAGATTACTTAAAAGGGCATGAAACAGTAGCACGAGAAAGTGCAAGTTATGGTGCTAGAGTAGATGATGAAATTGGTGGAAGTACGGAAACTAATGAGTTTTGGGCTTCTGCCGTTTCTACAATGCAAGAAGGGAAATTACCTCGAGAAGCGTTATTGAGAACTGCAGCTACAATACGAGGAAGAACAGGTTGGGAGGATCCTGTTGAGTCTCTTTCAGTTCATGCATATATTGCTAAGAGCCAACATGAAGCTTTGATGGAAGAAAAAAGACGAGGAAATTTTGATGATACTAGAGAAGGAAATTCTTTTAAGAGGCAAACTCGAGGAGACAAGGCTCGGGAGGCAGCTTCACAAGAATTGCATGTAAAGGATACCTCAGCATCATTGGGAGAAAAAACAACGGAGACAAAAGATAAGGGCAAATCAATTGCTTATAAGCTACTTTCTGATATTGAAGCGGCAACAAATTTGAAAGGGGTGTTGGAAGAACGTATATTAAACGCTAAGGTGGAATTCACATTGAAAGAAGTCTTGGAAATTGCAAAGAAGGAGTTTCATGATGTTATCATTGACAGCATTAAGCGAAAGAGGCAATTAATGAGCAAAACTAGAATGAGTCATGCTATTGACGCAAGAATATGTAGAGATGAAGAAGAGGTTGATATTGGTTACAAGCAACCAACAAATGAAAAGAATGGGTATAATCAGCGAGTACATTTCAAAGATTCTAGTGACAAGGAAATGGAAACTTTGTGCCATTATACTCGAAAGCATTGGACAAGGGCAACTACTGAGGTATTGGTGAAGGTAGGAGATATAGAAGAACCAATAGTTGCTTTGGTGGACCATGGTTCTGAAATAAATCTCATGTCTAAAGATCTTTATAAGAAGCAAAAATGGCCAATTGATATGGAACATGGATGGGCAATATGAGCAGCTAATAACACACGAGGCGAATTATATGGAGCTTGTCCAGATGTCAAAATTCGGATTGGGGATGTTGCGACGGAGCAACATTTCTTCGTTCAAGATACAACGTCTTATCCGTTGATTGTAGGACAACCTTATATCACGGCAACACGGATGGAAACAAAGATACTTGACGATGGTTCTGCTTATGCAAGGGTACGGAGCGAAGATGGGAGAAAAGCTGTACAATTTCTAACAGTACCTCCTAACCATGAACGGAATCGAGATAGGTTGAGGGAGAAACCATTGCCAAAGATTGTTGAAGGATTTAAGGATTTTGGGGAGGTACCACTGTAAAGCGAGATTATGGAGGTACAAAAGAGGAGGTACTCTCACGAGATGAAGGTGCCTTTGATGCGAGTTTTATTGGTATATTGGAGAATGGAAATATTATGTATAAGAAAGTTGATGATTTTAAAAGAAAAGAAAGAAAAAGATTATATGATATTGAAGGACAGTTACACAAGATAGGTACATTGCAAGATGATGAGAGGATTTTGGGTGTTTATGAAGAAAATGGGTTGGAAGATTTATTGGAATTGATTACATCTATTGGGTTAGGGGATAATGATAAGATTGTTGAGATTCATTCGAGAGAGGTTTATACCATGCTTGAATCTTTTCAAGCACCAGAAGTCACAGTAGAGACGAGATATAAAACGACAGATAAGAAGGTAAAGCCTGTTGCCGGACCATTACCAGAGGATTCTAAAGAACAAATGGGAGAAGCATCAAAAGAAGCAAGTTTAAGAGATCCAATGAGTATTGGACATCAGTTTACTGAAGAGACTTTTGAAGAATTGAAGATTCGTTCTGATGGTTCTTTATTGTCGGAGGAAATTACTTGCTTCAAAAAGATGTTGGCTAAACAAGGTAGATCGTTTGCCTTCGAATCTCATGAAATTGGGTGTGTGGATCCAAATATTGTAACACCTATGGCTATCTTCACTCTACCGCATGTACCTTGGAATCTAAGACCGATTCCAGTACCGAGGGCACATTCACCTAAATTGGTCGAACGATTGAAAGAAAAGATAAAGATGAAAATATTAGAACCTTCATTTGTGCCGTATTCTAGTCGATGGTTTACGGTACCTAAGAAGAATGGGTCACTACGGTTTATTGAAGATATGCAGCCGGTGTCGTATTACGTGCTTTCTTGCTCGAGAACGCGCCGGGCGTCTGGCTGTAGAAGGTAGTATGGAGATTCGCCGATAGTCAAGCAGTCTATCAGTTTTTGACTGCTGGAATATAAATGACTGCAACAATGTACCGTAAATCTATATGGATGCTCTTCGACTGCTTGTCGAAGTCTTTTTTTTTTTTTTTTTTTTTTTTCCCATTCGATAGGTCTCTAGACGTTACAGAGAACTCCGAACAACCCAAACTGTTAATCTTCAATACCCCTTTGTACTTACGATCTTGTATCCACTGACTGTACTGTTAGATTAACCCAATAAATTTCATTCACTCCGCATATTCAATCCTATAGACACTCCTTTAATCCTTCAATCACAGACGTAACTCGATTTTACAAAACAGTCAAGAGTATTCAAACCCACTTTATTTAAAAATCCCGATTCACCATTACAACACTGACTTCAGCCGCGATTGCCTTAATCTTCCCAAAACTCTATGAAGAAGAAAAATCCAAATTCTATGTCTTTCCTTCCCCGACCCGAAGCATGAAGCTCCTCTCTCTAATTCCCTTGATCTTCAAAAAAACCCCCAATGATACCCGAACTGGTAACCTTGCAGAAGCTTGAAAAAAAAAACTCGCTTCCCCCCCCGATTTCCCTTTTAAAAAAAAAAAAACCCCCCACCACTCCAAAACTATATCCCCCCTAAGCTTATGCTCTGAATTTCTTCAATCTTCCGTCTTAGATCCGGAATTGGCTCCCACCTCAAGCTTGGATCTGAAATTGGCTCTCACCTCAACTTGGATTCGAAATTGGCTCTCGCCGCCAAGCTTTCTCCTCCATTTTTACCTTTAAGAAATCTATTTACTGAAAACAATGTTCCCTGAGACGGCACAGAGAACAAGACAGCCTGAAACAGAATCGAACCCCGTAATCGGGACCACATTGAGTCGCCCGACCAATTCAGGTCCTATATTGGGAAGGATGCCCGTAGTAACCTGGATGTTCCCGTAATTGGGTCCAATTGGTCCTTGCGTCAGATTGGCTAAGACCCGTAGTAAGACCTGGATTTCCCGTAACTAGACTGCATTGGGTTGCCCCACCAATACAGGTCTCATATTGGGTAAGAGGACCCGGATTGGATTATCGAAATTGGATCCAATTGGCTCCTCGAACCCATCATGTGAATTGGTCCTTCTCTTCCTGCTGACTCCCGTTATTGGAATCGAACGGGGCAATCCAATATGCCCCGGCTGACTGTAACGGAGTCACTGAACCTGACCACTCAGTATTTGTACTGGAGTTGGTCGATGCTCCCAATATTCGAGGTAACTGAATATTAATAAAATTCCCCTTTCTTTTTATTTTCACTGTATACTCGTGTTACAACACGACATCCACCCCCTCTGAACCTGTGCATCCTCCGGTATGCACCAATTTACCCAATTGCTGTTTGATTCAGAATATATCCCCTACGTCTTTGTTCAGTTCGTCTTTGTCACCTTCATTATCGATATCACTTTCATCTTCTTGCTGCGGAATCTCTGTATCTTCATTAAGGTCTTCCATATCCATCTCTGCGTGTCTTCGTTTAAATATTTTTACTCTCTTCCCTGCAATTGGTATTTTCAATTTTGTACCATCTAACTCCCGTAATGAGTAAGTCGCATTATCATGAACAGTTGTTATAACATATGGTCCAAACCAATGTTTTGAAAATTTCCGCAAAGTACTATGTTGATTATCCAGACTATTGTCATAAACAAGTACCCAGTCACCTTCCTCGATTGCTTTTGGTCTCAATCGATGTTGCTTATCGAATCGCGCCTTGTTTTGTAACCTTGCTCTTTTTAACCTTTCCAATGCTATCTGGACATCTTCCGTTCTTTGCTCCAATTGTCGAATCCTAATAGCCAGAAGTTCTTCTCTTGTCAATCCATCTTCCCATGGTAGCATACTCCAAGTAAGTACCTTTTCTTCAATCGGCATAATTGGTTTTTGACCTGTCATAAGTTCTACTGGCATATATCCTATCACCGAACTATGTGTTGTTCGATCAGCCCATAATGCAAATGACAAAAGCCGTGGCCACTCTTTAACCTTCCCATTACAAGCTTTAACCAATGCTTTCACAATCGGCGGGTGACCGCGTTCGCTTTTCGCATTCCCTTCCGGATTATAAGCAGTAGTCAGTGATAGTTTAACTCCACATTTTTCAAAGAACTTACGAGCTTCTTGTGCATTTAATTCTCCACGATCTGCAGTGATTTTTCCTACGCACCCGTAATGGCAAATGACATCTTCAAGCAAAAACCTACAAATCCCCTCTGTAGATTTTGTCCTCAATGCTCTTCCTTCTACTTGATTTGATAAATCTTCACGAGCTAAAACCAAATATCTCATCTGTCATAACCCAACCGGCATAATAACCAAATCAACAACCCATTTAAAATGAATAGCCAGAGGATACGTAGGATGAAGACCATCTCGATGTCGGATATTAGAATACGATTGACAGATTTCACATGACTCTACAAATGAGAGCACATCTCGATACATATTTTTCCACCAATATCGTTCCTTGAGTTTAGCAAAAGTAGCCCAGATTCCTCTATGCCCTGCCCATAAACTATCATGAAACTCCTTTAATAATTTTAGTTTTTCTTCCCTTTTGCCTATCACTCGTTGTGGCATCCCAATTCCTTTCTTCGGTCTCTTCCATAAGAATCCATCTCGAAGTAAAAATCCATATGCTTTTTTTCTTATTTGTTTGAATTTTTCTGTAGACCAATTTCCCTGCTTAGACAAGGTATTCAAATAATGACCAATATCCAATAATTCTCCTTCATAAGATTCTTCAAGAAATAGCTTGTCTTCTCTGTTGAGATTTGATATTGAATAGAATTTCAATCCGACATCATCAATGTCTTCAACCATTTCGTCCTCCCTCTCGTATCTTGCTCGAGATAGCATGTCTGCTACTAAATTGTCTTTTCCAGTGATATGCTTAAATTCTGGATTTAGTGACTTAATATAAGCAATCCATCTTAACATTGCAATATCTGGCGTTGAACAGTTAATAATCATTCCAAGCAATGGCAAGCAATCTGTTTCAATTACTACTACTGCCCCAATCAAATAGTCCTTTTCAGCTTTCATAGCCGAAACGACTCCCCAAAGTTCTCTTTTGACTTGCGAATATGCACGCTGACGAATACTTAAAACTTTAGCCTCAAATCGAACTGCAAATCTACTCCCATTCGAATCATCTTGACCCACAGCCCATCCAACGGCAATTGGACTAGCGTCTACAGTAAGAATCACTGGTCTATTGTACTTATAATCAACCTTCCTCAATATTGGAGGTGACATCAATAATTTCTTCAATCTTTGCATTGCCTGAATATGCCTTTCTTTCCATTCAAATCGGTAACCCTTGCGTAACAGTTCATATAATGGATCCACTATGTGAGAAAAATGAGGGATCTTGATTCGATAAAATACACATGCACCCAAAAACCTGCGAACCTCTGTTAAAGAACCACAATCCTCTTTCATCCTTCCAATTGCATCAACTTTAGTCGGATCTGGTTTTCTTCCGTAAGATCCGCATAAATGTCCAACAATTACAACCTCTCGCACTCCAAATACGGACTTCATACCCGATAATGTAAGATGAACTTCTCCAAGCCGAGTTAAAATCTTTTTACAATCTTGTATATGATCAACAATATATCTGCGACACCCCCTCGTATCTAAAGTTTCATCCTTGTCTCCTTCTTTGCACCCTTTTATAGGAACATCATCCAGAAAAGGCATAGTCTTTTCCGGGATAAAATCTCTCAATACCTTATTCATCCCATTCATCATATGCGCAACTGAGTTGGTCGCGCCTTGAGGAAGAGTGCACATTCTAACCAATCCAAGCGGTGTCCTCATCGTTGTCATATCTCTACTTCCTTCGGCAAGTTGAAATTGATCATAACTTGAATACAAATCACCCATTGAATAGATCGCCTTTCCAGCAAACGCCTCAGCAAATTCATCCACAATAGGTCCAATTCCTGCATTCCTGACAGTTACAGCATTCACCGGTTGCATATCTTGAATAAACCGCAGTGACCCATTCTTCTTAGGTACCGTAAACCATCGACTAGAATGCTGCGCAAATGAAGGTTCTAATATTTTCATCTTCATCTTTTCTTTCAATAGTTCCACCAATTTAGATAAATGTGCCCTCGGTACTGGAATCGGCCTTAGATTCCAAGGTACATGCGGTACAATGAAGATAACCATAGGTGTTATAATATTTGGATCCACACACCCAATTTCATGAGATTCGAAGGCAAACGATCTACCTTGTTTAGCCAACATCTTTTTGAAGCAAGTAATTTCCTCTGACAATAAAGAACCATCAGAACCAATCTTCAATTCTTCAAAAGTCTCTTCAGTAAACTGATGTCCAATACTCATTGGATCTCTTAAACTTGTTTCTTTTGATGCTTCTCCCATTTGTTCTTTAGAATCCTCTGGTAATGGTCCGGCAACAGGCTTTACCTTCTTATCTGTCGTTTTATATCTCGTCTCTACTGTGACTTCTGGTGCTTGAAAAGATTCAAGCATGGTATAAACCTCTCTCGAATGAATATCAACAATCTTATCATTATCCCCTAACCCAATAGATGTAATCAATTCCAATGAATCTTCCAGCCCATTTTCTTCATAAACACCCAAAATCCTCTCATCATCTTGCAATGTACCTATCTTGCGTAACTGTCCTTTAATATCATATAATCTTTTTCTTTCTTTTCTTTTAAAATCATCAACTTTCTTATACATAATATTTCCATTCTCCAATATACCAATAAAACTCGCATCAAAGGCACCTTCATCTCGTGAGAGTACCTCCTCTTTTGTACCTCCATAATCTCGCTTTACAGTGGTACCTCCCCAAAATCCTTAAATCCTTCAACAATCTTTGGCAATGGTTTCTCCCTCAACCTATCTCGATTCCGTTCATGGTTAGGAGGTACTGTTAGAAATTGTACAGCTTTCCTCCCATCTTCGTTCCGTACCCTTGCATAAGCAGAACCATCGTCAAGTACCTTTGTTTCCATCCATATTGCCGTGATATAAGGTTGTCCTACAATCAACGGATAAGACGTTGTATCTTGAACGAAGAAATGTTGCTCCGTAGCAACATCCCCAATCCGAATTTTGACATCTGGACAAGCTCCATATAATTCGCCTCGTGTGTTATTAGCTGCTCGTATTGCCCATCCATGTTCCATATCAATTGGCCATTTTTGCTTCTTATAAAGATCTTTAGACATGAGATTTATTTCAGAACCATGGTCCACCAAAGCAACTATTGGTTCTTCTATATCTCCTACCTTCACCAATACCTCAGTAGTTGCCCTTGCCCAATGCTTTCGAGTATAATGGCACAAAGTTTCCATTCCCTTGTCACTAGAATCTTCGAAACGTACTCGCTGATTATACCCATTCTTTTCATTTGTTGGTTGCTTGTAACCAATATCAACCTCTTCTTCATCTCTACATATTCTTGCGTCAATAGCATGACTCATTCTAGTTTTGCTCATTAATTGCCTCTTTCGCTTAATGCTGTCAATGATAACATCATGAAACTCCTTCTTTGTAATTTCCAAGACTTCTTTCAATGTGAATTCCACCTTAGCGTTTAATATACGTTCTTCCAACACCCCTTTCAAATTTGTTGCCGCTTCAATGTCAGAAAGTAGCTTATAAGCAATTGATTTGCCCTTATCTTTTGTCTCCGTTGTTTTTTCTCCCAATGATGCTGAGGTATCCTTTACATGCAATTCTTGTGAAGCTGCCTCCCGAGCCTTGTCTCCTCGAGTTTGCCTCTTAAAAGAATTTCCTTCTCTAGTATCATCAAAATTTCCTCGTCTTTTTTCTTCTATCAAAGCTTCATGTTGGCTCTTAGCAATATATGCATGAACTGAAAGAGACTCAACAGGATCCTCCCAACCTGTTCTTCCTCGTATTGTAGCTGCAATTCTCAATAACGCTTCTCGAGGTAATTTCCCTTCTTGCATTGTAGAAACGGCAGAAGCCCAAAACTCATTAGTTTCCGTACTTCCACCAATTTCATCATCTACTCTAGCACCATAACTTGCACTTTCTCGTGCTACTGTTTCATGCCCTTTTAAGTAATCTTGAACCAATGCTCTCATTCCTCCCTTGCCAAAATTGGTTTGAAGAAGATCCTCCCTATCTTTCAATGCTATCTTCCCATCTTTCCAGCAAATAATTCCCTGCCGTAACATATTATTAAATTCATTGCAATCTTTTCTAGTGTGTGAAGCATCATCACACCAAATGCATCTTTGTACATATCCTTGTTTTGAAACATTCTTCGAATTGTTTATAGAAGTATTCTCTTCAAGTCTTGCCAATTTGATTTGAAGATCTCGCATTCCTCATATAATTTCTTCCATACCCATATCTGTTTTCTTTGACAAGGATGTCGAAGGTTGAACTGTAGGCATTGTCGGTGGTGTAGTACGTACTGGAGCTTTGGGTGCTTGTACTGTTTTCGGAATATTACTCCTATCCTTCCTCCTTTCTTTTTTTGTAAGCAACCCCACCGCATCTTCAACGTTCTTTCACTTCGTTGTCAATCCTTCATCTTCTTCTTTGTCTTCAAGAAGGGGTTCTAATTTCTCTTGCAATTCTCCATCAGCAGCTTGAAGAAATAGATCAACTTTGTTCGGCTCCAATGTCAATTTTTCTACCTTCGATAATTGAGAGTACTGCCTCTCAAATTCCCTTAGTAGCTCTGTTGCTTGCAAATTCTTATTGGGCCGTTCAATCCATCCCAGAAACAGCTTCTTAGTAACGCGATCAGCATCTTCCAAGAAATATTCGTCTTTCAATGCATGTGAAAAATCCTCCCATGAATTGCCACAACGATCCGTAATCGATGTAGTGTGGTCCCTTATCTCCGGTATCGTGGCAAGTCCAAATAGTGCAACCATTTTCTTCTCAGAAACCCGATTTAATTCCATTTCACGAACATAACATCTTAAATACCTTGAAATATTCCTCCCATCAAATTGATCAATTTTATTGACCACTGCTTGCAATGCTTTGGTTGCCAAAGCTTCCTTTCGATCATTGCTTTGCTGTTGCTGTATTGACAATGAGAAGGCTTGAAACAAACTAGCAATAGACGGATCCATGTGCATACCTTGTCCTTTAGAAGACTCCCCACCAGAAATTTCTCCCAAAAATCCTTCAAAATTTTTATTTTCGTTTTTCATAAAAAATAAAGATAAAATCAACCGAAATCCAATACCTTCTACCTCAAGCTTTCACGTCGAGTTCACCACTTTTGTCGTATTACGTGCTTTCCTGCTCGAGAACGCGCCGGGCGTCTGGCTGTAGAAGGTAGTATGGAGATTCGCCGATAGTCAAGCAGTCTATCAGTTTTTGACTGCTGGAATATAAACGACTGCAACAATGTACCGTAAATCTATACGGATGCTCTTCGACTGCTTGTGGAAGTTTTTTTTTTTTTTTTTTTTTTTTCCCATTCGATAGGTCTCTAGACGTTACAGAGAACTCCGAATAACCCAAACTGTTAATCTTCAATACCCCTTTGTACTTACGATCTTGTATCCACTGACTGTCCTGTTAGATTAACCCAATAAATTTCATTCACTCCGCATACTCAATCCTATAGACACCCCTTTAATCCTTCAATCACAAACGTAACTCGATTTTACAAAACAGTCAAGAGTATTCAAACCCACTTCATTTAAAAATCTCGATTCACCATTACAACACTGACTTCAGCAGCGATTGCCTCAGTCGTCCCAAAACTCTATGAAGAAGAAAAATCCAAATTTTATGTCTTTCCTTCCCCGACCCGAAGCATGAAGCTCCTCTCTCTAATTCCCTTGATCTTCAAAAAAAACCCCCAATGAAACCCGAACTGGTAACCTTGCAGAAGCTTGAAAAAAAAAACTCGCTTCCCCCCCCGATTTCCCCTTTAAAAAAAAAAAAACCCCCCACCACTCCAAAACTATATCCCCCCTAACCTTATCCTTTGAATTTCTTCAATCTTCCGTCTTAGATCCGGAATTGGCTCCCACTTCAAGCTTGGATCCGAAATTGGCTCTCACCTCAACTTGGATTCGAAATTGGCTCTCTCCGCCAAGCTTTCTCCTCCGTTTTTACCTTTAAGAAATCCATTTACCGAAAACAATGTTCCCTGAGACGGCACAGAGAACAAGACAGCCTGAAACAGAATCGAACCCCGTAATTGGGACCACATTGAGTCGCCCGACCAATTCAGGTCCTATATTGGGAAGGATGCCCGTAGTAACCTGGATGTTCCCGTAATTGGGTCCAATTGGTCCTCGCGTCAGATTGGCTAAGACCCGTAGTAAGACCTGGATTTCCCGTAACTAGACTGCATTGGGTTGCCCCACCAATACAGGTCTCATATTGGATAAGAGGACCCGGATTGGATTATCGAAATTGGATCCAATTGGCTCCTCGAACCCATCGTGTGAATTGGTCCTTCTCTTCCTGCTGACTCCCGTTATTGGAATCGAATGGGGCATTCCAGTATGCCCCGGCTGACTGTAACGGAGTCACTGAACCTGACCACTCAGTATTTGTACTGGAGTTGGTCGATGCTCCCAATATTCGAGGTAACTGAATATTAATAAAATTCCCCTTTGTTTTTATTTTCACTGTATATTCGTGTTACAACACGACACCGGTGAATGCTGTAACTGTCAGGAATGCAGGAATTGGACCTATTGTGGATGAATTTGTTGAGGCGTTTGCTGAAAGGGCAATCTATTCAATGGGTGATTTGTATTCAGGTTATGATCAATTTCAACTTGCCGAAGGAAGTAGAGATATGACAACGATGAGGACACCGCTTGGATTGGTTAGAATGTGCACTCTTCCTCAAGGCGCGACCAACTCAGTTGCGCATATGATGAATGGGATGAATAAGGTATTAAGAGATTTTATTCCGGAAAAGACTATGCCTTTTCTGGATGATGTTCCTATAAAAGGGTGCAGAGAAGGAGACAAGGATGAAACTTTAGTTACGAGGGGGTGTCGCAGATATGTTGTTGATCATATACAAGATTGTAAAAAGATTTTAACTCGGCTTGGAGAAGTTCATCTTACATTATCGGGTATGAAGTCCGTATTTGGAGTACGAGAAGTTGTAATTGTTGGACATTTATGCGGATCTTACGGAAGAAAACCAGATCCGACTAAAGTTGATGCAATTGGAAGGATGAAAGAGGATTGTGGTTCTTTAACAGAGGTTCGCAGATTTTTGGGTGCATGTGTATTTTATCGAATTTGGATCCCTCATTTTTCTCACATAGCGGATCCATTATATGAACTGTTACGCAAGGGTTACCGATTTGAATGGAAAGAAAGGCATATTCAGGCAATGCAAAGATTGAAGAAATTATTGATGTCACCTCCAATATTGAGGAAGGTTGATTATAAGTGCAATAGACCAGTGATTCTTACTGTAGACGCTAGTCCAATTGCCGTTGGATGGGCTGTGGGTCAAGATGATTCGAATGGGAGTAGATTTGCAGTTCGATTTGAGGCTAAAGTTTTAAGTATTCGTCAGCGTGCATATTCGCAAGTCAAAAGAGAACTTTGGGGAGTCGTTTCGGCTATGAAAGTTGAAAAGGACTATTTGATTGGGACAGTAGTAGTAATTGAAACAGATTGCTTGCCATTGCTTGGAATGATTATTAACTGTTCAACGCCAGATATTGCAATGTTAAGATGGATTGCTTATATTAAGTCACTAAATCCAGAATTTAAGCATATCACTGGAAAAGACAATTTAGTAGCAGACATGCTATCTCGAGCAAGATACGAGAGGGAGGACGAAATGGTTGAAGACATTGATGATGTCGGATTGAAATTCTATTCAATATCAAATCTCAACAGAGAAGACAAGCTATTTCTTGAAGAATCTTATGAAGGAGAATTATTGGATATTGGTCATTATTTGAATACCTTGTCTAAGCAGGGAAATTGGTCTACAGAAAAATTCAAACAAATAAGAAAAAAAGCATATGGATTTTTACTTCGAGATGGATTCTTATGGAAGAGACCGAAGAAAGGAATTGGGATGCCACAACGAGTGATAGGCAAAAGGGAAGAAAAACTAAAATTATTAAAGGAGTTTCATGATAGTTTATGGGCAGGGCATAGAGGAATCTGGGCTACTTTTGCTAAACTCAAGGAACGATATTGGTGGAAAAATATGTATCGAGATGTGCTCTCATTTGTAGAGTCATGTGAAATCTGTCAATCGTATTCTAATATCCGACATCGAGATGGTCTTCATCCTACGTATCCTCTGGCTATTCATTTTAAATGGGTTGTTGATTTGGTTATTATGCCGGTTGGGTTATGACAGATGAGATATTTGGTTTTAGCTCGTGAAGATTTATCAAATCAAGTAGAAGGAAGAGCATTGAGGACAAAATCTACAGAGGGGATTTGTAGGTTTTTGCTTGAAGATGTCATTTGCCATTACGGGTGCGTAGGAAAAATCACTGCAGATCGTGGAGAATTAAATGCACAAGAAGCTCGTAAGTTCTTTGAAAAATGTGGAGTTAAACTATCACTGACTACTGCTTATAATCCGGAAGGGAATGCGAAAAGCGAACGCGGTCACCCGCCGATTGTGAAAGCATTGGTTAAAGCTTGTAATGGGAAGGTTAAAGAGTGGCCACGGCTTTTGTCATTTGCATTATGGGCTGATCGAACAACACATAGTTCGGTGATAGGATATATGCCAGTAGAACTTATGACAGGTCAAAAACCAATTATGGCGATTGAAGAAAAGGTACTTACTTGGAGTATGCTACCATGGGAAGATGGATTGACAAGAGAAGAACTTCTGGCTATTAGGATTCGACAATTGGAGCAAAGAACGGAAGATGTCCAGATAGCATTGGAAAGGTTAAAAAGAGCAAGGTTACAAAACAAGGCGCGATTCGATAAGCAACATTGATTGAGACCAAAAGCAATCGAGGAAGGTGATTGGGTACTTGTTTATGACAATAGTCTGGATAATCAACATAGTACTTTGCGGAAATTTTCAAAACGTTGGTTTGGACCATATGTTATAACAACTGTTCATGATAATGCGACTTACTCATTACGGGAGTTAGATGGTACAAAATTGAAAATACCAATTGCAGGGAAGAGAGTAAAAATATTTAAACGAAGACACGCAGAGATGAATATGGAAGACCTTAATGAAGGTACAGAGCTTCCGCAGCAAGAAGATGAAAGTGATATGGATAATGAAGGTGATGAAGACGAACTGGACAAAGACGTAGGGGATATATTCTGAATCAAACAACAATTGGGTAAATTGGTGCATACCGGAGGATGCACAGGTTCAGAGGGGGTGGATGTCGTATTGTAACACGAGTATATAGTGAAAATAAAAAGAAAGGAGAATTTTATTAATATTCTGTTACCTCGAATATTGGGAGCATCAACCAACTCCAATACAAATACTGAGTGGTCAGGTTCAGTCACTCCGTTACAGTCAGCCGGGGCATACTGAAATGCTCCGTTCGCTTCCAATAACGGGAGTCAGCAGGAAGAGAAGGACCAATTTACACGACGGGTTCTAGGAGCCAATTGGATCCAATTTCGATAATCCAATCCGGGTCCTCTTATCCAATATGAGACCTGAATTGGCCGGTCAACCCAATGCAGTCTAATTACGAGAAATCCAGGTCTTACTATGGGTCTTAGCCAATCTGACGCGAGGACCAATTTGACCCAATTACGGGAACATCCAAGTTACTACGGGCATCTTTCCCAATATAGGACCTGAATTGGTCAGGCGACTCAATGTGGTCCCGATTACGGGGTTCGATTCTGTTTCAGGCTGTCTTGTTCTCTGTGCCGTTTCAGGGAACGTTGTTTTCGGTAAATGGATTTCTTAAAGGTTAAAACGGAGGAGAAAGCTTGACGGCGAGAGCCAATTTTGGATCCAAGCTTGAGGTGGGAGCCAATTCCGGATCTAAGACGGAAGATTGAAGAAATTCAGAGGATAAGGTTAGGGGGGAATCGGGGGGGAGAGGGTTTTTTTCAAGCTTTTGTAAGGTTACTAGTTCGGGTTTTCATTGGAGTTTTTTTGGAAGATCAAGGAAATTAGAGAGAGGAGCTTCATGCTTCGGGTCGGGGAAGGAAAGACATAGAATTTGGATTTTTCTTCTTCGTAGAGTTTTGGGACGACTGAGGCAATCGCTGCTGAAGTCAGTGTTGTAATGGTGAATCGAGATTTTTAAATGAAGTGGGTTTGAATACTCTTGACTGTTTTGTAAAATCGAGTTACGTCTGTGATTGAAGGATTAAAGGGGTGTCTATAGGATTGAGTATGCGGAGTGAATGAAATTTATTGGGTTAATCTAACAAGACAGTCAGTGGATACAAGATCGTAAGTACAAAGGGGTATTGAAGATTAACAGTTTGGATTGTTCGGGGTTCTCTGTAACGTCTAGAGACCTACCGGCTGGGGCAAAAAAAAAGGACTTCGACAAGCAGTCGAAGGGCATCAGTAAAGATTTACGGTGTATTCTTGCAGTCGTTTATATTTCAGCAGTAAAAACTGATAGACTGCTTGACTATCGGCGGATCTCCATACTACCTTCTACAGCCAGACGCCCGGCGCGTTCTCGAGCAGGAAAGCACGTAATACGACAACGGCGTAAAATTCTGTCTTTCCCTTGTTTATATAAAGTTTCTCCAATCATAGTATAAGGTGCGCTTTTCAAAACCAATCTTCTCTTAAGCTTCTCCGTAAAATGAAAAGGAAAAGTTTGAAAAGTCAAATACTATATCAATTCGCTATATTCCGGCATAATTAGGTCGACAAGAAATAACTCAGCGTCAGGTAATACATCAGGAATGGGTTCATTTCCCAATATATTGGACAGTCGCGATAGATGGTCCGCATTGGCATGCGACTTCCCCGGCCGTACATTAATAGTAAAATCAAATTCTTGTAAAAGCAATACCCATCTTGTGATGCGGCCACTCAACTGGGGCTTGTTAATCATATATTTTAAAGCGTCATGATCCACGTGGAAGACAAATTTATATCCAAGAAGATAATGCCGAAACTTTTGGACAAAATAAATCATTCCCAAAGCCTCTCGCTCAGTTGTAGTGTAATTCCGTTCGGCAGCCACCAACTGACGGCTTGCATAATAAATAGGATGATCGTGGCTCTTGACATCCTTCTGGCTCAATACTGAACCAATCGCAACATTAGAGGCATCAACATAAACCTCAAAAGATTTTGTCCAATAAGGGGCAACCAATATTGGTGCAGAAACCAATTTTTGTTTTAATGTTTCAAACACAACTGTACATTCCTTGGTCCAAATTGGTTCGAGACTGTCTAATAGTTGCTTTTTCAACAAATTTATCAATGGAATACAGATAACAGCAAATAGATAAATAAAACGTCAATAATAGCTAACATGCCCAATAAAGGTGCGAACACCTGTCACTGTATCGGTTATTTGGAGTTCTAGTATAATTTTTATTTTATCCAGATCGGTGGCGATACTTATTTCCGATACGATATGATCTAATAATTTTCCTGAGGGTACCCCAAATTTACATTTTTCTGAATTCAAAGAAATTCCAAATTGAGCACATTTACCTAAGCACCGGCCCAATTTGTCTAAGTGTTCTTCTCTGATGCTGAATGTGCAGAAATCATCTAAAAAGATTTCCATTGAAACCCGTAGCTCATCTTGGAATGCTTGCATCATCACCCTCTGAAATATAGCTGGCGCATTACAAAGTCCGAAAGGCATGACCTTATAAGCAAAAGTTCCCCAATCCGTAGTAAACGTAGTCTTTAATTGATCATCCTTTGCAATTTGTAGCTGATTATATCCGGAAAAACCATCAAGAAACGAATAACATTCGTGGCCTGCTACTGCGTCTAAGATACTATCCGTAAATGGTAAAGGAAAGTGATCCTTCTTTGTAGCAGCATTCAACTTTCGAAAATCTTGGCAAATTCGGACTTTCCCGTTCTTCTTGGGAACCATAACTATCGGCGAAACCCATTCACTATGTGGTACAAGATATATAAATCCCACCTCCAGAAGCTTATCCAATTCCTCCTTTACCATCAACGAATATTTAGGATTCAGTCAATGTTGCCTTTGTCGTACTGGTGTAGCCGTGTCCTCCAATTTTATTCGATGCTCACAAACTTCAGCTGGAATATCCTTCAAATCTTTATAAGACCAAGCAAAAGCTGATTTATGTTTTATAAAATAATATGTCCAAAGCTCTTTAGTTTTACCCGTTATACCATCATAAATTTGAATCAATTTGGGATTATCCTTTGTGCCTAGATTTATTGATTGACACTTTGGTCTATTAAGAGCTTCAGCAGTAATCTTCTGCTCTGTTTTGGGATCTTTCATAAACTCCAAGAAATTGGAGCTTTCCAATTCGGGATCTATAGCACCAACTTGATTAATATCTCTTCGCTGCATCCAGTGTGCAATCATATGATCTGAATCATCAATAACGTCTGGAGGAACAAAATATTCTCCTGGTCCTCCACAATGGTAAATATTCCTATTTTGTACTGCAACTTCTCGTGCCTCGACAACCTTTGATTTTGAAACAACCAGTTCTTCTTCCGTATACTCCTGTTCGCAGTCCGATGTATATTCTAGACTAGTAATTTGAGTTTCTCCGTGATACTGGACAGGATACATTTGGAGCACTATTTTATCCTTACCCTTTCCAATTGTTAGCGTTCCACGACCCCAATCGTTCCGAACTTCAGCTTGATATAGCCACGATCGACCCAACAAAATTGGATATGACAATACTGTGCTTTGCAATCGGAATACAATATAATCAATTGTGTATGTAATCCCCACAACAACTGTATCAATTCCTCGTAAAGTATCCATAGGTCGGACTCGACTTGAATCTGCCATTCGCAAAACAACCGTAGTTGGCATTAATTGGTCCAATCCCAATTCTTCCATTGTATCCACATTCATGAGGTTAACGCTAGCCTTGCCATCCACTTGTACACCCTGAACTAATACTCCATCAATTGATACATCAATAGTCGACGCGCCTGGATCCGGATTCAAACTTACTTCACGAATTTTTTTTTGACGAGTTCTTTGTCGAATCAAAGAAGAGTTTAAGGTGTTACGACATTCTGGTGCTACTGCCAATAATTGCTTTATTGTGATTGTTGGTTGAATTGAACCTAAATCCTTCAGAATATCATAGGGTTCCATATTGGTCATGATTCCCAATGTCTTTTTTTTCTTACGGATTTCGGATCCCGGTCCCCGTATATTGGTACTTCTAATATCAGGAATTGGTACTTCCTCGATTTCTGGTTGCAACTGCTCCTTGAAAATTATATCCTTTAACTGGTACGACTGTCCATCGTATTGGTGTAATATTGGTACTTGTGAAATTGGTGGACGTACCAATATATTGGTCGAATTGGGTTGTGACGGTGACGCTTCGTCCAATAATGGATCAGATTTTGGTATTGGTCTGTTGACCGGGGCTGGTATCGATTTCTCCAATATTTGAATTGGTTCTTTGTTTTTTTGCTGATTTCTTGTCAATACTGCGTGAATCGCTTCCACCCGATGTACCGGTGATTCTTGTGGTTTGTTTGTTTCTTCTATAATTTGCACTGTTGATGTCATGTGCTGGTCTCTACTATTTGGATTAAAAGGCACATTACATTGGTAGTAGTAATGACCAGATTGCTTACAATTTGTGCAAAGAGGTGCGTATTCTTCGACAAATCTTGGGTTGTTGCAATCACTTGCATAATGACCCAATTGGCGGCATCGAAAACAACGAACTGGTTTTCTTCCTGTTCCGTCAGGTACATTGGGAGTCTCCGTCGGGACATACCTTCCAGGTCGGTTCCATGTTGGTGCAGTAAAGGATCCAGGTTGACTAGTTGTCGCCATTGCTGAATTGGTCTATTGTATTGGCATCGATGGTTGATTTCCCATTTGATTTTGGCCACCATTCTGCATATTGGTCCCGTAGGGCTGATTATAGTTAGGATTTTGGAAATTTCCGAAACCACGATTCACTCTATTATTTCTATTTCCATTCCATCTACCCGTATTTCTTGTTTGCACTTGATTTACATTCCATACAGTTGGTTGTATCATTGTTTGTTGTCTTGGTAAGTACCAACAATTGGCAGTGTTATGCTTTCCTCCATAATACATACACTGTCCCATCTTCTGATGAGGCGAGGGGCATTCCGTATCAAAGTGTCCATGCCCTTTACAGTTGTTACACCATATATTAGGTCTCATATTAGAAGGTTTATGCCTTTTCTCTTTATCTTTAGTCATATGCACGGCTAGTTCTTCCATTTTCTTCGTTAGATTTAACAATAGAGCTTCGTTAGAATCGTTAATTGTTGCATTCATTGGTACTTCACGTTGTCGATATGCCATCGGCGAAGGATAAGTTGCCACGGGTGGTATCGCCTGCAAAGGAGTGGCATTAACTACTCCCTGAGAATTGGGATTTTCCATACTAAGCGCAATCATTCGTGGGTAGCTCCCTATCATCATATTGGTCATTGGAACTTGATTTCCTATACTAGGAATCATTATGGTTCCCACCATCAACAGTTGATCATAATGGCACTCCTCCCACACCTTTGTACATGCTAAGGAGGCAGCTACCGTAACTGGTTGAGACTCCTTAACAAACATCTTCAATTCTGGGGGATGCAACCCATTCACTATTATTGACAATATAAACGCGTCTGGCATTTGATTGTTTGGCCATTTACGTAATATATCTACAACTCGGCCATAATACGACTGCACCGATTCTCCCACAAACATTTTACTCTTCAACAAATTTTCTCGAAGACGATCTTCGAATCCTATTGGTCAAAAATGAGTTAAGAAAGTATTTTTCAATGCTTCCCAATTAGGAAATTGTCCCACTGGTTGTCAAATATACCATTCAAACGCTGTATCCTTTAAAGTCACTGGCAGCCATCGCAGCCAGACATCTTCAGTTTTGCCATTATTGGCTATACACGCTGTCAAAAATTGGGACAGGTGTTGATGGAGATCAGAACCTGGCCATCCATTGAACGTGGGTAATGGAGCCACGCTAGTGGTGCGATCTCCAATTGCTCCCACCTATACCGCTATTGGCACTGCGGGTGCTTCTTCTGCCATTGGTGCTTGCGCTGGTCTTCTTGCTATATTAATATGAATTCTTCTTTTTGTTCTAATTTGATATTTGCTCACTCTTCTTTCTTGTAAACTATCGCTATTATTCAATTCTTCTATACTTAAACTTCTTATAATTACTGAACTTGACTCTGATGCTTTGTTACTCGCGATATCTCCTACAAGCACTTGCGGTAATTTCTCCAATGGTATATAATGGTGCAATATTGCACTTCTTTCAGAACTTGGATATGCTCAAATACTCGCACATGCATGCAACCACGGCTTTATCCAACTCCATCGATGTTTCTTACGTTGAATCCCTTCTTGTTGTTGTCGTAATAAATTTTAGAAATAAAATCGCTCCTGTCTTTCCTTTACTTGTTGATTCCTTCTGTGATTATCATAGTCGTAATCACCGCTCATACTCCTTCGATCTCGTCTTTTGTACCATCAATTCTTTAACATTTCATACTGTTGTCAATCCCCGACAGCGGTGCCAAAAATGTAATCGTCATTTGACTCGGACTCAAAACACCAAGATATTTGATCAATATAGGTGGGTTCGATCTCGGGGAAAGACTCGTTGTATGAATTGGATATATTATGTCACAATTGATTATGTATTAATTATCTAAAACTTCCAAAGTTCTCTTCCTCATCTCAATTCAATCCCTTCACAATCTCTACAATCATTCATTGCCCTGCAGCTACTAAATATCATTGACATTCCTGACATCTACAGGATGCTTAATCTCTTTCCACAGTACTTCAATTCTCAATTCCTTTACTTTTACTCAATCTTCCAATGCTACTAACACAATGCAATAATCTCTATTATCACAATCATACTTTCTTTCTCCAAATTAATTAATTCGAATTCATAATTTTCAATATTTCAATCACAGTTTCAGCAATCCTTTTCTTAAATCCAATACTAAAGAAAAACACAAAAGCAAAGAAAACAAAAGGGTAGCTCCAAGCTTTACCCTGGCTCACGACTATCACAGTCTGGCCCCCATTCCTTCTTCCTCAACCTCTTTATCCTACCAAAATATGAATTGTCATTCAGCAGATTCCACAGGTTGTGAAACTTTGGCTTCTTAACCGCATATGTTCCTAACTTCCTACTATTAACAACTAATCGAACTAACCATTCATCTAAATCCCAACATTACTACTATTTAATCGATAACGAACCAGAAAAGTCATTTATACATTCTACAAGTACTTTTAGAAAACTCAACATGCTGCATTCTCCCTTTACTAATCAACAATAATCTTCTACTTACTTACATTTAACCTTGGTAAATCTACTCATCTTATTGTCCATATTCAGGCTAATTTTGTCGAGAGTCAACAATTACAAAACTTCTTCCTTAATTGCTCCTACTAGATCTCAAATGATTTGCCACTACTCTTCATCTGATGTAGCTATTCAATAAGTCAAAAAACTCAATTGGCATCCTAATCATTTTTTTTTACTTAATTGCCTCTAACCTTTTCATACAAACAAGCATTCAAACTTTCTTTAGAGTCAATTCTTAATGTACCTTTCGGTCAGACATTCCATCCTCAACAAGACTCTGAAAGTATCTTAACACAACCTTCTTAAGAGTTGCTGCATATCTAACTTTATGGTGCATTAATCTACTTTGGCCATACACCAAATTTACTTCTAAGCTACTATTGTTGATTTTTTTTAATTATCCAATAGAAATTAGTAAAAACTTACTATTCTTAAACTCTCATCAACCTTCTTTCAATGCTCATAGCTAATCACCATGAGCGGAGCTTATAATAGCCTATTGAATATTCTAAGAAAAATCACTAAATAATCCATCTTTTAGTCTTTGAGTCGTATTTTCATTAAGAGCTAGGCTTGAGCTACGGATTAGTCCAAATTTCATTTTAGAGACATCTATGGAGACTTTTTCCAAACCTTCAATATCTTTCTAATAATATCATAATTTTGACTAAGCTTATTAGTCTCTTAGATTTGCTTGCTAAGTTTTAATTGTAATTTTTTTTTGTTTTTTCTTAAGCACCTCCAATTAAGCTAACTCTTATACATTTACATGTAAAAAACTTCTAACTTCTATAAAACTTTTCTAATATACCATAAATAATTAAAAATATTTTTTAATATTTTTAAAGACTGTACATATCTATTAATTTAAAAATATAAGATAATAAATAGTTATATATCTACCTTCAATATATTGCATAGAATTTTCTAAAATTTCAATAAAATTTCAATTCTTTGGTCTATTATAATATTTTTTTAGCAAACCACAATAATAATAGTTATCATCAAGAAAAAATCTAGCTATTTTAATAAATCATTCTACTATTACAAATATTAAATAATAAAACCTTAAAATTAAAAGATTTATAATCAAATACATAGAAATTGATGAACATAGTAGTTTTAGTATAAGTAATAGTTGAAAAAGTCCATAAGGTCAATGATAAGAGATATTTGACCTTAAAAAAATATCACAAAATTATATAAAATCTTTTATTATTTTCTACATTTAGAACTACTAAAATTTTCTTGAGATTAATTCTAAATTTTAATTATATTAAAAATACTCTCCTATAAAAAAATCATGATAAGCTTCAAGAATATATAATTGTATTGCATCTTTTAGAATATATAAGTATTTTTAAAGATAAAGAAGGTTGTTTTTAAACTCAAATTTAGAAGTATCATGAAACTTAAAAGGATTTTTTTTAATATTAAGTATAAGAAAATTTAAGGATATATTTGAACAAACTTAATTAATTTTTTTGAATCAACTAATATTATTGATTTTATAACTCAAAAATAAAATTACTTTGATTTCAAAAGAATTATATGTTATTCATATTTATTTGCTACTTTTACCTTTGGTGGAAAAAAAAACAATGTCCAAACAAGACATTTGATAAAATTCGGTTTTTTCTTTGCTGATAAGTATTATTAAATACAAATTTGCTTTAAAATTGGTTCAAATGGTGATTTAGTCTTTTCTTAAAGATCAACTAAGCAATTATAAGGACAATACTTTAATAGAATATTTTTATTTTTGATTTTAAAAATATCTTAATACTTCTTGTAATATATTAGAAGATTGTTAAATACCTTTCTATCCTAAAAAATAGATGCTAAATAAATAATAAAGATGAATAATTCTTTTGTAGCTCATATAAATATTATTTCTTTTATAATGAATGATTTTTTTGTTCTAATTGTATAACCTATTAGATGGTTGGAGATGTCTTTAGATATCTTATAAAAAAAAAATTATAAAAGATCTAATTCATTTAAAAATTATATTTTTCTAATAATAATATAATATTATGTAAAATAAAAATATTCAATTTATAACTAGATTTTAAAATTTGATATTTAAAATAATAAAGATTGATTTAAAACTATCTTTGGTCTTTTATCTTCAAATTGATAAACAAATAGAATGTGTGAATCAAGTATTGGAACAATAATTGAGATGTATTATCAATTACCATCAACAAAATTGGACGATTCTTTTATTATTGGTAGAATTTACTCATAATAATATAATACATTTTTCTACTCAAATTTTACTTTTTTATGCTAATAATAATTATCATCTATAATTTGATACTTTTAAATTTTTAAAATTTGATAATCTTGTAATAAAAGATTTAATAAATTATTTCTTAGAGCTACATGCAATCATAAAGGCATAATTAAAGGAAGCTCAAGAACAACAAAAGATCAACAAAGATGTCTATTGCAAAGAACAATCTCAATACCACATTGGAAAGAAGATATAGTTACTTTGTCATAAAGTTTAGATTATTTATCCTTGTGATAAATTAGATTATAATAGATTCAGATAATTTTTTATTTGTAGATAAATCAATTCAATTGTATATTGATGATATCTACCATAGTCTATGAAAATCCATCTTGAGTTCTATATATTTCTTCTTGAACTATACAAGACAATAGATATACTAAAAAAAAGATAGGTGCCATTTCATTCTATATAAGCAGACAATAATCAAGAATTTAAAATAGAAGAGATCTTAGATTTAAGGCGGTGCCAAAATAGGTTAAAACACCTTATATATTAGCATGAATTAAAAGTAATATATTCAATTTCAAGGTAGTAAACAAATATTTTTGTTGGTAGTGATGGTATGAGCTATGTCTTAAGCTTTCAAACAAATTTTTGGCTCAATTTTAAAAAAAAATGTGAGATATTATATTGAAAAGCTACATAAATTTTTTCATAGTGTTTTGGTTTTACTACCTTGAAATTGGATATATTGCTTTTAATTCACTATATTTTCTTCATCTAAATTTTAGATGTATAACATTCTTCCATGAAAATATAGGCCTTAAAATCACCTCTCGAAATGCATCTCTTTATTTCCAAAAGCTCTTATAAACCTCTTTTTATCCTAAAAAGAGTAACAACGTACATTAAATCTACATCTTAACTTCAAAAGACTATATCTTCTGCACTCTAATTCCAAATGTAACAGTTCTTTAAGTAAGATGTAGATCTTAAAATCACCTTTCCAACCCCACCATCTAATCTTTAATAGCTCCCATAGAATTCCTTATATTTTTAAAAGTGTGACAATATGCCTTAAATTTATATTTTAACTTCAAACAACTATATCTCCTTTACATTAATTCCAAATCCCTTCAACTTTGCATGTGACATCTAATCAAAATCCTAAGATTTACAACTATTTATTTATTTTCTCCAAAACACTTCTTCAAAATTTACTCAAATCCTCCAAAATGGTTGTTAAAAGCATGTAGAAAGCTTATCAGATATAACCATTGATCAATGAGAATGAAGACCCCTCTTTCTCTTGCCTTCATCCCTCCAAACCAATCTTTTAGTGGTTTGATTTTTCACCTTTAGGCTCTAAAACTCCTCTCAAGGCTTCAAACTTGATATCTATATCTTATATAATTTCAATGCTATAAAAAAATTAAAATAAAAAATAAAAATAAAGTAATTATTTTTTACATTAATTCTATATAAATTAATCTACTTAGCCATTTTAATACACATTAGGACTTATGAATATATTATGTGTTTTAATTAAATTTTATATAATATAAGCAATTGCAATACAACATTTGGATCTCCCAAATGTGCACATCTTCTATTATATGCCACTTATTATTCTTCTTTCAATCCTTTTAGACTCCTTTAATTCACATATAAGTTCATCAACTTCATGTTTTTGGTCAAAGTGTCAAATCAAGAATTCTTCAAAGTCTTCTATTTTGAATTGTCCATCTCTTCTTCTTTACAACTACTAGATATCTAATAATTGTTCCATCTAATTTATATAAAGAATACAACTTTCACCTTCTTTACAACTACTACATATCTAATAATGGTTATATCTAATTTATATAAGAATTCTTCAAAGTCTTCTATTTTGAATTGTCCATCTCTTCTTCTTTACAACTACTAGATATCTAATAATTGTTTCATCTAATTTATATAAAGAATACAGCTTTCACCTTCTTTACAACTACTACATATCTAATAATGGTTATATCTAATTTATATAAGAATTCTTCAAAGTCTTCTATTTTGAATTGTCCATCTCTTCTTCTTTACAACTATTAGATATCTAATAATTGTTCCATCTAATTTATATAAAGAATACAGCTTTCACCTTTTTTACAACTACTACATATCTAATAATGGTTATATCTAATTTATATAAGAATTCTTCAAAGTCTTCTATTTTGAATTGTCCATCTCTTCTTCTTTACAACTACTAGATATCTAATAATTGTTCCATCTAATTTATATAAAGAATACAGCTTTCACCTTCTTTACAACTACTACATATCTAATAATGGTTATATCTAATTTATATAAGAATTCTTCAAAGTCTTCTATTTTGAATTGTCCATCTCTTCTTCTTTACAACTATTAGATATCTAATAATTGTTCCATCTAATTTATATAAAGAATACAGCTTTCACCTTCTTTACAACTACTACATATCTAATAATGGTTATATCTAATTTATATAAGAATTCTTCAAAGTCTTCTATTTTGAATTGTCCATCTCTTCTTCTTTACAACTATTAGATATCTAATAATTGTTCCATCTAATTTATATAAAGAATACAGCTTTCACCTTCTTTACAACTACTACATATCTAATAATGGTTATATCTAATTTATATAAGGAATACATTGCAATATCATGGACTTTGAGTACTACATATGGTCCAAACCATTTCTTTGAAACTGTTGTGTGCTTATAGAGAATGAAATCTCATCTATGGAAATTTCACCATTGGTGTTTTAAAATGACAAACCTCTACAGCTTCTTAAGTTGTGGGTGGGGGCTCTGAGGCATCGTGAATCAGAACAACACGATAGTGTAATTTAGAGTAAACCAAAAACCGACGTACGGTGTGACAAGGCAGAGGTGTGTGATGGAGAGGGGACATGAAAAGACATGAGGAGCCATAATAAAAACCAGAGACTGATGTCTGATCCCAGGTTCGAACTGGGGACCTCTAGTGTGTGAGACTAGCGTGATGACCATCTGCACCAACCAGACCACGCCGAAGAAAATCATCTCACGTCGCAACGCTAGTCGCGCAGACATAATCAATCGCTCCGAACCCCTACCCCGCCCCCTTCTCATCTCATCTCTCTGCAGCCCCGAATGCCGCACAGCCCCAGCCTCCTCCACGCAACTCAAACCAGGCTGCTGTCCAAGGCAGCGGAGGGGAAGGCGGGGCAAGGCACTGGTGGGTAGACCGGGGATCGCCGCCCCCTCCTCCCTCAAAACCCACTCACCGACTAACCGACGCACAAACAAACAAACAAACAAACGTACCAACAATCTTCTGGCTCGTCGTTGCTCAACCGACACTTGGTCCTCTGGTATCCTCCGCAGCGGAGCACCGCTGACGCTGTGGTTGCGACGTGTACTCCAAATGGAAAACCAGGCCCAGGCCCAGAACCGTCCTTGCTAGCTGCACCCACCTTGTCAGTGCTCCTGGATGACCTCGGGGACGCTCCTCCGCAGAGAACCCCACAACACGGACTCGCCGACACCGCCACCACCGCCATCATCAGCCAATCGCCCCTGGAGCTCCCGATCTACCCACGGATCCGAGTGCACACAAAAACACAACGCTGTCCCATAATGTGGTGCGGCATGGGTTCTTGCTGCTCTCGCCAGGGCTCCGAGCGGGTCATGTGGAGCTGGGTAAAGGTCTCACCACTATCGCATCGTTCATCGTTTGCCACAAAGGCAGGACTTGGGTAGCTGAGGGCGAGAGGGCGCACGTGCTTCCCTGTTGCATACCTAGGCACCAGACACAGACCCGAAGGCGTGGCCTCGGCAATCGTTCAAACCCTCGCAGGCACTTCTACCAACCTCGACCGTGCCTAGAATCCACTCCAATTCAGGATGTGGCTGCCGCAGCGGAGCCTACTTCGCACGGTTCCGGCATCGCTCTGGCCAGGACTTCACCATTGTCACATCTGTCTACCCGGATTCTTTTCAAAATTTATGAGATTTCTTACGAGGCAGTTGTTTTCATATTTTGTTAGGATATTCTGAAATTTTGACGCGGAAAATGTAATTTAATGATTAAGTATCAGGTATTGCTGACATTTTAGAGATCAAAGTAGGTGTGGAAGTCAAAGTAGGTCACATTATAATAAAAAAAAATAGGTACACTACAGGAATGAGACAATTTAAAGTTAATAGAAGTGGAACAATTTAAAGCCAATTGATGATAGTTAAGAATCTAGAATTGCTTAATGTCTACAAGACTACAAGTGGAATATTTACTATTTAGAAATGGACCATAGACTTTGATCCTTTAGCTTTGAATCTTTTATAAAATAAGATTAAGATTCTAAGCCAAGTTATCTTTTTTTTGATGAATTTAAGGATGTAAGTAATACAATGGCTGAGCAATTGAAAGTACTATAAATTGAGAATGACAATATTTTATTAAATTTAGATTCCAAATTGTATATTTTTTAAAATTTTAGAAGAGACTAAGAAGAGCAATAAATTATATTACAAAATAAATAAATAAATAAATAAATAAAAACTTAACTAAAACTATCTACTAATTAAATTTAGATATAATAGGATCACTATAAAATAATAAATCTTCCAAACTAATATTTTTGGCAATCTCAAATTTGAGACTTAATACTAATATAATAAGCTTTTAATTTTAAATTATAATATTATTTCTTGATTCTAATACTAGTATACAAGTATGCATAAAATAATACAGCACAAATAGAGAAAAATAATTCAAGAAAAAAACATGTCTAAAATAGTCTTTTTAATTGACCAATTTGTATTTTTTGAAAGAACTAAAGCCAAACTACATCTTTTTCTCAAGTTTGTTGTTTGATCTTCTCATTGCTATAAAAAAAAACATCTTATATCTATTAAATAAATCTAATGCTTCTTGTGGCTTGATCACTGCCATTTCTTTATTTTTATCTATATTTTTTTCATCGCCTTCATCTCCATCCCTTCTAACCATGTCATACTCTACCATCATGGAGTTTATAATCTTATCACTATCAAGAATATAAGCAATTTTTTTGAGGGTGAACAAGTTTTAGGTATCTATTAGATTAGTATAATGGAATCCTTGGATTTAAGATTGAAGCTCTTATGTCTCTTCAATTGAAGATTCAATAATTATCTTAAGAAGAATAATTCTTACATTTGATGTTTGGATTTGGCAATGATTGAAGTAATTTGAAATAATTTTTTGTTGCCACTTTGATCCATGCTGCAATAGACATAAGCATTATCTAGAGAATATTTATATTTTTTTAATATTTCTATATTTGCTATATTATCTAGGTCTTATGTTATTTTTAAAGTAATAAGAAGCTTTTAATTCAAGCCTTTGTAATAGAACACCTTTATATTCCAAATAATTCTTATATTATATGGTTGGATTTTTGACGTAATATTGGAAGATAAATGATAAATATGGATGTTCAACAATTGTGGCAACAACTTCAAACAAACATGCATAAGGCAATCATTTACAAAGAGAAGAGCTTTTTGTCCTATTATAGAATAGTGAAATCAATTCAATCATTCTGAAAAAATGACTGTTGTCACTTATGCTTTGATATTTGTATGATATTTGTTTTTTGAATGTTCGTACAATTAATATTTTTAAAGAAAAAAGGTTTTTGGAACTTACCTAAAATCTAAAATAATGGCTTATAGAAGCTATTCTTGTTGATGTCTACTATAAGTATCAATTATTTTTAATAAGCTTTGCAATCTATTAATTATGTGATTGCAAGCAATAGGTTGACTTAAAAATAATTAAAAAAAAGATATTTACATCAAAAAAAATTTCAAATTCCACATTGTAAGTCCTATCAATGAACCTATATTATTAGAATTATTTAAAATATAATTTTAGATTTTTTTAGTTTCAAAAGTATTAGGATTAGAGTCTTTTTTTTATTATTTAAGTATTTATTTGAGTTTAAAATATTTTATAAGTTATAAGAGTCTTATTAAAAAAATCATAATAATAGATTGTTAATAAGTCTTTGAGGAAATTATCTTAGTTGATTTAGAGAAATTTCCTCAAAGACTCAATTTAAAGATAATTTAAAGATTTAATTATCTTTAAATTATCTTTAAATTAGGTCTTTGAAGAATTTATATTTAATATTTTTTTAAATTTTGAAAACTAGTTTTTATTTATTGAGACCTATTGTTCTTTATTTTGTGGTTTTGTTGATTCTTAAAATAATATTGAATAGTGTATTTAAGTTCTCTATAGTATAAACACAATTTTTCTTTAAAATGTCAAGAATATTTTTTTTGGTAAGATTTTTGAATCATATTGCATCAATTTACATATCCTCAACTTTAGAATGCATGTATTGAGAAGGTATGGAGGTAGCAAAAAAATTATAAAGATATTGTGGTGTACTTATACAATTTTTAGATCAAAATTCAAAAAATCAATTATAACACTTCACAACAATAGCTCAGCTTAATTTTTTAGGATTAAATAAGTTCAAAATTAATTAATTAATTTTGTATTGCAATCTATAGAAAAATTGGATAAAATTATAACATCGTCATATTTATTATTAATTACTAATCATCAAAATTCTTAATCACATAGTAATATAAAACAATTTCTTCGGCATATAATCCAAATTATGTTGGTTGCAACACAAAACACATCTTTTTCAATAACTTGGTCTCTTTTATTATATCTCTAAATGTAATAAATCATTTATTAATAATATCTACTAAAGTGAATTGGATCTTTTTTGAGAGCAGTAATTTTTATTGTAGTGCAAAATATTTATTAATAAAATAAGTTAAGATTATAGTGCCTAAAATTGATTAATACAAAAAATCATCATTTGAAGTTCTAGAAAATATAAGAAGCTTAAAAAAATATGTGAATCTAGTCATAGCATGAGATCTATATTTGATAGTTTTAATTTAAGTTTAGGATGCTTTGTGCCTTAAATCTACTTGATTTGATGCAATTGTCTTAATTTTTATGACTTTTTTAATAATATAAATATAGATTTTTATAATGGTATATATATATATATATATATTTAAAATTATTCATTTTATTTAAGTTTTAGCCTTAATGAATAGATTATTAAAGACCTAAAAGTTATTGTCATTACTTCAATTATCAAACTCCAATCAAATCATTATTCTAGGTACATTTCAAAGAAAAAATTATTAAATATAATTATTTTAATAAAAAATATATTTTATTGAATTTATTTTTATTTTAAAAAATATTTTTTTAATATTATTATATAATCCATATTAAACTTATTAATAGTTTAAAAAGGTGCCTTCAACTCTCTTTTTCTTACAACATCTGCTACCTCTTTGCTTGTTCATAAAAAAATTCTTGTCAAATGATCCTCCTTGCTTTCTTGTTGAGTGAAGTAATTTAGCCATTTCTTCAACACAATTCTACAAGGATTCACCAATGTTACATGAGCTTAAAAGCCAAAAAACAACAACACCTAAAGGCTACAACATCGGCTATGGATATTCTCTTAGAACTGACATTCTTAAATTAACCAAAGTGAAGGATCATATGTATTCTTTTATTGATAAGCATAGACATAACATTGAAATATCTTAAATCATATCATATCCCTTAACCAACCTATAGACCTTACTTAAACCGCACTTGCACAAATCCAAATCCATATGTTTTTTGTAAAAGATTCTAAATATATTTCAAATCCACCAATGATCAATTAACTTTATAAAGATGAAAGGTTTTTTTTAGCATGATAGAAGTGCATGGTTTTTGTTAAGTTTACTACTCAATTGAGGAATAAAATGCAAAACTTGCTATGATTTTTTTTTATCAATTCAACTACCATGGCAATTCATTTTTAATTTCTTTTTTCTTCTTTTTTCTTCTTTTGGAACACATTAAAATCTTATTTTTCATTTTTTTTTTTTTTTTTTTTTTTTTGTTTCAAAACAACCCAAAATAGCTGAAAAATCTCAAGTTGATGGTTTAAGGTATTTTGACATTAGCTATATTCAAACGGAATACTATTATTTTTAGTTCCAATGATAAATTTATAAGTGAATAGTTACTTCTTGATGTAGATCATTGGATATTAAAAACTAGATGACAGTGAAGAGCTAATTCTAACAATTGGTGATGTTACAATTACCAACAACAGATTGAAGAGCAATAGAAACATAAATCAATCAGTTGAGCTACATGGATTCACTATTCATGGTAGAGGGAGAGATGAGGTATATGGATTTTGCCACCAAAATGTATTTAGTGCCACATATCAAGGTTATATTGTTATAACTAATTATATGTTTTCTTTTGAATAATTTTTTTTTGTTGATAAAATTGTACCAAATTTAACTAAGACTATCTACAATATGAGCCATAGAATGATTCATTTTTTATATTAAAATTAAACGTTTTAAATCTAACCATAGTAGAAATATTTTTTAATATAATTTTATTTATTTTTATCTTACATTCAAAGTCTTCTAATTGATCCAACATCTTTCTGAAAAATAAAAATGTAATTGATATTTTAGTTTTGATTCTAAATGCAATCTCTAAATACTATGTATTTGGGTTCAAAAAAGAAATGAAAATCTTTAACTGACAATAGAATCCATTCGTTTGATCACATCAAATAAAAACCTTAGTAAAAAACAAGCTTTTGTACGTTTGATTTAAAATTTTATTTTTAAACACTTAATCTAAGATGAAGTAAAGTTATATGAAGGTTCATCTTGTACAAAAGTAAAGTACACAACTGTGAGGTGTTAAAAACAGTTGCATATTTCATTCACATGTGATATGGAATTAGAAAGAGAAAACTTCAATATCTATCGTTGATTTGTTCATTTAAGATATCAAAATCATTCAAACATAAAAATCCTACAAAACAGTAATAACACTATATATATATATATATATATATATATAAAATTATGAAACATATCAAGCTTGCACTTTTATTAATTATGTAATGGTGATAATAATTTATTAACCTTGTGTCTTTTAGGTACAGAAAGATATACTGTCGAGACCTCGGCGGGGTGACTGTATCAGCAGGGGTTGCGAATTTTACGGGAGTACTAATTTTGTGCTATTAGCTAACTCAAGTAACGGCTATTGTCCAATACTCCCTCTTATCTAATACATTTAGAAGATGGTAGTACTCCTCCAAACATGTCAAGTATCTTGAGATGGTTGATATGTTTTGGATTAGGACAATGACAATGAGTGAATTGTAACTTTTATAATATTGTTAATTATCTCATGAAGTGATATCAAACAATGATATATTTTCTATGGGAATTAAACTTAGTAGTGTTGACTAAGGCTAAAACACTTTGATTATTACAGTAGATCAAGGTTGGTTGTGATAGATCTTATTAGTTGTTATGAATCAAGTGGCAAAGCTTCACTACTTCAAAGGCAACATTGGCCATGGAAATATTTTTTGATTTGGTGTTTGATAGAACTCATGATGTTTGTCTTATGGATCTCCAATTGATAGCACTATGTGAGAAGAAAAAACAAAAGCCAGATGTGGAGCAACACTTGTCAATGCCTCTTACTTAATTGGCATTAATGAAGCCATAAAGATAGCAAGGGTTATCATCTTATTGATATTCTATATAATAATCAAAAGACTCTTATAAGTATTAAACATTATGTTTAGAAGCTTGAATGTATATTGAATTAGAATTATATATGTATTAAATAAGAACATTAATTGTAAATTACTAATCATATCATGTATAGATACCAACCTAGTTGATGGATCCAATAGCATGTCACGAATTTAGAATACTGACTGGAAACAAGAAGCTCAAGAAGTATTGGCAAGAACTAGATTAATCAGACGAGTACAAGAACAACACTAGAGAGGTGAGCTAGAGCTCCAAGAGGTGTGTTGTCGAGACTGAGGATCCCCTCAGTCTCAGCTCCTATATATACTACAAGCTAAGAAGCTTCTCAAGCAGCTTCCACAAACTACAAAACTTCTCTAGAACTTTCTAAAATCTTCTACAACTTCCTAGTATATGTCCTTGATATTATTCCCTCCTTTAGCTTTGAGGTTTCCGAGAAGCACTCCTATTGTGAGTCGATATCAACGTAAGAAGTTAAAAATTTGTTACATAGTGTCTATAATATACTCCAATTGTCGTTTGCATAGCAAGTACTTCATTGATCCTTGTAACCAACAATAGTATCCTACACCTTCGATTTTTGACTAGGCATGAACTTCCCTGTCTTCATTGTGAAAATGCCCTGTAAACACTCCTTCGAGAAGATCACTGTAAGTAGGTTCTACCTGAAACACAATCACTAGCAACTTGTTACTAGGTATCCTCGATCGTCTTCGTGGTATAGGCGGTTCTTCATCTCGGGGTCGTCTTCATGATATACTCAATTGAGAAGACATAACTCGTATGGTATCTATCTCTTGGCTATCCATATCACACCAAAAAATACAAGCACTAAACATGGAAAAATGGACTTAGGTTACAAATTTATAGTCTCTAACTATATCTTTTAGAGGTTCCTTTTCCTCCTTCTTTATAAGACCAAGGAATAAGAGGCTTCAAGGAGAAGGAACTTCACTGAAAAACTTTCATTGAAAGAGCTTAGATTTCTGAGGATAGCATCGATGAAACTCCTATACCTTTTGCGATGCATTGATAAGATTTTCCATTGATTCCCATGTGCGCTCATTGATATCATAGCCACGCCAATACACTAGGTATTCCAATTTCTCTCCACTTACGCTATGAATCTAGTACCTTTTCTATCTCATATTCCTCGTGGTTCTCAATTTCAATATTAGGTGACAGACATTGCTTTCTTCTAGGAAAAGATGACTCTCGATAATGATCCAACAAAGAAACATGAAAGACTAAGTGTACCTTCATAATAGCCTGTAATCCTAGATGGTACGCCACTGGATTGATTTGCTTCTGGATGATAAATGGTCCCATTCTCCGGTAGTCCAACTTATCACATGGTCACTTGATTTTGATATTCTATTGAAGTAGCCATACTTTATCTCCAATTTTGAAAGTAGGTGTCTGATTCCAAAATTTGTTTGCGCATGCCTTATAAGCTTCTTGGACAGTTTGCAATTGAAGTTTCAACGTAGTTTGAAGCTTCAATAGATGTTTCACAAATCCTTCAGCTGCCGGATTGTTATTGGTTGACGGACTCAACAAATCAAACTTCGGATGATTCCCATAGTTGAAAAAAAATGGTGTTTGTTGAGTCGACACATGAAGGGTGTTGTTATATGCAAACTTAGCTAACAATAGATATGGAGTCCAATTATCTTATTAATAGTTGATGCTGCATCATAAATACTACTCCAAAGTTTGATTCATCCATTCCGTTTGGCCGTCAATTTGAGGATGGAAAGCCAAAGAAAACTTGATATCCACCTTCAATATCTCAAAGAGTGATGTCTAGAACTTTGATACGAATTGGGTTCCTTGATCCGACACGATATCATCTGGTAAACCATGATATCGATACATACTATCAAGAAAGAGCCTTGCTATGTCTTTGATTGACGATGTTTTCTTGCAAGGGACAAAGTATGCCATCTTTGTAAGCTGATTTACGACAACAAAGATGCTGTCAAATGAATTTGATGGCGACAGGTCCATAATGAAGTCCATGGAAACTAAAGACTATGGCCATCGTGGAATAGGCAATGGCTGAAGAAGACCATAAGGATGATGTTGAGGATTCTTGGATCTTCAACAAATGTTATATGAGAGGACAAAATCCTTGACATCCTTCTACATTTTGGGCCACCAAAAATCTCGAGAAATAAGTTTCAAGGTCTTATATAATCCAAAATGTCTAGTAGCTGAAAAGTTGTGTCGAGATTAGAGAACTCGGAGTCATCCTAGTCCTTTTGGAATATACAACTGCTTCTCAAAGTATAAAAGATCTCCTTCTACCTTGAACTTGTCATTATTGATACGTTGCGTGATATTGAGGGCTACAGAATCTCCAATAGTTGCAATACGTACCTGGTTGAGGAAGTCAGCATCAATTGGTACTATAGCAGAATAAAGCCTGAATTGTTCCGACTTCAACAATGTTGTACACTATTGATCAAACGCTGTTTCTCCAACCTTTGGCGCTAGATACGATCTCCTTGATAATGCATCGGATAGTCCTTGTTGCTTCCTAGGTCGATAAGTAATGACAAATTTAAATCTGGATAGCAACATATTTCATCAAGCTTGATGATAATTTAAAATCCGAGTCGATATAAAGTATTTCAAATTCTTGTGATCTGTGTATACGATCATCGGATGCGCAGCTCTTTTGAGAAAGTGACGCCATTTTTAGAAAGAATCCACTATTACAAGAAGTTCTTTATCATGGATCTCATAGTTGATCTCGGCAGCAGAAAACTTTCGAGACTAGAACGCAATCGGATGAAGCTTCTTATTTGCGCCTATAGCAAAATCTGAAGCATCAGTCTCCAAATAGAAGGCCTTTGCAAAGTCCAAATGTACGAAGATTGGAGCCATAGTAAATACCATCTTAAGATCTTGAAATGCTTTTTCCGCTAGAGGTCCCCATTCGAGCTTGTCTTTACATGTCAACCGAGTGAGCGGAGTAGCAACTTGAGAATAATTCTTGATGAAGATCTGATAGAAGTTAGCAAAGCCAAGCAAGCATTGTACATCTCTAATCGTCTTTCAAACTTCACATGATACGATTGCTTCCACCTTCTTAGGATCCATCTTCAAACCTTTCGTAGTTGCAATGAATCCCAAAAATTCCATCTCAGTTTGGTTAAACAAACACTTCTCCAACTTGATGTAAAGTCCTTGCTCGTGGAGTTTTTCAAGGACCAGACGGACATGTTTCTCATGCTCTTCTATGTTTTTGGAAAATATCAACATATCATCTAGATAGATATCAACAAAATCGTCAAGGTGCTCTTGAAAGATGTCATTCATCATGTGTTGAAAGACTACCAGAGCATTGGTAAGACCGAAAGGCATGACATTATATTCAAAATGGCCATACCTTGTATCGAAAGCTATCTTCCATTCGTCTCCTTCCTTGTTTAGTATGAGGTTGTAAGCTCTTTTTAGATCAATCTTTGTAAAGATCCTTGTATGCCCAAGTTGTTCTAGAAGACCTGATATCAAAGGTAATGGATAACGATTCTTCTTTGTCACCTTGTTGAGACCTTGATAATCCACGCACATCTGCAGTGAGTCATCTTTTTTCTTCACAAATAAGATTGGTGCCCCAACTGGCGACTTCAAATGACGAATGAAGTTCTTGGTTAGATTCTTGTCAATGTACTTTTGCAACTCCACTAACTCCTTCTACGACAAATTGTAGATTGGGCCAAAAGGTGGTTGTGCTCCTTCTTGCAAGTCTATGGCACAATCGTATGGTCGATGCTCTGATAGCATGTTGGTATTTTTTTTTTGAAACACGTCTTCAAAATCCTTATATTGCTCCAGTATACTTGCTGTCAAAATCTTCTCTTTGCTAGTTGGAGTTGCATAAATAACAAACGGTGTGCCTTCCTTGGACATTGTTACAAACGCTCTTGCTCCAATAAATAAGGATTTTTTAATTCGGGATCTTTTAACAAACTTACTCTCGGAATGTTCTATAGGAAATATCATCTTTCGTAACCTCCAATTTATGGATGGGTTATGCATTTCTAACCAAAAAAGACCAAAAATAACATGGTTTGATGGATTTCTAATAATATTGAAAATGATATAACTACTATGGTCTTTAAACGTCACCTCAATAGGTTTTGATTCATGGATGACACTACCAAACAATAAAGGTTGTCCATCTATTACTTCTACGTGAACGAGTTTAGGTTTTTGTATTAAAAGAATCTTGTGACGCTTAACAAATTCTTTGTCTAAAAAGTAAGCAGATGCTCCTGAATCTAATAACGCTAAGATTTTTAGTTTCTAAGGGCCAAAAGATAGAAGAATGGTAAAGCAATGGGTAGGCTAAGCGAAAAGAGAGGAACTTGATTGTTGTTGTGGTATTGAATTGTTCAGCCACACAGTTCCTATTGTGGCTAGGCATCCTCATTTTCTTAAATAAACATGGCTCTGGTCTTGACAATGCGTCGATTTTGCTTCTTGGAGTAGTTTTCAGCTATGTGGCCTTCTTCACAGCAATACAAGTATAGTCCTTCCATACGTTACTTTTTTTTCTTCTAGAGTTAGGGATTTGACATGTATCGTGTCAATTTGCATGTCTTCTACCTGTGAATGTAAATTCACGCTACTTGCTAACATAGTTGGAGCGAGGTGAGTCGTATGTTGTCTTCAGTGTTGGTCTTGGTGATGTTAGAACAGGTAATTATCGCACTTTACAACTTGACTAATAGTTTTATTTTTAGCATTTGTGGATCAGAAAGAGATAATAAAAAATCCTTCACGTCATCCCTCAAGCCTTAATAAAATTGATTTATTAATGCTTCCTTGTTCCAATTGATGTCGTATATTAATTATCTAAAATCTGATTCGTAGATTGATGCGGAGCGTGCTCCTTGTCGTAGTGACCGGATCTTTGTTGTAGTCCATCGCGCCTTATCATATTTGCCAAATGTTTTTGCAAAAGCCTCCAAAAAAGTTTCGAAGTTGTTCAAAATTGACGACCCTTTCTCAAACAAAAGAACAAACTATGATAGAACTTGCTCCATGAGCAAAGTTCCAATGAGTCTAACAGGTGACTCCTCCATTGGATAGCGTTCGGGCTGTAAAGCTGTTATCAATCTAATTTGATTGACAAAACCTCAAAACTTGAAAAGCATACCATCAAACTTGTCTGGAAGGCTAATTCGAGGCTCTTTTTGTTGTACGACCAATGGTCATCGTTGAACTAGAAGCAAAGCTACTTCTCTTGGTGCTGAAGCTTGAGGCTAGTGAATCCTCGATTGTGCCATCCCGGATGCTCTATCATCATGAAGTCTTACAATGATCCCTTCAATCTCTATAGTTCTCTGTGATAACGTACTAAGAGCATTCATAATGGCGTCCAATTTCGACTCCAAACTTTCAGTCATACTAATATCTTGACCTCCGACCATTCTAAGAGAAAGAAAGAAATGACTCTACAAGAAGATAGTATTGGTTTAGAGGAGGGTACTCTACAACCTCTAAAACGCCTTAAAACCTTCAAGAAGAGGAATAATCCACTCTCTCCAAGAAAGATAAGACTCCAATATTATAATAGAAGAAATATCAGTTTAGAAGAGGGTAATCCGCAACCTCTAAAATGCCAGTACTTTCAAGTAGAGGGATAATCCCCACCCTAATAAGAAGGAACTAGCTGTGATATGAAAGATGAGTGTAGTCTCGACAAACTATCACGAATCTAAAATACTAACTGAAAACAAAAAGCTGAAGAAGTATTGGCAAGAACTAGATTAATCAGATGAGTAGAAGAACAACACTAGAGAGGTGAGCTAGAGCTCCAAGAGGTGTGTTGTCGAGACTGAGGATCTCCTTAGTCTCAGCTCCTATATATACTACAAGCTAGGAAGCTTCTCAAGCAGCTTTCACAAACTAGGAAGCTTCTCAAACAGCCTCTACAAACTACAAAGCTTCTCTAGAACTTTCTAGAATCTACTACAACTTCCTAGTATATGTCCTTGACATGGCATTTGAATATAAAAATTTGATTCATTTTTCTTTTTTTTTTTGGATGTTTAAGAGCAATTAATACTAATGATCTAAATTTTGAAGGTAATTGGTATTGACATAGATTATGAATTATAAAAGATAAACTTGACCAACTTTTGTTGAATATATGATGTTTGTATAACTTACAATTAGCTTTAGTGCATGTTTTAGATAACTTGCAAGTTTAAGATGTAATAAACTTCTATAAAATAAAAGAAAAGAAACCAAATATAAAGCTTAATTTTGATTATTTTTAATAATAAGAAGTGGCTATTAGTATTGAAGGTATTATTAACATAGAGAGTCAATAATATAAATTTGTTATTCTTACAAAGATAATAGATATTGCCATCATCAACAAAGTTTATAAATCCAAGTGATGTCAATTCTTTTATACCACTTATAAGAAAACTTCTTCAATTCATAGAATGTTTTTTTGAGATGACATACTATAAGATAGAATAAATCTTATTAGTTGATTGTTTATTCTAAGTTACTTAAGAATTTAATCTAACTTGTTATAATAATTATGTGTATTGTAATTTAACATCCAAATATATGAATATTATTAATTTTTTTATTTAAATTTAATTAAAATAAAATTTAATAAAATTCATTCATATAAAATCTTTAATTATTTAGAAGTTTTTATCTACAAATAAAATTTAATTTTTAATAATAATTAATCTTTGAATGACAATTCATCTACAAATGATTATTTATTTTAAAATAATAATTAATCTATAAATAATAATTCATCCATAAATATTAATTCATTATAATCCTAAATACTTATAATGTAACTTCATCCAATCTAAGTTCATCTACTATAGAAATCTTACAAATCACAAAGTTCATAAAAATAAATTATTATTTCTACTTCTAACATTTAGCTCCAACATACAATCAACAACACTAATTTCTTCTGTAGTTCCTTACAAGGAAAGCTTAAAGTGGCAAAGGCTTGGCATTGTTGTTGTTAGAGGCTCTTAATGCATTGTCTTCATTAATACCATTTTTTTTTTTTGGAGGTAGGATTTTACACCATGTCTTTAGGAATGCCTCATCAGTAGCCAATCTAGTGAGTCTCAATAAACATAACATTAATAAAGAAGTATAACAACAACAACAACAACAACAACAACAACAACAACAATAAATTTGATGCTAACCAAAGTCTATCTCAAATCCACTTCTTTTCTTTTGCGACAACTTTTGTCCACTTAGACAATTGTCGATTACTTTGTACCTTGATAATTTATATGAACTAACAACTACTAGTTTAATTCATATCTTTTAGCCAAATCTTGCACTTATCAATTAATGATTGTCTTGGAGCAAATTTTTTTTTTTCTTAAACCATTGAAAAACAATGTCTTTTAGAAGTCTAGCTCTTCAAGAGAATTCAAAGGATTTAAGACAAATAAAAATTAGAAACAAATCAACTACACTCTGATCAATATTTCATTCTATAAAATAAAAAAACATCTCATAGAGCAGTTCATCATACCTTAAATTTGGCAAGAATCAACTTGTTGCAAGATTAATAATCTTTTGATTTAATATCTTAAATTAGAAATAATAATAATAAAAAATAACTATTAATAATTCTTAAAAATAACTAAATATAGCTAATAAAATCCTAAGAGCTTGTAATATTATTAATCAAAAGAAAAAAATTAGAATCATAAATAATAAATTTTTTATTTTTCCTAAGTTTTTTTTAATTGGACCTTCATTATTACATGTAGCTCTGACAAATAATTTGGAAAATCCTTTGTTATAAGACTATTAACTTTTGAAAAGCCAAAAATATCAAATTATAGATGATAACTATAATTAATAGAATACAATATATTCTTCTATTCAATAATAAATTTGTTTATAATAATAATTTATTATAAGCAAACTCTGCTAAAGATAAAAAGAAATATCTAGTCATCTTGTCATTAGTTGATAGTATATCTCAAATATGGTTCCAAAATTTAATTTATCTACTCTGTTTATCCATCAATTTGATGATAAAAAGTCAAGAATAGTTTTATTTCTACCTTTAAAATATTGAATTTTTTTTTTCAAAATCTTGATAAAAATTGAGACCTTCCATATGATATAATATTCTTTAGTAATCTATAATAGCAATAAATATTGTCAAGAAATTTTTTGGGTGTTTCTTCACATGTAATAGATTTTATATATTGTACAAAATATATCATTTTGGTAAAACAATCTATTATCATGAATATATTGTCATAAAAATTTGAAACTAAAAGATTTATCATAAAATCTATAGAAATAGAAGACTATGACTATTCTAGAATAGGTAATGGCCAACAAAGTCTATAAGGTCAAAGACAAGGAATTTTTGGTCTTGAACAAAGGTTACATATTTGTATAATTTTTTTAATTAATTTTTATATTTAAAGCCACTAGAAGTATTTGAATATTAGCTCCAAAGTTTTATTATATATAAAATATTCGACTACTAGAAAGTTGTGACGAACTTAAATAAAACATAATTGTGCTTTACCTTTTAGAATATATAAACAACTTTCAAAATAGAATAGATTATTTTTGAATTTGAAGTTAAAAATATCATAATATTTAGAAGAATTATTCTTAATATTATAAATAAGAATACTAGAGAGCATACTTGATTGAATTTACTTGAGAAAGTTTGAATCAATAGTCAATGTAAATCTTGAAATCAAATCTTGATAAAGACATGCTCCAACATGCTTAATGATGATTCAAATATATGTTAATATAAAATATTTGAGATTCTTATAATCTAAATATACAATGATTAGATTAAAAGCACCTTTTAGATTATGATGCCATTCTTAAAATAAATTCACAATTATTTGAAGTTATTTATTGTGGATTTTGTAGTTGATATTCATTGCTAAATATTTTTTGGAATAAAAAGCTATTTGATAGAGTTTATCATATATTTCTATTTGTGATAATATTTCTCTTAAAGAAAAGTTTGATGTATTTGTTTCTATATAGAATATCTTGGAGAAGTTGATGTAATATAAGATTAGTGTAGAAATAAAAGCTATCTTTAATGTTTTAAAAGATGTTTCAATTTCTTTGCTTCATTAAAGTTTGTCTTTATATATAAGATGTGTAAAAAGAGCCTTAACTTGAAAAAAGTTTTTGATGAAGATCCAATAATAATTGACAAAATTCAAAAAAATTAGATATCTCTTATTATTTTTGAAGCTTTGTAATCTATACTAGTATGGACTTTCTTAGGATCTATTATAAGACCATCATTTAAAATGATTTATTCTAAGAAGTTAACTTGAATAATATGAAATGTACACTTTTTCAACTTGGTATATAATTTTGCATCTTTAAATTTTATAATTCACAATAAATTTGAAGTTTATATTTTTTTATATTTTTAAAGAAGATTAGAATGCCACTCAGATAAAAAAATAATAAAATCATCAAGTAACTCTTCAAAAATATCATTCATTAGATGTTAAAAAATAATTGATACATTTGTGAGTCCAAAAAGTATGATATTATATTTAAAATATCTATGGCTAGTTTGAAACATAGTCTTTTATTCATCTTTTTTTTAATAACCACATTGTATACTCATGATATATCTATTTTTATATAAATCTTTACTTAATTGAGTTAATCAAGAGGTCTTGAAATGAAATATAAATGATATCTATTTTTGATGCTGTTCTTGTTGAGTCTTTGATAGTCTACACACATTTGTAATGATCCATCTTTCTTCTTCACAAATAAGATAGGAGTACTTAATAGAGATTTTGAATGGCATGTAAAGTTCTTAACTAAGTTTTTGTCAATATATTCTATGAGTGCAGCTAATTCATTTTGCAATAAGCTATAGATTGGTCCAAATGGCAATTGAGCTCTTTCTTAAAGATCAATTAAAAAATTATATGGACGATGTTCTAGAAGAATATTTATATTTTTCTTTTCAAAAATATCTTGATAATTTTGATATTGACTTGGAATGTTGATTATAATCTTTTTACTATCAAAAATAGATGTGGCGTATATAACAAAAGATGACATTTTTTTTACAATATGTATAAAAATTCTTACATCTATCAATAAAAATTTAGTTGTATTAGACTTATAAATTTTTATTTGACTAATAAAATCTTGGATTAAGTTATAAGAAAAACCAAGATTATAAAAAATTCAATCTATTTGATAATTATATATCTCTAGCCATAATAATTTTAAGATAATTGAATTGAGAAGAAATCTAATAATATTGAATATTACTTAATTATTATAACCATTAATTTTTATATCTAAAGAAATAGTTTTATAATTAATAATTCTAATAGATAACAAACAACCATCTATTATTTCTCTATAAATAGATTTTATTTTTTTTACTAAAAATATTTTTATTTTTTGACAAAATCTTTCTTTATAAAAGAAGTTGAGGCTCTTAAATCTAACAAGGCTAAGACTTTGTGATTTTTTGGTTCTAAAAAAATTTCTAATATAAAGTAAGGCAAAGGATTTGAAAAGAGAATAAGGCCTTTAGTAGGTATTATATAAGATTCCAATCGCATGGTCTCTATTGTACTTGGAAAAATTGGTTTTTTGACACACTATCTTCTTTTGCAATCATGCTCTTTATTTTTTAGTTGCATTGCTTCTTTGGACAATATTGAACAACGTGCTTAGGTTCTCCATAATATAAGTACAAACCTTCTTGATGGTGTTGATTCTTTTTTTATTTATTAAGAAATTTGAAATATATTATATTAATTAGCATAGATTTTGGTCTTGATGAATGAATTTTTATGAACTTAAAAGCTATTTCCATGACTTGATTTATATTTCTTCAACCAAATCTTTGTTCTTGGCATCTTTCAAAGAGTCAATTATTACATACAATAGCTTAAGTAATAAATTGTTCTAATGAGTTTGTTTTGGAATTATCATCAATAAATCTTTGATGTTATCTTTAAATCCATATTAAAATTGATAAGGGCTTTGTCATTTCAATTTATGTCACAAGCAAGGTTTTGAAATTTCGAACATATATGGTGGTTGAATGTAATATTTATCATAATTATATAAATTTGGTCTCTATTATTATTTTTTGACCATTTTTTTCAAATATGGCTATAAAGACTTTTAAGAATAAAATTAAATCATAGAATAGTTTTGAATCTTTTTCTATCAAAGGTACAAATTAAAAAAGAGTACTCCCAGGTAGAAATGCATCTAGATTAAATCCATTAAGATATTGAGAAGGATACAATCTTAAATAGAGCTTCACTTATTGTAAAAATTTTCAAAACTTTGATCTTGTTCTATCAAAGTTCTCTTTTATACATATCATAGTTTTCCTCATATTTGTAGTAATAAGATTCTTCAAATTTGATTGTGAATTTGATTGATTTACTTCTTTTAATTTCATAACTTCTTGGCGTAGGCTTTAAATTTTATTCTTTATTTTTTTTGTAAGTATAAAAATGCTATTTCTATAATTTATAGTAGAGATATATGAGATTTTATCCTAAGAGTGTTAACAAGCTTATGAAGTTCTAGAATGAAGATTAGCATTTATATATATATTTTTTATATAGATAATTCAAATAAATTCAAAAATAAAATTAGAAGAAGATAATCTATAATTTCTAATATCAAATAAAAATTTCTATAAAGAAAGATAATCTTTTATTTTTTTTAAAAAATAATATTAAAAAACTAAATATTAATTCAAAAGTAGGTAGTCCACAACCTTCAAAATACAACTATAAAAGTAGACTAATTTACTCACTTCTAAAAACAATAAAAGAATAATAAATTAGCACTCTTATCAAACTACTAAAGATATAAATTTCTAAGAAATAAAAGATCAATACAATCTTGTATTATTGAAAAAGACTAAAAAATCACTCAAAGATAGTATAATATTAAATTAGAATAGCTATTGTCAAAGATAAAAAGACTATAAAGTCTTAAAATATGACTAAAGATTAGAAAGGCATTAATAAGACTAAAGAAGGATTCACTCTTATTTCTATATAAAATATCTAACTAGGAGCTACATGGCATTATTTTATAGGATCATTCATACATATCCAACTTATAAGACATATGTTTAACTTACAAGACAAGTTCCTATATGTACACTACATAGTTAATTTATTCTATAAGCTACTAATACATGCAATACTTGGCTAACTTATTGGCTAAGTTAAGTTTTTAACCTACCAATCAACTATAAATACATCTAAAATCAAATACGCATATATAAAGCTTCTAAAAAACTTTGCTATAAGATAATATTAAATCTACTTACATTTATCTTCTACCTAATATTTCTTATTTAAATAAATATGTATGTCCATGACAACCAATTGTCTTGTGCTCTTCCACAAGTAAATTTGTAATTGTAAAAAAAAAAAAAAAAAAAAAAAAAAAAAATTATATTTCTTAAACAATATTGTTAGTTCTTTTTCTTTTTATAATTTATTCTTATATAATTTAAGATAATGTGACTTATTTAACACTTTTTAGCTAATAAATTCAAAATTTGGTAATTTATCCAAAATTATTAAGTTCTAAATTATTTTCTTATAATTTTAAAAAAATCTATGTAATGTAGATTGAACTAATGTTTTATTTATCACTTAATATCCTATTATAGATAAATTATTTTTTAAATTTAGAATAATTTATAAATATTTTAAAATAAATTTATATTTTTCTATTTTTTTTATTATGAAGACAAGAAGATATTTGGAGAATTTGCAATAAGTCACATCCTTTAAAGATATTCTTCAAGACTTGCTAAATATATGAAGGATTATCACTTTTTAAAATAGTTTTTATAAATTTATTATTCATTGCTATTACAATTAATGCCTAATCCTTGAACTATTTAGAGATAAATATTATTGCTCCTACTATGGTTGGATAAAATATAGGCACCATCTTCTTTTCTACTAGATCTCATTGATTCTCCCTCTTCAATAATGCATTTATCTTGAGCTTCTATATATTATAGTTTGTTGATCCTTCTAGCTTATTACTCTTGTAAGTACAACCATGGTTGATTGTTCACTTGCCATGTTAAGTTTATGCATGATAAGAGTTCAATCAATTAGTATAAAATAAATTATGAAATTTCTAAGAAAAATGTTTCATCAATGAGGCTCACTATCAAAAGAATATTCTAAAGAAATATAAAAAAAACTATTCTAAAAGAAATACTCAATAATAAGAGTTTAGGGATTTAACTTTGCTTTAAAATCAATATACCTTATTTATTAAAAAAATACTATATTAAAGGATGTATTAGAGATAATTATTACTAATAGAATGAGCTATTTTAAAAATTGTTATTACTGTATTTGAAAGGTCAAATAATATTACTAATATTTATCAAGAATACTCAAATATTTATTTATAGACTATAATTAAGTTAATTGAGATAATCTTGAATTATTAGATGATGTCACATTTCATAGTAACTTATATATCTTGGTTTTGATATATTTAAGCTATTTCATCCATTCATATGGTGTATTAATTTGTAAGAGAGAAGCTTATTCAATTTCTTTGGAATCAATTGTAAGTTTGGAGAAGAAACAAGAATTGATTAAAGAATTGGCTATTGATCTAATAGTATAGATTTATTTTATATGGATATTTTTTGTTTAATATAGAACTTATCAAGTCATTAATAAACTTGCAAGAAGAAGAAATGTGGTGTTTGGAGCTTTTAATATCTTATTTGCTAGTTTGTAAGTTTTAGATAACTCTTAATCTATGTTTTTTTTAGTGAATTGATGCCTCAAGAGTTTTTTATTTTTATTTTTATTGAATGAAAGATAAAAGAAGTTTTGAAGTTAGAATTTCTTGAATATTGATGCATGTATCTTTCTTACATCTTTTAGCTATTTTTAGATTCTTTTAAATTTAAGAGATAGTTATGTCAAAAGAATTATAGATCATTACTAGCAGATAAATATATTCATACTTTTGTAATAATCTATCATATCCAATTTGACAAAAATATGTTGTTTTGATATTGTAGAAGATTAAGTAGTATTACACCTAACATCAAATATTTTTTGGAGGTTTGTATTATAGCTCATCAAATATTTTAGTTGATTAATTGAGTGCCTTTAATAGAATTTGAAGACTTATTTGGTAGGACATTTAAAAAATTATATGATAACATAGAATATTAATTAATAGAATTGACCTTAAGAATCTTTAATTTAAGTGATTTTGACAAGAAATTGGTCTTGTGAGTTAAAAAATAACATTATTTGCTACAATTATATTTGAGAATTAAGATACAACAATGAAATTGCTACCATGGAGGAACTTATGGAAGCATCAAAATCAACAAATGGAATTTGATTTAAATATCAAGTCGTCAAAAATAATACATTACTATTGCTAGGATAATCATAAAAAGACCATCCATATTGCTACTTGATGAGGCAACAAGTGCCATTGATATAGAGTCTAAAAAAAGAGTCTAACAAGCCCTTGAAAGAATTGCTATAGACTGAATGACAATCATTGTTGCTTATAGACTATCAACCATATGGGATGTTGATTTGATTTTTGTATTGCATCATGGTGATGTTGTTGAAATAAGCAATCACAAAGATTTGTTGGACAAAGATGAAAAAGGCATGTATTACTTTATAATTAATTTTTAAGACATTTTTAAGATAATCTATCAGTGAATTCTAATGATTTTAAGATAATCTATCACTCAATTCTTATGTATTGAAATCAATATAATTGGAGTGCTGAAAAATCAATAAATAGAACCTCTTAGTAACTAGTAAAATTGATATTTATATTTTATTGGATTTTACAAGATGAGACAAAACTCTTTTTCAAAAAAAAAATCAAGAAGTTCCTAGAAAATCAAGACATGACATTATCAAGTATTATTTTTTTTGAAAAAAAATTCTCACATCAAAAGCAAACATGAAAGAATACAAAGTCACATGCACTAATGTAAAGCTTAATATTCCTTCCAAAGCTTGCTCTAAAATATTGGCTCTAGCATTCTTACAGGTGTTAGTATTCAATAAACCTAAATGGAACCAACTTTTTTAAGGATTTTTGAAGATATTAGATTGGATTTTATAAACCTATTTTATACCTATACCATTGCTTTATTAACAATTGAATATAATACAAAACTGAGTAAGATGCACCTTTCAAACAATATCAAGAAATTTTAAGGATGTTATATAATATAGTAGTATTTTTTCTTCAAACACATATATTTCAATATTACAAGCTTCGATCCATGGATGAAAATTTGACTAAATATGTACGAGTACAAATATTGAGGTTTATTGTGTAATTTGAGGTTGGTTGGTATGATAAAGAAGATAACTCTAATGGCTCACTGTGCTCTTGTTTAACATCACATGCAAATATGGTAAATACTCTTTTATTTTTTTTTGTTTATTTTTTTTTTTCCATATAAACTACAATCAATATTTTAAAGAATTCTACTCTAGAACTTCAAAATTCATAGTAA